>NC_059109.1:51787625-52124709 GCF_020740685.1 Jaculus jaculus
TTTGACTCTTGTGCATGGAGAAAGATAAGGATCTATTTTCATCCTTCTACATATAAATATCCAGTTTTCCCAGTACTACTTGTTGAGGAGGCTGTCTTTTCTCCCATGAATATTTTTGGCATTTTTGTCAAAAATCAGATGGCTGTAGCTGCCTAGATTATCATCTGGGTCCTCTATTCTATTCCATTGATCTACATGTCTATCTTTGTGCTAGTACTATGCTGTTTTTGTTATTATAGCTTTGTAATATAGCTTAAAATCAGGTATAGTGATACCACCAGCCTTATTTTTGTTGCTCAAAATTGTTTTGGCTATTCAAGGATTTTGGTGCTCAGAAATGAAGTTTAGGGATAATTTTTTTCTGTTTATGTGAAGAATGCCATTGGAATTTTAATGGGGATTGCATTAAATATGTAGATTGCTTTTGGAAAGTTTAACATTTTCACAATATTGATTCTTCTAATCCAAGAACATGGGATGGCTTTCCCTTTCCTGGTATCTTCTACAATTTCATGCTTAAGAATTTCAAAATTCTCATTGTAGAAATCCTTCACTTCTTTGGTTAAGTTTATTCCAAGGTACTTTATTTTTTTGTGAGGCAATTATGAATGAGAGAGATTGCCTGATTTCATCCTCTACATGATTGTTGTTAGTATATAGGAAAGCTACTGATGCCTGTGTGTTTATTATGTATCCTGCTACATAGCTAAAAGTATTTATCAGCTCTAACAGTTTGTTTGTCCTTTATGGGTCCTTTAGGGTCCTTTATGTACAGAATCATATCATCTGCAAATAGTGATAATTTGATCTCTTCTTTTCCAATTTGTGTACCTTTTATGAGTGTCATTACTGCTATAGCTAAGACTTCCAGTACTATATTAAATAAAAGTGGGCACAGTGCACATCTTTGTCTTCTTCCTGAATTTAGTGGAAAAGCTCCAACTTTTTCCCCCATTAGTATTATGTTGGCTGTTGGTTTGTCACAAATACCCTGTATTATGTTATTATGTTGAGACATTTTCTTTCTATTCCCAGTTTCTGTAGGAGCTTTGCAGTGAATGGATGTTGGATTTTGTCAAATGCCTTTTCTGTATCTATTGAGATGATCATGTGATTTTTATTTATTTATTTTTGCTCTTGGAGTCATTTTTTATTAGTTGTGTACACAGTGTGTATTTAGCCATGTTGGTACCATTGTTAGCCTCTTCCCTCTCCTCCCCACTCTGCAGGGGCCCTCATTGCTAAAGAATGTGGCTTGTGCATTGTAGGGTTAGCCATCAGTTATGGGTAAGAGGAAATGCGTGTAATGTTCTAACATGTGGCTCTAACAATCTTTCCACCCTCTCTTCCACAAGTTTCCATAAGCTGTAATGGTTTCATTCTAGGACTGCTTCAGTGATGAGGTCTTGGGAGCCTCCCTGTCTCTTTATATCTTGTTTGGTAGGAGCTGAGTGTTCTCTATGTCTATCTCCTTCATCCTTGTGCTTGTACTTGATTCACCAAGAAAGCAGCAGTTTTGCTCATTTCCCCAATTACTCTCTGTTTCAGTTGGGGCCCTAGTGAGGTGCAATAGGCTGATTCTCTCCTCAGGATCTGCATCCATCTGAAAAAGAGAAACAAATTCTCTAATAGTGAGTGAAGACAGCACCAGATAAATGGCATAACCATTATTATTTTTTTAATTAAAAATAATTTATTAACATTTTCCATGATTAGAAAAAAAATCCCATGGTAATATTCTCCCTCCCCCCCCACTTTCCCCTTTGAAATTCCATTCTCCATCATATTACCTCCCATAACCATTATTATTTTAGAGAGAATTTAATAGGTGTAGGCCCTCTTGTAGCCCATGATTAGTGAGAGCTCGATAAAAGAGAGCGGGCTCATTTGTTGGATATGGTTCTGAGTTGTTTCCAAGCCCCAGCTATGGGTTCCATTCCACTGAGCAGATCATTTAGCCAAATCAAAACAGTTGGTTACCACCCATGGCTGTGTGGAACTATTGCACTTGTGTGAGCATAAGGTCAGGTTGTTTGCTGCTGAGTAGCTTAGACCATGAGTTACTTGGACAGATGTTGGTCATTTTCCCCCTGTTGCTCATGTATCACTAGACGAGCTAACTGTCTGGGGACTGACTTTCTTCCAGATTACAACCAAGTCACTCCATGTTGTATAACAACAACATATGGGTGTCTTCAGCAGTAGTGTCTTACCACTAACCTTTAGTGGGTCATCAAGCACTCTGACAAAAATCTATCTTCTTTTGGGAAACCTTGTAGGTCTCTCTGATCTATAGCTCATTGTGGATGTTAACCACATGCTGGTACTGGGAGTTACAGGACAGCACCAAGAAAAATAAGGAATAAAAATATAGGTAACATATAAGAGATAGAGAGATGAGAGAGAAGAGGGACAGAGAGAGAGAGAGGGTGGGGGGAGAGAGGGAGAGAAAGAGAATCAGGAGAAGATTAAGGCAAGTCTTTGTCATACCATCTCCAGGGCCCTGTGATTCAGGTGTTACCTCTATGGACCTGATGAAGGTTTAACCATTTAGTTTGTCTTTTAGAATGTAGAATTTAATGGTACCATTGCCATTTGGGACCAGTTTTGTGTCCCCCACCCCCAACCTTACACTCCCCTCTTGCCCAACCATCCCTATTTTCTGGGCCTTGAGATGCTTATTAGGTAAGTAAGCATCATGGTCAGATTCAGGTTCAGAACCATAGATGAGTGAGACCATGTGCTGATTATCTTTCTGTGATTGGGTGAGTTCATTGAAAATGATCTGTTCCAGGTTCAACCATTTTTCTTCAAATTTCATTGTGTCATTTTTTCTTACTGAGGTGTAGAATTCCATCATGCAGATACACCACATCTTGGTTATCTATTCATCTTATGACTGACATCTATTGAGGACAACATTCATATGATTATTGGCCCTTTGTTGCTTTTCTGCAATTTCAGCTATCTTCTTGGTCAAGGTTGTATAAGTTGTATTTTCATTTTGGGGTTCTGACCCTATTGTCTCTTTTATGTTTTGATCAGAGACATCTATTGTGGGACTGGGCAATCCTGTTGGAATTACTTGAATTTGTTTTTTTATGTTATCCCTTTTGCACTGTGGTCTGCCCATCATGTTGTAGGAGTTTTATTTAATTTAGGAGGAAGCTGATCATGTAATTTTTGTCCCTCAGTCCATTTATATAGTGTATTACATTTATTGATTTGAATATGTTGAACAATCCCTGCATCTCTGGGATAAAGACTACTTGGTTGGGGTGAGTAATATTTCTGATATATTCTCATATATTTTGTTGCAAATTTTTGCATCAATGTTAATGAAGAAGATTGGTTTATAATTTTTTTTTGTTCTGTCTTTGTCTAGTTTTGGTATCAGGGTGATGCTGGCTTCATAGAAGGAGTTTGGTAGGATTCCTTCCTTTTCTATTTTATGTGAAAGTTTAAGAAGCAGTAGTGTTAGTTCTTCCATGAAGGTCAGGTAAATTCACCAGTGAATCCAACTAGGCATGGACTTTTTTTTAGTTGGGGGACTTTTTAGAACTGCTTGGATCTCTGTACTTGTTATTGGTCTATTTAAATGGTTTACCACATCTTGATTTAAATTTGGTAGGTCATATGAATCAAAGAAATCATCCATTTCTTTCTGATTTTCAAACTTAGAGGCATATATATTCTCAAAGTATGTTCTTATGATTTTCTGAATTTTTTTTTTATCTGTTATAATGGTACCTTTTTACACCTCTAATTTTATTAATTTTCATCTTTTCTCTCTTCTGGTAATATTTGCTAAGGGTTTATTAATCTTGTTTATCCTTTTAAAGAACAAACTCTTTGTTTCATTGAGTCTTTGGATTGATTTTTTGGTTTCTATTTCATTAATTTCTGTCCTGATCTTTATTATTTTTTCCTGTCTACTGATTTTTGGTTTGCCTGTTCTTCTTTTCCCAAGGACTTAAGTTGAAGCATTAAATTGTTTACTTGTGAACTTCTTGTGAATTTCTTAACATAGGTACTAAGAGCTATAAATTTCCCTCTTAGGACTGCATTGTGTCCCAACGGTTTTGGTATGTTGTATTCTCATCATCATTTGATTCTATGAATTTATTGATTTCCTTTTTGATTTCTTCAGTGACACATTCATCATTCAATAGTGTACTGTTTAGCGGAATTTGTCTATGCTCTACAGTTTTTCTTGTTGCTGATTTGTAGTTTAATCCCATTGGGGCCAGATAGAGTACAAGGAATTATTTCAAATTTCCTGTATTTGTTAAAATTTGCTTTGTATGGTCTATATGGTTTATTTTAGAGAATGTTCCATGTGCTTCTGAGAAAAATGTTTATCTGCAGCATTCAGGTGGAATTTTCTGTAGATAACTGTTAGGTCCATTTGTCCCATGACATCATTTAATCCAGATGTCTCTGTTTATTTTTTGCTGGGATGACCTGTTCTTTGAAGAGAGTGGGTTATTGAAGTCACCCACTACAATTGTGTTTGGTGTTGTCTGTAACCTTAATTCTAATAGCGTTTGATGAAATTGGGAGCCCCTGTGTTATGTGCATATATGTATAGGATTGTAGTGTCTTCCAGCTGGAGTGTTACTTTAATCAGTTTAAAGTGGCCTTCTTTATCATTCATCACTAATGTTGGCTTGAAGTCTATCCTGTCAGATACTAGATAGCTACCCCTGCTTGTTTTCTAGGCCCTTTTGCTTGAAATACTGTTTTCCATCCTTTCACTGTAAGACAGTGTCTTTCATTGAGAGATGAGTTTCCTTCTGGCAACAAATGGCAGAATCCTGAGTTTTAATCCAGTCTGCAAGCTTGTATCTTTTGGTTGGGGCATTGAGGCTACTGATATTAAGTTATTATTGAAAGGTATGTATTTATGTTCTCCATCCTTCTTTTTTTATTTCTATTTATTTATTTATTTATTTATTTATAATTTTTTTAAATTAGTTTTCTATTCAGCAAATACAGGCAGTTTGGTACCATTATTAGGCTCATCCATGACCTAACCCTTCCCCATTGGCCCCTCCTTGTTGATATATGATATACATGGGTGTGCATTGTGGAGTTAGCCCACAGTTATTGGTACGATAAATGTCTCTGCACTCCTTCTTGGTTTGTAGTGCTTCCTGTTTTCCCTTTACTTACTTTTAAAAACTGTTATTTGAGTATGGTTTATTTTTTTCCTATTTCCTCCTGTGTGTGTTTTCCTTTCTCTTCAGCGTGAAGGATTACTTCAAGTATTTTCTGTAGAACTGGCTTACTTGCTTGTCATAAATTACTAGCCTGTTTTTGTTGTGGAATGTCTTTATTTTTCCATCAATTTGGACAGATAGCTTTGCAAGATAAAGTAATCTTAGTTGACAGTTGTTATCTTTCAGAACTTAGAATATGTCATTCTAAGCC
The DNA here is from genome assembly GCF_020740685.1 of Jaculus jaculus. Lineage (NCBI taxonomy): Eukaryota > Metazoa > Chordata > Mammalia > Rodentia > Dipodidae > Jaculus > Jaculus jaculus. The sequence continues at coordinate 51,793,059 of NC_059109.1, forward strand.
CTTCTGACTTTCAGGGTTTTTGTTGGGTAATTTGCTGTTATTCTGGTAGGCTTGCCTTTGTAGATGACTTGCTTTTTCTCTGTTGCTGCTTTTAGTGTATTTTCTTTGGTTTGTGTGTTTAGCAGTTTAATTATAACATGGCAAGGACAGGTTCTTTCCAGGTTTTATCTTTTTAATGTTCTAAAAGCTTCCTGTATCTGTAATGGCATTTCTTTCCCAACCTGGGGGAAATTTTCCTCTATGGTTTTGTTGGGAACACCTATTCAGCCTCTGTACTGAAATTCTTCTTCTTGTACTATACTCTGAATTCTTGTGTTTGATCTTTTCATTGTGCCCCACATATCTTGAAATTCCCATTCATACCTTCCTATTAGCTCTGTCTTTCTCTTTGTTGGACTGTATTAGATCTGCCACCTCATCTTCTAGTTTATATTTGCTGTTATCTCCTTAATTCATTCTTCTGTTGAAATTTTCCAGTTTTTTATTTGACTGTTTGCATTCTTCAGTGCTAGAATTTCTGCCTGGTTTTTCTTCAGTATTTCTATTTCCTTACTCATGTCTTTTAATGACCTCCTTTTTCATTAAGCTGGTTTCCTGTGTTCTCTTCAAATTCCTTCAGGAATTTGCTTTCTTCTTGAATTCCTTTATTTTCTTCTTTGATTCCTTTGAGTAATGATGAGTTCATTTTTTTAATCTTTGTCAGGCATTTCATCTAAAATAGTCTCACTGGGGTCATTTCTGATGTTTTATAATTTTTGGTGGGATTGTATTGTCTTATGTTTCTTGTGTTATAATGTTGCAATTTTTGCATCCTGAGTTGATTTGGTGCTTGGGTTTTCTATTAATCTGCAGTGCTTTTAGATTTGGAAATCCAACTTGATGTACCTTCAGAGTAGGAGTTTAAGTTCCAAGTGTAGCTCTTGTACTCCAATCCAGCCACAGAAGTAATCCGAGGTGTTCAGTTTGCCTGCTATTCAAGTATTCTAGTGGGTTGGGTGGAGCAATTAACTGGCATATTCTAATCTTCAACTGAGCAATATGTACCTTCAATAAAATCCAGCACAGAGTATCCAAGTGTGGGGATTAAAATGAATAGACAGCTTTATAAAGCCAAAATCTCTAAGGGTGTGTGTTGCTCTATACCCTTAATGTCAGCTGGGAGGTTGAAATTTCTCTTCTGCATTGGGTTCCAGGTCAGCCTGAATCTGAATCAGACCTTGCCCCCAATAATGACAGAAGAAAAAGACAAAGGCTCTGTACATCTGAAAGCATCAAAGGCAACAATAGTCAACCCCCAACTATAGCTTAATTGAGAATGGAAAGGCCAACCAAGAATGTGTAACCCATAATCTGCCCTGACATGGAAGGAGAGATTAGAACTTCCAGTGCAGGTCTATGTATCTGCTTTTTTGTCAGTCAGCCTCATTACCTTTTGGGGTGGCTTCCAATCTTACTAATGCTGAGTGCCCACCTCTATCCCTCCATGTTGTGCTGTGGAGCTGGTGCTCTGATAAACTATGCTGGGTGCACTGCCGTGCATCTGGAGGTTCACTGTTCTGATGGCTGTGGGATGGGAGAGTGCAGGAAGTCAGGAGTTGCCGTGGAACTGCTTATCTGGTCCCACCTCTTTCAGCAGAAACTTGGCTGATCTCTGCTGTCTTTCATTAAGGCTTCTTGACTTTGCAAGGAGGCTGATAAAGTTGTAAAATCTCCTCATTTGGTCTCTGCTCCTGCAGCTTGGCACCGGTGGACAGTGCCAGGCATGTGTGTGAATAGCGCAGATCACGCAGATCAGTGCTGCAACTGCCTCTGTGGGATCCTGGCTATTGTCCTCCTTTCTGGTGGATCTTGGTCTTTCCTGCTTCTCTGCTAAGGCTAATAAAAAGCCTATACACCTTCACTTTTCAGAAGAAGAGTGTATCTTGCATTGGTTTTGCTTACATCCCTCTCTAGGTTGGTTTGGCATGGATCTTATGCTGCCATCTTACCTGGAATATTTTTGTTGAATATAGTCTCTATTCCTCTGGCCTGGATTTCCTGTCCTTCTGGTATACCCATGATCTGGGTATTTGGTCATAGTGGTGTCCTACAGTTCCCTAGTATTCTTTGCACTTGATTCTTTGAACTTAGCAAAGTTTTTGGCCTCCCTATCAATTTCTTCTGTCCTGTCTTCCAGGTCTGAGGTTTTGTCATCACATGAGTAACTTTGTTGGTGAGGGATTCTAGAGAGTTTTTTAAAAAATAATTTCTAGTTAATTTTTGTTTTCTGTTGTGTTATTTTGCATTGTGTCGATCTCCTTTTTGAGGTTTGATTTCAATTCCAGTTCTGATTTTTGTTTTTTTTTTATATATTAGTTTTGTACTCAGTGAATACAGTCAAGTTGGTACCATTGTTAGCCTCCTCCATGTCCTACCCCCTCCCCCTAACCCCTCCTTTTTGAGGTATATGGGTCATGCATTTTGGAGTTAGCCCATAGTTATGGGTAGGAGAAATGTCTCTGCATATCATGACTCAATGTGTGGCTCTGACATTCTTTCTGACCCCTCTTCCGCAAAATTTCCCTGAGCCATGTTGGGTTCATTTTTGGTCTGCTTCAGTGATGAGGTGTTGGGAGCCTCTGTGTCTCTGGATATCTGATTTGGTAGGAATTGATTGTTCTCTGTGTTGAACTCCTTCATCCTTGTGCTGGTACCAGGTTCACTAAGTAAACAGCACCCTTGCTTGTTCCGCCAATTATTCTTAGCTTCAGCTGGGGCCCTTTTGATGTATGATGGTGTGGTTCTCTCCTTAGGATCTGCATCTGTCTGAAAAAAAGAAGTATATTCTCCAAAGGAGAGTAAAAATAGCACCAGATAAATGGGATAACCCTCTTTTTTAAAAGAGAGAATTTAATAGGTGTAGGCCCTCTTATAGCCCACAATTGGTGGTAGCTTGATAATGGAGAGAAGTCTCATGTTTGGATATGGTTCTGTCTTGTTTTCCAGATCCAGCTATGGATTCCATTCCACTGAATGGATCAGTTAGTCAAATCCAGAGTAGTTGGTTTCCAACCATGGCTGTGCACCACTATTGCACTTGTGTGAGCATCACAACAGGTTATTTGCTGTTAAGTAGGTTAGACCATGAGTTGCTTGAACAGATATTGGTCAGTTTACCCCAGTCATCCATGTAGCACCTTCTGGCACTAGATGTGCTGACTGTCTGGGGCTGACTCTCTTCCAGCTTCCAGCCATGTCATTCCATGTTACATGTCAACTGTATATGGTGTCTTCAGCAGTAGGGTCTTGCCACTAACCTTTGGTGGGTCATCAAGTACTCTGACAGAAATCTGTCATTCTTTTAGGAAACTTTGTAGGGCTCTCTGATCAAAAGTTCATTGTGGATGATAGCCACCTGCTGGTACTGGGAGTTGCAGGTCAGTGCCCACTAAGAGAAGGAAGAAAAAGATAACTAATATAAAAGAGTTACAGAGAAGAGATATGGGGGGGGAGGGAGGGAGGGAGAGAGAGAGGCTGTAGAAGATTAAGGTCAGTCTTCATCATACCCTGTCCAGTTCCTTGTATCGAGTTCTGATTTTTTTGATGCTTCCTACAGTTCATTCTTGCATTTGATCAAGTCTTCATTAAGCTTAATCAACTGGTTGTTGAGCTCTTCCATTTCTTGACTTGCCTTCAATTTACTCATATCTCTTTGAAGAGTTCTAACATTTTCTTCAATCAAGTTAAGCCTACTGTCAAAAGCTGAACCCTCTAGTATACAATTCTGTTCAATTTCATTGACAAGGTTGCTGATGATTCTTCAATTGTTTGCTTACAGTTTAGCAATTTTGTTTTATCAGGGTCTCATTGGTTGTTGTGTTTTCATTTTGGGAGTAAATTTATCTTGATTTCTTTATGATTTCATTGGAGGCTTCCATTGTAGGACTAGGCATCCTTGGTGGAGATCTCTTAGTTTTCTGACTTTTGTTGGCCTTTTTGCATTGTTGTGTACCCAATTTAGGGATACTCTTTATTTCATTGAGGAGAAAGCCAGTTTTTGTCCTTTGGCCCATGCATCTTCTGATTCAGGTGAACAGGGATGTTGGTACCCAGTGGATTCCACAGCTCACACAGGGGCCAGGCCTCCCCAAGTCAGGCACAATAGGACCTACCAGGACGAGGGTACTGGGAGGAGCAAGGGAACAGGGATATAGCTTACTTACTCAGTGCTGTACCCTCCATCCCACACAGTGGCTCAGGCCACTTGGACTAGGGAACTGGGAGGAGCCAGGAAGAAGGGGACCTGGCCTATTCAGCCCACACTGCCAGGCCCACCTGCACACAGACTGGTGCAGGGAACCCAGACTGGAGAGGTGGAAGGAGCCTGGAAAAAGGGGTCTGGCCTACTCACTCCAGACCACTGCATCCACATGCACACAGACTGGCTCAGGGAATTCAGCTGCTTTTATTTTTTAATTGGGGAGCCAAAAGTGCTCATCCCTTGTTTGAAATTTGTGAAAACATTTGTTACAATGTGAAGGATCTACTATTTACAGTCACATGTCTTGGATTTCCTGTATTCACTAGATGTGTGTATATATTTGTTTTACCTTCCTTAAGCCAAATTTCTAAAATGGGAAGGCAAATCTTGATCTCTAATCCTGTGATAACCCAGGTAGGTGGAGACAGCCACAATAAAGTCTGGTGCAAGTGAGTTCCACAAGTTTTTTTTTTTTTTTCCTCTCTTTTTAAAGTGTTTTATTTACAACTTCCATGTATATACACAATATACCCTGATCATAATTCCCTCCACCACTCATCTTTCTGTCTCCTCTTTAATGACATTCTGCTTTTCAACTAGCCTCTCTTCTATTTCGATGTCTTCATTTTTGTAACCCTCACATTATGTAGGTCTTGTATATGCAACATTAGCACAATAAGATCATGAATGTCAAGGCCACTTTGTGTCTGGAAGACAGCATTGTAAGCAGTCCTATTCTTTTTGCTCTTACATTCTTTCTGCCACCTCTTCCACAATGGTCCCTGAGCCTTGGAGAGTGTGATAGAGATGTCTTTCAGTGCAGAACACTTCACTGTCTCTTCTTCTCAGCACTTTTATGAGTTTTGAGTCACCCAGTGGTCACTTTCATCTGAAAAGAGAAGCTTCTCTAATAAATGTGAGAGTAGTATTAGTATATTGGTATGCATATAAATATATGGAGGGAAATTTGATGGGCATAATATATCCAGCTAGGGATTATGATTTCCTAGACATAGGGTTTTGATAAGTTTTCAAACCTAATCACACAGTACTTGGTTTCCCCTAAACAGATGCCACCATTGCACTAGTTGGTACATTTGACCTGACTGGCTAGCCATGTAGAGTCCGCTGCTGGTTAAGACTACTAATGGTCTTTCTCCTCAAGCAGGCTGCATGGTATTTGTCAGCACCATGACAGCTAGTCAATTGGCAGGAGACTACAAATTCATCTCCAATTTGATTTCTCCATGTTCTACAGGCCAAGCCTGAGTTTTCCTCAGCAATAGGATCTTACCATATAGTTCTTGTGGGTAAACCAGAAACCTTAGCAATATCCTGTATTGTTTGAGGGACATTGGGGTCCACTCTAACCATCAACTCACTGGAAGAAATCTCACCCATGGCACTGAAATTTTTTCTAATAGTAATCTATGGCTTCTGAATGCCTGTGTATATATAGTAGATAGATAGAGATAGAGATGTTGATAGAGATAGATATCTATCTCTATCTCTATCTCTATCTCTATCTATATCACTACCTCTATCTTTATCTATGTATCTATCTATCATCTATCTATCTATCTATCTATAGAGAGATGGATATCTATATGGATATCTATGTTTATCTATAGCGCTACCTCAATCTCTATATCTATCTATCTATCTATCTATCTATCTATCTATCTATCTATCTATAAAGAGAGACTTTTAGCTAGCATAGATATAGGTTTATATATGGCTTATTCATACCACCTTTAATTTTGATTAATCTTCCTCTCACCCATTTCCTGTGCTCCATCCCCTCCTATAACCTCACTTAGACCATTTCACCCATAATATCCTGCCCTTCTATTTACATAGCTGCTGTACTCTCCCCTTAAGCCATTTGCTCTTCTCTCCCTCCCTCATGACCCCTTTCTAACTTCCTGACCTCTGCTACTGACTTTTAATCCAACTCAAAAACAAATCTAAGAAAATGAAGCTAGGATGAACATATGCAAAAGAATAATGTGATACTTGACTTTCTAAGCCTGGGCTACCTCCTTGGTATAATCTTCTCCAGATCTATCTATTTTCTTGAAAATTTCACAATTTAATATTTCTTTATAGCTGAATAAAACTCTGTTGTATACATGTACCATATATTCATCATCCACTTAGCAGTTGATGGGAATCTAGGCTGATTCCATTTCCTAGCTATTGTGAATAAAGCAGCAATAAACATGGATGAATGATTATCTCCATAGTAATGAGTAATGTCCTTAAGGTATATCCCAAGGAATGGTATGTATCTACGTCATGTGGTAAGTCTGTTTTTAGCAGTCTCAGGAATCTCTATGCTGATTTCCATAATGACCGTACAAGTTTACATTCACATCAACGATGGATAAGGGTTCCTCTACCTTCACACACTCACCAGCACTTAGGAGGGAATACATCCCTGATACTGAAAACTTAAAACAGGGGTAGTCATGAGTCCTAGGGTTGTACCATCTGCTATTGTCTGGCTAAATGTATATACTATGCTTATCTTTTGATTTCTTGATTATAACCATTCTGACAGGGGCATGATAGAATATCAAAGTACTATAAATTTGCATTTCTCTTATGGCTAAAGATTAACATTAAAAAAATTCTACTTGCAATTTGTATTTCTTCTTTTTAGAATTTTCTTTTTTAAAATTATTTTATTAATTAGTTTTGTATTCAGCAAATACAGGCAGTTTGGTACCATTATTAGGTTCATCCATGACCTACCCCTCCCCGTTGGCCCAACTTTGTTGAGGTATAGGGGTCATGCATTGTGAAGTTAGCCCACAGTTATGGGTAAGATAAATGTCTCTGCATATCATGACCCAACATGTGGCTCTGACATTCTTTCTGCCCCCTCTTCTGCAAAATTTCCCTGAGTCATGTTGGGTTCATTTTTGATCTGCTTCAGTGATGAGGTGTTGGGGGCCTCTGGGTCTCTAGCTCTCTGATTTGGTAGGAGTTGATTTTTCTCTGTGTTGGTCTCCTTCTCCCTTGTGCTGGTATCCGGTTCATTAGGAAAACAGAACCCTTGCTTCTTTCACCAATTTTTCTTAGTTTCAGCCAGGGCCCTTTTGAGGTCTGATGGGGTGGCTCTCTCCGTAGGATCTATATCCACCTGAAAAAGAGAAGCAGATTCTCCAACAGAGAGTAAGTTAGCACCAGGGCAAATGAGATAACCCTTACTTTTTTTTTTTTTGTTGTTTGTTTGTTTTTGTTTTTTTGAGGTAAGGTCTCACTCTAGCCTGGGCTGACCTGGAATTCACTATGTAGTCTCAGGGTGGCTTCGAACTCAGTGATCCTCCTACCTCTGCCTCCTGAGTGCTGGGATTAAAGGCGTGTACCACCACGCCCGGCTTAACCCTTACTTTTTTAATAGAGAATTTAATAGGTGTAGGCCCTCTTGTAGCCCATGATTGATGGTAGCTTGATATTGGGAGAGTGGGCTAATGTTTGGTTATGGTTCTGACTTGTTTCCCAACTCCAGCTATGGATCCCATACCACTGAGGGGATCACTTAGCCAAATCAAGAGCAGTTGGTTCCCTACCATGGCTGTGTGCCACATTTCTTAGAATTCTCTAAACAATTCTATAGCCCATTTCTTAATGGATTTTTCAATTTATTATTCAAATTTTGAGTTTTTGTATATCCTATATGTTAATCCTCTGTCAGGTGCCTAGCTGGCAAAGATTTCTCCCATTGTTTAGGCTGCCTCTTTGCTTAGTTAACAGTGTCCTTTGCTATGAAAAAGCTTTATTTATTTATCTATTTATTTTACTTATTGAGGTAGTGTTTAACTCTGGAATTTACTCTGTAGTATCAACCTGGCCTTGAACTTACAGTGATCCTTCTACTTCTCCCTCCGGAGTGCTAGGATTAAAGGTGTGTGCCACCATACCAAGCCTTACAAAAACTTTTAATTTCATGAGCTCTCTTTGGTTGACTAGTGGCCTTGCTTCCTGAGTAACCTGAGTTCTATTTAGAAAATTCTTGCCTATACCTATGTATTGAAGTGTTTCCTCTACTTTGTGTTTAGCAATTTCAGGGTTTCAGGTCTGCTATTAAGGTCTTTGATCTATTTGGACTTTATTCTTGTACATGGAGAGAGGTAAGGATCTATTATTATTCTTCTACATATAGAAATCTAGTTTCCCCAGCACCATTTGTTAAAGGCTGTCTTATTTCCAGTGAATATTTTTGTCACAAATCAGGTTGCTGTAGCTGTGTGGATTCACATGTAGTTCCTCTATTTTGTTCCATTGGTCTACATGCTTTTTATTGTGCCAGTACCATGCTGCTTTGTGACTATGGCTCTTTAATATAGCTTAAAATCAGGTATGGTGATACTGTCAGCTTCACTTTTGTTGCTCAGGATTGCTTTCTCTATTTGTGGTTTTTGAGATTTAAATGGACTTTAGAATTTTTTTTCTATTTCAGTAAAGAATATTATTCAAGTTTTGATAGGGATTGCATTAAATCTGTAGATTGCTTTTGGTAAGTGTCATTTTAGTAGTATTGATTCTTTTTGTTGTTGTTGTTATTTTTTTATGGGAGGATGAAGGGATTTATTGAACTTACAGGTCCAGGGGAAGTTCCATAATGGTGGAAGAAGCTGGACTCCTTTCAAAGGTCCACACAGAGAGAAAAACAACCACCAGTACTACAAGCTAACAAACTTGAGGAATGTGGGATGTCTTTCCATTTCTGAATGTCTTCTGCAATTTATCTTTTGAGTTTTAAAGTTTTCACTATAAAGATCTTTCACTTTGTTGCTTAGGTTTATTCCATGGTACTTGTTTTTGAGGCAATTTTGAACAGAAGTGTTTCCTGATTTCTTCCTCAGCATGTTTCTTATTGGAGCATAAGAAGGTAAATGCTTGTGTGTTAATTTTGTATCCTGCTACTTTGCTAAAAGTGTTTATCAACTCTAAAGCAGTTTTTTTGGTAGAATTTTTAGGTTCTCTTATGTAGAGAATCATATCATCTGCAATTAACAATAATTTGACTTCTTTCTTTCCTATTTGTATCTCTTCTATTTATGTCTCTGTGTTATTGCTGTAGCTAAGACTTGCAATAGTATATTAAATAACATTGGAGAAGTGAACACCTTTGTTTTGTACTTGATTTTAGAGCAAATAATTCAAGGTTTTCCCCTTTAGTATAATACTACTCCAAGTTTGTTGTATATATCTTTTATTAAATTGAGATATTCCAGCAATTTCTTCAGGCATTTTTTTCTCTCAAAGTAGGTTCTCACTCTAGCCTAGGCTGACCTGAAACTCACTCTGTAGTTCCAAGCTGGCCTGAAACTCATAGCAGCCCTCCTATCTCTGCCTCCTAAGTGATGGGGTTAAATGTGCCACCATACCCAGCCTCTTTGGGACTTTCACCTTGAAGGGATGCTGAATTTCATCAAATTCATTTTCCATATCTAATCAAGATCTTCATGTTTGCTGTGTGTGATGGCATATGTCATTAGTCCCAGTACTGTAGAGACAGAGATAGGAGGATCACCTCGAGTTCGAGGCCACCCTGAGACAACATAGTGAATTCTCAGTTAGCCTGAGCTAGAGTGAGAATCTACCTTGGAAAACCAAAACAAACAAACAAACAAACAAAAAAAAAATAATAAAGATCTTCATGTGATTTTTTTTGTCCAGGGTTAGGATGTATACCTGTTTTCTATTCACCAATATTTTGTTGGGAATTTTGCATATATGTTCATGAGGAAGATTGATTTGTAATTGTTATTTTTATTGTTTATTTGTCTGGTTTTAGGGTTATACTAGCTTCATAGAAGGAGTTAGGAATATTCCTTCCTTTTCTATATTATCTAATGGATTGAGAAGCATTAGTGTTAGTTCTTGTGTGATGGTTTGATAAAATTCATCTGTGAATCCATCTGGGCCTGGAAATTTTCTTAACTTGGAGACTTAATATTAATTATTTTTTTAATATAGGTTGTAGTATGACCCCTCCCTAAGCCCTCTTATTCCTTTGGGCCCTCCTCAGTAGGGTTATTGGTATTCACTGTGCAGTAATTAGGGTCTTTATCTCTGGAGGGAACTGTGTCTCAGGTGTTTCTACCCACATTGCCTCTTACGGTCTTCTTGCCCTCTCTTCCACAATAGTCCCTGAGCCTTGGCAGGTTTGTTATATGCTAGTGTTGATTTCTCTGTAGCTTCTGTATTTCTGTTATGGTGGGTTTCACTTCACCACAGGGTTTGTGCTATTTTCCTGAATGTGGATGTCTGACTAGCATTGGGAACTGCTTCCTCTGCAGTTTCTTCTGGACCCTGGTAAATGTGATAGAGGTGGCACATCTCAAGTTGAGCATTTGACTGTCTTTTCTTGTGTAGATGGATCTTGGATCTACCCAGTATTCTCTGCCATCTGTAAAATAAAACAGAGTCTCTGATCAAGGGTAGAGTACCTTTGATTAAACGTGATATGCCTAGGAGATTGAGAGACATTTTGGGAAGCTACACTTTTGACTTGTACAGGGAACACTGGGAGCTTCTCTCTGGGCGTTGTGATTTTCCTGACCATGAACTGTTGACTTGGTTTCCAGCGCCAGTTATGAGTTCTCTCCCATTGAGCCGGCCTCGTGTTGAATAAGACATTTAGTTACCCACAAAATCTATGTGCCACCACTGCACATGTGTGTACTTCTTGTCTGGCTCGTGGACTGTGTGGCTCTCAGGGTCTTCTGTTTATTCATGCCTTTGGTGACCACTGTCACCAACAGCTCCCACAGCACTTTCCAGTGCCATGAGGGTTTGCCAGGCGAGGAATGGCTTTCCTCTCAGTTCCTATGTTGTCTCTCGGTGTTAGGAGATGGCAGTCTGTTGTGCCTCCAGCAATAGGGTCTTACTTTTAGTATTTTCTGTAGAACTGGTTTTGTCTTCAAATAGTCCTTTAGCCTGCTTTTGTCAAGGAATGTCCTTATTTCTCCCTCTATTGGAATGGATAGCTTCACAGGATAAAGTAGCCTTGGTTGACAGTTGTTATCTTTCAGAACTTGGAATACATCACTCCAAGCCCTTCTGGCTTTTAAAGTTTGTGTTGAGTAATCTGCTGTAATCCTGAGAGGCTTGCCTTTGTAGGTAACTTGATTTTTCTCTCTGACTGCTTTCAATATTTTTTCTTTGGTTTGTATGTTTGGTAGTTTGATTATTATATGGCAAGGAGAGGTTCTTTCCATGTTTTATCTGGCTGGTGTTCTAAAGGATTACTGTATCTGCATTGGCACCTCTTTCACAATTTGGGGGAAGTTTTCTTCTATGATTTTGTTGAAGACGCTTACTATGCCTTTGGAGTGAAATTCTTCTGCTTCTACTATGCCCTGAATTCTTATGTTTGATCTTTTTATAGTGTTACAAATATCTTGAAATTCCCACTTGTGGTGGTTTGATTCAGGTGTCCCCCATAAACTTAGGTGTTCTGAATGCTAGGTTCCCAGCTGATGGAGATTTGGGAATTAATGCCTCCTGGAGGGAGTGTATTGTTGGGGGCCAGCTTATGGGTATTAAAGCCAGTTTCCCCTTGCCAGTGTTTGTCACACCCTCCTGTTGCTATAGTCCACCTTCTGTTGGCCAGGGGGTGATGTCCACCCTCTGCTCATGCCATTGTTTTCCCCTGCCATCATGGAGCTTCCCATCAAGCCTGTAAGCCAAAATAAATCTCTTTTTCCCAGAAACTGCTCTTGGTTGGGTGATTTCTACCAGCAATGAGAACCAGAGTGCAACACCACTCATACTTTTCTATAATTTTGTCTTTCTCTTTGTTGGACTGTATTAGATCTGCCACCTGGTCTTCTAGCTTAGATATTCTGTCCTCTCCTTCATCCATTCTACTGGTGATATTTTCTATAGAGTTTTCTGTTTCATTTACTGTGTTCTTTATTGCTAGTAATTCTAACTGGTTTTTCTTTATTATTTCTATGTCCTTACTTATGTCTAGTATTGACCTCTTTATTTCATTAAATTGGCATCCTGTGTCTTCTTTGCTTCCTTTGAATTCTTCTTTGAGTTATTTGAACATTTTATATATATGTAATACATACATATATATATATAATACATATATATATATATGTATGTATTACATATTACATATATTTATATTATTCTTTTGAAGTCTTTCTCAGGCATTTCCTCTAACTCGTTCTCACTAGAGGGCATGTCTGATGCATTAATAATTTTGGGTGGATTTATATTGTCTTGAGTTTTGGTGTTTCTTGTGTTATAATGTATGTATTTTTTGTATCTTGGATTATTTAATGATTGGATTTTCCAGTTAGCTGGACATTATGAGTTGTATCAATCAATCTGTTGTTATATATGTTCAGGGTAGGAGCTTAAGGTGCTAGGTGTGGCTCTGAAGACTCTCAAAGTATGTACAAAAGTGACTCTAGGTGCTCTCTGCTATGAGAGTATTCAAGTAGACTAAGGGGAACAAAATACAGGCAGATTCTAAAATTTAACTAAACAATGTACATTGTCAAGGAAAGACAGCTCAGAGTATTTATCCAAGAGTAAGTATTATGACAACCAGATCCTCTGTCTGTCCTTTAGGCCGTGTGGTGCCTCACCCACTCCCTTAATCCTGACAAAAAGGTCGTTAGGATTTCTGGTCTGTAGAGGGTTCCAAGTCAGCTTGTGACTAGGTGAGACCCTTCCCTAATGTATAACAGAAGAGTAAACAAAGCCACTATAATTCAAGAAGCAACAAATAACAAGCCCAAAATACAGGTTATTTAAGGATGGCAAATTTTACCATCCATCCAATTTAACATATAATTTATCCTGATATGGAAGGTGCAATTAGCCCTTCTGGTTCAGGCTTATATACCAGGTTTATTAGGCGGGTACTGACCTGGTGTAATCCCAGTTACCTTTTGGGATGATTTTGGTCTCAGCTGTGCTCTTGATTGGGTCCCTGTTTGGTGCTCTGTCAGTTCAGTAGGCTTGGCCGGGTCCCTGGACCACTGCTCTGTTCTTGATGGCTGGGCACTGGCAGTGGGGAAGGGGAGGGAGCCAATGCTGCTCAGTTTGCCCACTGTTCCACACGTTCTACCTTGTGATCTGCTCCTCCATTGTTCATGGCCATTCTTTTTGCGGAGAGTTCCGGTGTGAGTGGAACATCCCCTCACCTGGCTTTTCCTACAGCTCAAGCTGAGCACTGCCACCACATATGGCGCACAGACCCACCCCGCCAGAGGCGCTTCTGCTGGCCCATGCGGGCTCTGGATGCCCTGGATCTCTCCTACTTCTCCGTTGCTGTTTCAATTTCCTATACACCTCACTTTTTAGTAAAGTATTTTAGTCAAGTGTGTATTTTGCTGGGGTTATTTTTGGAATTTACCCCCTACGCTGCTTTGACGTGGTACCTATGTCGCCATCTTAACCGGAAGTCCCCGGGTCTTACTTTTAGATCTTTTTGGTAAACAAGCACTTGAGAAAGGCCTACATTTTTTGGAAATCACACAGCTCACCCTGACTAACTGCCCACTGTGGAGGTTAGCCCAGATCTGGCCCTGGAATCCACAAGCCAGAGCACTTGGTTTAAAGATTAAGATTTTGGGCTGGAGAGATGGCTTAGTGGTTAAGCGCTTGCCTGTGAAGCCTAAGGACCCCAGTTCGAGGCTCAGTTCCCCAGGTCCCACGTTAGCCAGATGCACAAGGGGGCACACGCGTCTGGAGTTCGTTTGCAGAGGCTGGAAGCCCTGGCGCGCCCACTCTCTCTCTCTCCCTCTATCTGTCTTTCTCTCTGTGTCTGTCACTCTCAAATAAATAAATAAATAATTAAAAAAAAAAATAAAGATTAAGATTTCTCCACCTCCTATTGGGCATTTCAGTCTGGTTCATCCATCTCCCTTAATTGGGGGTTCTACTTCATGTATTGGTATCCAGGAGGAAGTTTCCTATTGTGCTGACTGCTTGAGTTCCCTATTAGGTATGTTAACAACTCAAGCGGATCCAGGTTAGGAAACTCAGATAAGTGATACCATGCGACATTTGTCTTTCTGTGATTGTGTGAGTTCACTATGACCTATTCCTCGTCTGTCCATTTTTCTACAGATTTCATTGTATCATTTTTTTCTTACTGCTGAGTAGAATTCCACTGTGTAAATGTACTACAACATCATTATTCACTGATCCAGTGATGGGCATCTGAATTGACTCCAGGTCTTAGCTATCATGAATTAAAAGCTATAATCATGGTTGAGCAAATATCTCTGTATTGATGCATGGAGCATGTAAGATCAATGCCCAGTAAGGGAATAACTGGATTTGTTAGTAACTCTATGTTCATTCTTCACAGGAATCTCTAAATTATTGCCATAGTAATTGTACAAGTTTACATTCCCACCAACATTGAATGAGGGTTTGTCTTTTCCCACATCCTCACCAACATTTGTTGTTGTTATATTTTTTGTTTGTTTGTTTTTTGAGGTAGGGTCTCATTATAGCTCAGGCTGACCTGGAATTTACTATGTAATCTCAGGGTGGCCTTGAACTCATGGCGATCCTCCTACCTCTGCCTCCCAAGTGCTGGGATTAAAGGCATGCGCCTCCACGCCTGGCTTGTTGTTATACTTTTTAATGATTGTCATCCTTAATGGAGTAAGGTGAAATCTTATGATTGTTTCAATTTGCATTTCCATAATGGTTAGGGATTATTTTCTTAAGTTTGTGTTAGCCATTTGTAATTTTTCCACAGAAAATTCCCTGTTCAGTTCTTTGCCCCATTTTTGGAGTGGGTTGTTTGGTTTTTGTAGATTGTAGATATTAGTTTTCTGTCAGTGGTATATTTGGCAAAGAGTTTCTCCCATTCAATGGGTAATCTATTGGCTCTTCTCATGGTATGTTTGTCTTTGCAAAAGGTTTTTAGCATTAAATATGTATATTTCTTTTCTTAGAATTGCAATTTTCTTTCTTCCTTTCTTTCCTTCTTTCCTTCCTTCTTTCCTTCCTTCTTTCCTTCCTTCCTTCCTTCCTTCCTTCCTTCCTTCCTTCCTTCCTTCCTTCCTTTCTTCCTTCTTTTTTTCTTTCTTTATTTCTCTTTTTTCTTTTTCTTTTTAAAGGTAGGGTCTCACTCTAGCTCAGGCTGACCTGTAATTCACTATGGAGTCTCAGGGTGGCCTGGAAGTCATAGTGATCCTTCTATCCTCCATTGTCATTCAATTCAGCCTCCCAGGGGCTGGGATTAAAGGTGTGCACCACCAAGCCTGGCAGGAACTGCCACTTTCACAATATTCTGCCTATGCAGGGACATTACAGTTCTTTCCATCTTCTGAAGTCATCCTTTATTTCTTTCTTGAGCTTTTTATGTTTTCATTATATAAGTCTTTCACATCCTATGATAGTGTTATTCCAAGGTATTTAAGGTTTTTTTTTTTTTTTTTTTTTTTTTTTGCTATTGGAAATGGGATAGCCTCACCAATTTCTTTCTCTGTATATTTGTCCTTTGTATATAGAAAGGTTACTGATTTTTGTGCATCAAGTTTGTATCCTGCCACTTTACTGAAGGAATCACCTTCAGAAGTTTTGAGATGGAGACTTTTGGTCACTATGTATAATATCCTGCCATCTGCAAATAGGGCTATCTTGACTTCTTCCTTTCCAATTAGTATCTCTTTTATTCCTTTTTCCTGTATTATTGCTTGGGCTAGTGCTTCTGGTACTATACTGAAGAGTAGTGGCAAGAGTGAGCACTCCTGTCTTGTTCCAGATCTCAGTAGGAACTCCTTGACTCTTTCCCCATTAAGTATTATTTGGGCTTTAAGTACTTTGCATATAGCCTTTATTATGTTTCAATATAAATCACCCATGCCTATTCATTCCAGCATTTTATTTATTTATTTATTTGAGAGAAAGAGAGAGAGAGAGAGAGAGAGAGAGAGAGAGAGAGAGAGAGAGAGAATGGGCGCACCAGGACTGCCACTGGAAATGAACACCAGACACATGCGCCCCCTTGTGCATCTGGCTAATGTGGGTCCTGGAGAATTGAGCCTTGAACTTGGGTCGTTAGGCTTCTCAGGCAAGCACTTAACCACTAAGCCATCTCTCCAGCCCTCATTCCAGCATTTTGATCATGAAGTGCTGTTGTATTTTGTCAAATGCTTTCTCTGCATTAATTGAGATGATCATGTGATTGTTATGGATAACTTTATTTAAGTGGTGTATTATGTTCACTGTAGGCATAATTTATGCCCTAATATGTGACCTATTTTAGAAAATGTTCCATGAGATGCTTGGAAGAATGTGTTCTGTGGAATTAGGGTGGAATGTTCTTAGATGGATGTTAGGTCTAATTGGTCTGTGGTGGTGTTAAGCTCCATTATTTGCCTGCTGATTTTCTTCTTGGTCAATCTGTGTACTGACTATAGTGGGGCATTGAGTCCTCTGTTATGATAGTATTGGAATTTTTGTTTTGTTATCAAGTGGATTTTGCTTTATAAAATGTGGTGAACCTGTGTTTGGTACATATATTGTTTATGATTGTTATGTCCTCTTGTTGGATTATTCTTTTGAGTAAAAAATGGTCTTTTTTGTCTCCTTTGATTACTTTTGGTTTGAAGTCTATTTTTTTTTTAGACATTACTATAGTCATATCCACTTGTTTCTTATTTCCATTTGCTTGAAAGATTATTTTCCATCTTTCCACCCTGAGGAGGTAACTGTCTTTCACAGTGGTTTCTTATAAACAACAGATGGATGAATCCTTTTTTTTTTTTTTTTTTTTTTGATCCAACCAGTTAACTTGTGTCTTTTGATTGGGGAATTAAGACTACTAATGTTTAGAGTTATAATTGTGACATTCAATTTAATTCTTTTCATATGGCAGGCTTTGTGGGTTTTGGTGTTGTGTTGAGCTTTGTACATTTTCACATCTGTTCCAGTTTGGGTTATTACTTTTCCTTCTTGTAGGCTGTTGAGATTGACAATTGGACTTTTGTGTGGTGTGTTCACTGACTTCCCTATAGCTGTGGCTGTGTACTCATCTATTCAGAGAGCTTGCTTTTCTTGTGGAAAGTTTTCCTTTCACCTTTTGTTATGAGGGATACTTTTTCTGTCTATAGTAGTTTGGGTTTGAAGCCATAGTCTCTTAATGTTTGGAGTACTCCATTCCAAGTCCCCTGGCACCTATAATTTCCATTGAAAAACCAGGGATAATTCTGATGGGCTTACCTTTGTAATGATCTGTTTTGCTTTTACTGCTTTTAGCAGCCCCTGTTTTCAATATTTTGGGTTTTAATTATAGTGTGAGATGGAGAGTTTCTTCTTTGGTCCTGTCTCTTTGGTGATCTGTGAGCTTTTTGTATTTGGATGGGTCTCTCTTTTGCAAGGGTGGGAAAATTTTCTTCTATTATTTGTTGAACATGTTCTTCATGCCTTTGGCCTGTATTTTCTCTTGTATGCCCATGATCTGAGTATTCAGTCTTTATAGTGTATCCCATGATTACCTCATATTTCATTCACATGATTTCTTGAACTTATCATAGCTTTTGGATTCCTGATCCAGTTCCTCTGTCATGTCTTCAAGTTCTAAAATTTCTTTTCTTTTCATGTTTTCTTTTTGTATTTTTCAGAGTCTCACTCTAGCCCAGGCTGACCTGGAATTAACTGTGTAGTCTCATGGTAGCCACAAACTCATGGCAATCCACCTACCTCTGCCTCTTGAGTGATTTTTTTCTTTTTTATTATTTTTATTATTATTAACATATTTTGTATGGATACATCATGTGTTGCTACCCTCTTTTCCCTCATCCCTGTCCCCATTCTGTTGGTGAACCTCCTCAGTGGGGTTGCAAGTATTCCCCATGGGGTTATGGGTATGCATTGGGGAGTAGCAGTTAGTTATTTTTTCAGGGAGGGAATGTCTCTGGTCATGGTGTCTTAGCCTGTGGCTCTTACAATCTTTCTGCTGCCCTCTTCTGCAAAATTCCCTGAGCTGTGGTGGGTAAGTTTTAAGTCTACTTCAGTGGTGAGCTCTTAGGAATCTCTGGATCTCCACTCTGGTAAGTGTTGAGTTCCTCAGGATCTGTCTACTTTGCCCTGGCACTGATTATCAGGTTCACCATGGAAGCAGAACTTTTGCTCCATTCCCCAATTCCTTTGTGGT
This sequence comes from Jaculus jaculus, assembly GCF_020740685.1. Classification (NCBI taxonomy): domain Eukaryota; kingdom Metazoa; phylum Chordata; class Mammalia; order Rodentia; family Dipodidae; genus Jaculus; species Jaculus jaculus. The sequence continues at coordinate 51,811,460 of NC_059109.1, forward strand.
TTCAGTTGTGGCTTGTCTTAAGTATGAGAGGTAGTTTATCTCTTTGGGGCTTGCTACCTTCTGAAAAAAGAAGAACAGATACTCCAATGGACAGAGATGTCAGTACGGTTTAAATGGGATAAGCATTATTAATTTATAGATAATTATATGAATGTAACCCCTTTTTTAGCCAAAGACTAGTGAGAGCTTGACACTGGAAAGCATATTGTTTGTCTCCATAGGATTCTTATCTGGTTTCCAACTTCAGATATAGGTTCCTTTATGCTGAGCAGATCTCTTAGTCAAACTGAAAGCTATTGGTTACTCACCAAGTCTGTGTGACACTATTGCACTGGTGTATATATCCTGTCAGGGTGTTTGCTTCTGAGTAGCTTAGACCTCTGGTTGTTCAGACTGTTGTTGGCCACTTTCCTCTAGTAACTCAGATCCTCCACATGCTCTACTCTGTTGTTGAGGCTTTCTAGGGAGGTTTTAATAGGGCTATTTTTTTTTGTGTGTGTGTGTGTGTAGTATTTTACTGTGTCATTTTTATCCCTCTATTGAGTTTTATTTTCAGGTCAGATTAGACATTTTGTTGTTTCTTGGAATTCATGCCTGCTTTTGATCCTTTCCTTATTAAGTTTGATTCCCTGGTTGTTAAGATGATCTATTTGTTGACTGACCTTCAAATCATGTACCTGTTTTTTAAGATATCTTTGATTTTCTTCTATTATGTTAAGTCTGGTGACTTAGGGTGTAAATAGGGTCCTCCTCCTGTGTTGCCTTCAGGTGGGTCAGGGTGTGGCTCTAGCTTGCTTGGTTTACTTGCTTTCCAGGTAGTGCTCTATTCTTTCAGAGTTATTTACTGCCTAAGGACTTTGGTGTGTGATTGACAGTAGGGTTCTATGGGGCACAGGGCTGATGTCCCAGGTCTGAGCATTAGGTTACTCTGAACTGAGGCAATGTGGATACTCTGTGTTAATGGCTACTGCTAAGCCCACAGAGGAGCATGCTTACATTTGACTGACTTTTCCACCTTGCCACACAGCTGGCCTTTGCTGAGCAGTCAGCCCCAAGATTATGTGGTCACTGACTACAACCCTGGGCTTAGAGGTTTGGGTATTCCATTCTAGTGTGTTGTATCCATGCTTGGAGAGGTTTTCATGTCCTTTGTTAAGGAGTGAGCTTTATTTGTTAGGGAGTGAGCTCTCCTGGGTATGAATGACTTTCGCCCCCCTCCAGCGCCTTCTTCACCCATTGCTACCTTTTATGTGGATTCTCTATCAGAGGTTGCCCTGTTCCTCTCTTGCCTCTCATTTCCCTTTCCCAGTCTCCTGGCACTGGTGGCAGGTGTTAGCTAGCCACACCCCTAGCAGTCCCTGTGCCTCTTTCCTTCTCCCCATCTCCTAGCACCTCTGGGAGACTTTCAGCATGTGTGCACCTCCCACGATACCCTGCCCTTGGAACTCAGGAGAACATACCTCTTGGGAGGGTGTGAAGCCTTCTGTTCTCCAACCCTACTATAGCAATTTCTCTCACCAGTTCACAGGCTGCCTGTTCCATGGGCTGGTCCCCAGTCTAAGAGCATTGGGGTGTAGAGAAAGGCCAATCACCCACCCACTCTGCCTGCCAGTACTCAGCTGGGGAGCCTAGCTCAGTTGCAGATCTCAGACAAGGTAGGGATCTAGAAGATTCCTGTATGTGCACTCTGTGCCCTTCCTTTAGTACTGAAGACATAAAACCTTGCCTCATTTCTCTGCAGAAGTTCTAGCATGGTTATGAGTCCACAATCTTGACCAAAAGCCATCCTTTGCTTAATTTTGACATTTTTTTTATAACTGTGTTGATCTCATTGTTATAGCTCTGGTTAGTTTGTCTCATCTTGCTTTAATTATATATCTAGAAATTCATCCTTGTATACTTTTCAGTTTAGTGGAATAGATACTTTTAAGGAATGTTCTTATTATTTTCTGAATTTCACTTATATCTTTGTAGTGCTTCCTTTTTTATTTCTAGTGTTATTAATTTTGGTCTTCTCTCTGTGTTGGTTACTTTTAGGGTTCATATATCTTCTTTAGCCTTTCGAATAATGAACTCTTTGTTTCATTGATTATTTGTACTTGTTTTTGTTTGGTTGTTTCTATTTCATCACTTTATGCCTGGGTCTTCATTATACATTTCTATCCACTGACTTTTGTTGTTTTTTTAACCAAGGCCTTAAGTAATATAATTAAGTTATTTATATGTAATATAATTTCTTAATATAGGCACTTAAAGTATAAATTTCCCCCTTAAAACTCTCTTCATTGTATCCCATTGGTTTTGGTACGTTGTGTTTTCATTATCACTTAATTTTAGAATTTAAAAAAAAAATTTCTTGATTTTTTCAATGACCCATTATCATTCAATAGTGTATTTCTTTAAGTTCCATAAGTTTGTGTATGTGTTGTTGTCTTTCCTGCTCTTAATTTTTAGTTTTGTGATGAGAAAGAGTGTAAGGGATTAGTTCAATTTTCCTGTATTTTCTAAGATTTGTTTGGTGTCCTAAAGTATGATCTATTTCAGAGGAACTTCCATGTGCTGCTAAAAAGAATGTGTATTCTGCAGTGAGTGGAATGTTCTATAAATGTTTTGTTAGGTTCATTTGTTCCATCATGTGACTTAATCCAGATACTTCTCTGCTTAATTTTTAAAAATATTTTAAATTTTATTTATTTATTTATTTGAGAGAGAGAAAGAGGCAGAGATGGAGAGAGAGAGAGAGAGAGAGAGAGAGAGAGAGGGAGAGAATGGGTATGCCAGGGCCTTCAGCCACTGAAAACGAACTCCAGATGCATGCAGCCCCTTGTGTACCTGGCTTATGTGGATCCTGGAGAATTGAACTGGAAACTTTTGGCTTTGCAGGCAAACTCCTTAATGACTAAGCTATTTATCCATCCCTCTGCTTAAATTTTGCCAGGATGATCTGTCACTTTGTGAGAGTGGGGTATTGGAGTTGCCAATTTCTATTGTGTTTCAACTAATCTGTGAATTTATATCTAGTAGTGCTTATTTAATGAAATTGGGTACTCCTACATTTGAGGCCTGTATATTTAGAATTGTAATGTCCTCTTGTACTCCCTTAATCATTATGTGGTGAATTCCTTTATCTCTTCTAAATAATGTTAGTTTGAAGTCTATCCTGTAAGATATTAGAACAGTGATACCTGCTTGTTTTCTAGGTCCATTTGTTTAAAATACCATTTTCCATCCTTTCACTCTAAGGTAGCATCTGCTTTTTGTGGAAAGGTGAGTTTCTTGGATATAACACTGATATTCTGCCAGCCTGTGTCTTTGGCTGGGGAATTAAGATCATTGCCTTTCAGAGGTATTACTGAAAGGTAAATATTAATGCCTTTTATTCTTCTTGATTTTGTAGCATGTATTTTTTTCTATTATTCTGTTACTATTATTCCAACATGATTTATTCTTTTCTTTGTTCTCACATATGTGCTCTCCTTATCTTCTGTCTGAAGGATCCCTTTAAATATTTTCTGCAGAACTGGCACAATGGTCATGTCTTCCTGTTGCTTTTTTTTTATTCCTGTAATTCTTTTTTCTCCTTTAACTCTGATACATTTATTTTCCCCTGGATATAGTAGTCTGGGTTGATAGTTGTTGTATTCAAGGAAGTGGAATACATCATTCCCAGTACTTGTAGCTTTTAAATTTTGTGTTGGGAAAGCTGTTGTGATTCTTATGGGCTGGCCCTGATAGGTGACTAGGTACTTCTCACTTCTCTCAATATATTTTCTTTGGTTTCTGTGTGATAGTAGCTTGATTATAATATAATGAGAAGAGATTCCCTTTATGTATTATCTGCTTGGTGTTCTAAATGTCTCTTTATTTATTTATTTTACAGAGAAAGAGGGAGAAAGAGAATGGGTGCACCAGGGCCTCCAGCCACTACAAATGGGCTCCAGATGCATGTGCTCCCTTGTACATCTGGCTAACGTGGGCTCTGGAGAATTGAACCTGGCTCCTTTGGCTTTGCAGGCAAATGCCTTAACCACTAAGCCAACCCTCCAGCCCTCTAAATAACTCTTGTATCTGTATTGGCATCTCATTTCTTTTTTTTTTAATATTATTTATTTATTTGAGAGCTACAGACACAGAGAGAAAGACACATAGAGGGAGAGAAAGAGAATGGGCGCGCCAGGGCTTCCAGCCACTGCAAACGAACTCCAGACACATGCGCCCCCTTGTGCATCTGGCTAACGTGGGACCTGGGGAACCGAGCCTCGAACCGGGGTCCTTAGGCTTCACAGGCAAGCGCTTAACCGCTAAGCCATCTCTCCAGCCCTCATTTCTTAATTTTGGAAATTTTTCTTCAACTATTTTGTTGAAAATACTGTGATATTAGATTGAAATTCTACTTCTTCAATAGTAAGAATTCTTAAGTTTCATATTATTGTGTCAAAATGTCTTGAATTTCCCACACATACCTTCTTATTAATTTATATTTCTCTTCATTGAAATGTCACAAATCTTCCACCTTATGTTCAAACTCAAATAGTCTGTTCTGTCTTTGATCCATTCTATTGATGAGACTTTCTGCAGGTTTTATTTGACTTATGTTTTTCATTTCCAGTATTTCAGATTGACATTTCTTTAGTATTTCTATTTTCTTACTCATATTTTATACTGACATCCTTACTTTGTTAAATTAATTTCTGTACTCTCTTGGGATTCCTTGAGAAATGTATTTTTCTTCTTTGATTATTTTGATTTCCTTGATCATGCTTATAATCATTCTACATTATTTGTTTCCAATTTCATGCAATTCAGTCTCACTGGAGGTTGTTAATATTGGATTTATAATTTTTAGAGGAGTTATGTTATGTAACTGCATTGGGAGTTTTGCATCTCAGTTATTTTATTGGTTTTCTCTTTAGCAGATGAATTTTAGGCATTTATAGATCAGATTATTTTTCAAGGTAGAGTTTCACTGTAGCCCAGGCTGACCTAGAATTAACTATGTAGTCTCAGAGTGGCCTTGAACTCATGGTGATCCTCCTACCTCTGCCTCCCAAGTGCTGGGATTAAAGGTGTGCACCACCACACCAAGCTTAAATCAGAAGTTTATCTTGAGGGTATGAAGTCAAGGCACCAGATGTAGCCTCTCTATTACTCCTAGAGTAATCACAAAAGTGACTCAAGCTGGAGAACATGCCTACTATACAAATTTCCAGTAGCAAATTTTAAAATCAATATTCCTTTTGATTTCAATAATTGCTAGTGGGTAAGTCAATAAAGATAGTCTGAAGTATTCTAGGTTTTTTTATTTACTTTACTTTTTATTGACAACTTCCATGATTGTAAACAATATCCCATGGTAATTCCTTCCCTCCCCCACTTTCCCCTTTGAAACTGTACTCTCCATCATATCTCCTCCCCCTCTCAATCAGTATCTCTTTTATTTTGATGTCATCATCTTTTCCTATTATAATGGTCTTGTGTATATAGTGTCAGGCACTGTGAGGTCGTGGATATGTAGTCTATTTTGTGTCTGGAGGAGCAAGTTGTAAGGAGTCCTTCCCTTCCTTTGGCTCTTACATTCTTTTTTCGCCACCTCTTGAGCAATGGACCCTGAGCCTTGGAAGGTGTGATAGAGATATTGCAGTGCTGAGCACTCCCCTGTCACTTCTTCTCAGCAGCATGATGTCTTCTGAGAATCCCAAGTTCACTGGCATCTGAAAAAAGAAGGTTCTCTAACCAAAAGTGAGAGTACAAATATATGGGTATGAACATTAAGAGAAGTGTTCACTGGGCAATTTGATGAGCATACAATATACATTTAGTCAGACACCAGCAGATGTTACTCTCCTAGGGCTCATGACTACCCCTGTTTTAAGTTTTCAGTATCAGGGATGTATTCAAATTAGAGACCATTTGGTTTCCTCCATAGCAGACCAGCCACTACTTCACCTTTTGGCTTATTTGGCCTGGCTGGCCAGATCTAAAGGGCTTGCAGTGTCCACTTTTGAGTATCTTCACTGGGTATTTGTCTCTCTCCCATTGAACTGCATGCAATGTGTCTTTTTCAAGGTTTCTGTCAGCTGGTCTACATGGAGGAAGTATTCAGCTCAGTTCCAGCAGGATTCCTTAGTGACCTTGTAGCCCATAAATGTGGAGTTTTCAGCAATAGGGTCTTACCATCTATTCCTGGTGGGAAACCAAGGGCCTTGGTAATGGGCTGTAATGCTTTGGGGATATCAGAGACCTCCCTAGCCAACTCACTGAAGGTATCCTATCCCTGGCACTGAAAATTTTCTAGTAACAATCTATGGCTCCTGAGTGTTCCATTGGCAAAAACAGTAGGTTTCCATAAGATGTATTTATGTCCTCTTGGATTTTGATTAGCCCTGCCTCCACCTTTCCTTTACTCAGACTCTTCCCCTGACCTCACTTAGGCCTTTCACCACCATTAATCTGTTTTTCTATACACACACACACACACACACACACACACGGACATGTATGTGTGTGTGTGTATATATATATATATATATATATATATATATATATATATATATATATATGTAAAATACCATCTTATTAAGTCACCATCTCCCTTCCTTTCTATTCCCTTTATGTCTCCTTTCTAGCTTACTGGCCTCTGCTACTGAGTTTTATTCCTACTCACACTGAAGCCCAATCATGTGTAGCTAGGATCTACATATAAGAGAAAATGTGATATTTGGCTTTCTGGGCCTGGATTACCTCACTTAGTATAATCCTTTCCAGATCCATCCATTTTCCTTCAAATTTCATAACTTCATTTTTCTTTACTGCTGTGTAGCACCCCATTGTGTAAATGTGGCATATCTTCTTTATCCACTCATAAGTTGAGGGACATCTAGGCTGGTTCCATTTCCTAGCTATTGTGAATATGGTCTCAATAAACATGGTTGAACAAGAATCTCTAAGGTAGTCAGACAAGTCCTTAGGATATATGCCTAGGAGTGCTATAGCTGGGTCATATGGTAGATCTATTTTTAGCTGTCTCAGGAACCTCCTCACTGACTTCCACAACGGCTGGACCAGATTGCATTCCCACCAATAGTGTAGAAGTGTTCCTTTTCCCCACATCCTCACAAGCATTTATGGTCATTTATTTTCATGATGGTAGCCAATCTAACAGGGGTGAGATTGGATCTCAATGTAGTTTTAATCTTCAGAACACTTTTTTATATGTTTCTATGCCATCTGTATTTCTTCTTTTGAGAACTCTCTGTTTAGTTCCATAGCCCATTTTTAATTGGGTTGCTTGATTTCTTACCAGTTAATTTTTTGAGTTCTTTGTATATTCTGATTATTAATCCTCTGTCAGATGTCTAGCTGGAAAAGATTTTTCTCCCATTCTGTAGGTTGCCTCTTTGCTCTATTCAGTGTCTTTGCCATACAAAATCTTTGTAATTTCATGTGGTTCCAGTGGTTAATCTGTGATTTTATTGCCTGAGCCTTTGGGGTTATATTCAGAAAGTCTTTGCCAAGACCAATATGTTGAAGGGATTCCCCTACTTTTTCCTCTAGCAGTTTCAGAGTTTCAGGTCTGATATTAAGGTCTTTAATCCATTTGGACTTAATTCCTGTGCATGGAGAGAGAGAGAAAGATCTAGTTTCATCCATCTACAGATACATATCCAGTTTTCCCAGCACCGTTGGCTCAAGAGACTGACTTTCTCCAATGAATATTTTTGGCATTTTTGTCAAACATCAGGTGACTATAGCTGCCCGGGCTTGTATCTGGACCCTCTATTCTGTTCCATTGATCTACAAGTCTATTTTTGTGCCAGTACCATGCTGCTTTTGTTGTGGAATGTCCTTATTTCTCCATCTATTTGAATGGGTAGCTTTGTAGGATAAAGTAATCTTGGTTGACAGTTGTTATCCTTCAGAACTTGGAATACAGCATTCAAAGCCAGATGTGTTGTGTTGAGTAATCTGCTGTGATCCTGATGGGCTTGCCTTTGTATGTGACTTGATTTTTCTCTCTAACTGCTTTCAATATATTTTCTTTGGTTTGTATGTTTGGTAATTTAATTATAATATGGTGAGGAGAGGTTCTTTCCAGGTTTTGTCTGTTTGGTGCTCTAAATGATTCCTGTGTCTGCATTTGCATCTCTTTCCCAGTTTGGGGAAGTTTTCTTCTATGATTTTGTTGAAAACGCCTACTATGCCTTTGGAGTGAAATTCCTCTCCTTCTTCTATACCCTGAATTCTTATGTTTGATCTTTTCATAGTTTCCTGAATATCTTGAAATTACCATTTATACTTTCCTATTAGTTTTTCTTTCTCTTTGTTGGACTGTATTAGATCTGCTAAATGATCTTCTAGTTTAGATGTCCTGTCCTGTCCTTCATTCATTCTACTGATGAGATTTTCTACAGAGTTTGTTCTTTCATTGATTGTGTTCTTCATTGCTACTAATTCTGACAGGTTTTTCTTTATTATTTCTATTTCTTTATTTATGTCTTGTAGTGACCTCCTTATTTCATTAAATTGGTTTCCTCTGTCTTCTTTCATTTCTTTGAACATAGAACAATCACTTTTTTGAAATTTTTCTCAGGCATTTCCTCTAAATAAGTCTCACTGGAGGTCATTTCTGATGCATTAATACTTTTGGTGGGTTTATATTGTCTTGCTTGTGCTATAATGAACATATTTCTGCATCTTGGATTAATTTAATACTTTGATTTTCTAATTATCTGCAGTGTTATTAGATGTATTAGTCAATATAATGTTATATAACTTCGGGTGAGGAGCTTAAGGTGTGGCCCTTAAGACTCTCAGAGTATTTACAAAATTGACCCTAGGTGTTGGGTTTGCCTATTATAAGAGTATTCAAGAAGGCTGAGTGGAGCAAAATACAGGCAGATTCTAAAATTTAACTAAACAATGTACACAGTCAATGAAAAACAGCAAAGTATTTATGCAGGACTAGGTATTATGACAACCAGATTCTCTAACAAAGTCATAGTACCTTAGGATGTGTGTTACCCCATACCCTGAATCCTGTCAACTAGGAGGCTATTATTTATGATCTGTTGAAGGTTCCAAGTCAGCTTGTGACCAAGTGAGTCCCTTCCCTCATAAACAACAGAAGGGGAAACAAAGGCACTATAAATCAGGAAGCAAAAAAGGACAAGCCCTAATTATAGCTTATTTATGAATGGCAAATCCAACCAGTCCTCAGATTTGATATATAATTTATCCAGATATGGAAGATACAATTAGTACTTCCAATTCAAGCCTATATACCAGGCTTATTTGGTGGGTACTGACCTCGTGTAATCCCAGGTACCTTTTGGGATTGTTTTGGTCTCAGTTATGCTACATTCCTGATTGGGACCCTCTTTGCTGCGCTGAGGGCCCAGGTGGGTTGTCTGTGTTACTGGATTGCTGCTCTGGTCACATGTGCCAGGTGCCAGGTGCTTTTCAAGTGAGCTCCCTTCCCAAGGTCTCTAGTGATTGTTGGTGCTTGTGCTGATGGTGGGGGAAGGGAGGCTATGGATGGTGGCTCTAGTTCTCCCACTGGTCCACGTGATCCTCTTCCTCACTAGCCACTTTTCTATTCTCCCCTGCAGTCCTCCCTTCACGTTTCTTGAGTTTGTAAGCAGGCTGATGTGACTGGAGAATCCTTTCACCTGGATTTTCCTGCGGCTCAGGCTGAGCCTGGCAGCTCTGGTCATGTGGACCTGGTGCCTCTGCTACTGGAGCCCCTCTGCCTGCTTCTGTGGGCTCTCAACACTCTGGATTTCTCCTACTTCTCTTCTATAGTTGATAATTTCTTATACACCTCACTTTTTAGTAGAAGAGTGTATTTTGCTGTTTTTGTTGTTTGTTTTTTGGCTTTTTCTCTCTTAGGCTGCTCTGGTGTGTTTCCTATGCCACCATCTTAACTGGAAGTTTTTCTAGGGTTTTTGTTACTTAGAAATAGAAAAGTGTAGGGTAAAGACTAGTATTAATTTTTAAAAAGATAGAGGTGATATACTTGGATGTGACATGGAAGTAGGAGGGAAATTGGGATACTACTACTTTACATATATTTTAGAGGATGTTGAGGCTATGGTTGGTTACAGTTATAGAGAATAAAGAGGAGAAAATATGGAAAAGAGGTTGGAAAGAGAGGGAAAACATGGGCATTATTCATGGGAAAAGTAGTGGAGAGATTCTAGTAGTTGGTTGGATAGAGAAAAAAAAAAGAACAAAACTAAAATCCAACTGAGCATTATATAAATACAAACAAAACTATCATAGAACACACATGCTCACACACTGGGGATTTTTTAAACAATTGTAAACTAATTTTTTAAATTTGTATTTATTTATTAGACACAGATGGAGAGAAAGAGAATAGGCATGCCAGGGCCTCTAACCACTGTAAATGAATTCCAAATGCATGCACCACCATGTGGTACATGGCACCTGGAGAATAAAACCTGGGTCCTTAGACTTTACAGGCAAATGTCTTAACTGCTAAGCCATTGAGATTGTTTTTCCAAGGGAAAAAGGTCTCAAGCTGTGCATGGTGTCTTAAGGGCTTAATCCTATCAATTGGGGTACTGAAGTAAGGAGCTCACCAGGAGCTTAAGGCTGGCCTGGGCTGCAGGGCTTTCTAGGTCAGATTGGCTAAAGTGAAACACTGTTTCAAAAAAAACATCATCTGTGTTTCCTAACCTCGATCAGCCAAAGTTGTTGGCATACCTGAATGGCATCTTGAGGCTTGGATAATAGGGAGGGTAGATCCTGGGAAAGGGGAAGGGAAAAGGTGTGTGTGTGGGGAAAACAACTGAGCCCAAATTGAACTGGTATCATAGAATCCTACATCCTGGAAGTTAGACAAAAAGGTGGAACCCTCAGAGGACCTTAGGGGGAAGCACCTGAACCAAAGGGCCCTGGACAAGGTGAGCTGAAACCTAATGTTAAATTTGTCCTGTTTATCTTTCTTTTTGCTTTTTCTCTCCCCCACCCCCTTAGTGCTGGACTGTAACTCCCTGTACCAGGATGTGGTTTACATCAACAATGAGCTGTTTGTCAGAGAGACCTATTCGATCTCCTAAAACAAGCAAGACAGACTTCTGTCAGAGCACTTGATTACCCACCAGAGATTAATGGTAAGACTCTACTGCTGAAGACACCATATGCTGTTGGCATGGACCATGGAGAGACATGGTTGGAATCCAGAAGAAAGCCGGTCCCCAGATAATTATCCCATCTAGTGCTAGAAGGTGCTACATGAGCTACTAGGGAAAAGTGGCCAATACCTGTCCAAGCAACTCAAAGTCTACGTGACTAAGAAGCAAACAACCTGATGTGATGCTCACACAAGTCTAATAGTGCCACACAGCCATGGTAAGTAACCAATTGCTCTTGGATTGCCTAACAGATCTGCTCAGTGGCTGGAACTGAGAAACAAGTCAGAATCATATCCAGATAATGATTTTGCTTTCCATTGTCAAGCTCCCACTAATCATGGGCTATAAGAGTGTCTACACCCTTTAAACTTTTTCTAAATTAGTAATGGTTATCCCACTTAACTGGTGCTGACTTCATTCTCTATTGGAAAATCTGCTTCTCTTTTCTAGATGGAGCTGGACCTGAGGAGATAAACGACCCAGTGCACTCCACCCCAGCCCTAGCTGAAACTAGAGAGGAATTGGGGAAATGAGCAAGAGTGCTGATTTCTTGGTGAATCTGATATCAGTAAAAAGGTGAAGGAGACAGATACCAAGGACACTCAATACCTACCAAAGCAGAAATCCAGAGGCTCCTAAGTGTTCATCATTGAAGTAGACTTAAAATACACCCAACATAGCTCAGAAAATTTTGTGGAAGAGGGGGCAGAAAGATTCTTAGAGCCACAAGTTGGGAAATTCTGCATGAGACATTGCCTCTCCTCTATAACTTACTGCTGCACCCATAATGCATGATCCACAATCCCCATGGGGTTGACCTGCATCCCCAATAAGGAAGGCCTCTTCAGAAAAGGGGCAGGGAGGAGGGAAAATGGTACCAACATGTGATGTTTACATACTAAATATGTTCATGTATAACAAAAATAAATTAAAAAAAAACAGAGACACTAAAAATTAAGAAATATTGAAAGTGTCAAAAGTTAATACTAACACACAAATTATTGAAAAGTATACTAAATATCCATCAGATATGAAAAACATCAGCAGTTTTTTCTTTAGTATGTTGGGTTTTGAATTTTTTTCTCCCCCTAGGACTTTTTTCTTTAGCAACGTGCCCTGATATGGAAGGTGCAATTAGCACTTCCAGTTCAAACTTATATACTCAGTGTCAGGGTATGTAAACCAGCCCAATTAACTTTGAGGGCGACATTCTATTTCACCTATCTTGAGTTGTGAAGCTATGGGCTTATTGCAGCTTGTTAAGTTGTGGTCAGCCATTCTAACCAGTTGGATCAGTTGGTCTGGATGCTATGTCCAGGCGGGGTGGCTGGGATCCCTGCACTCTCCAGTGGCATTCCTGGTGCTGTCACATGGAGAAGGAGGTTGTGGGATTTTGTCTGGAGATACCTAGAGCTGCAAAGATGTCCCTTGTTATCTTCTCACTCAAGTCTCTTTGATATTGCTGGGATGATCTGAGTGGGGAGATCCATACTCAGTAGTGTCCAGTGCTCTTGCTGGCTCAGGCAGGGCTACACAAAAGAAGCACTTCCCAGAGGCTGCTGGTGGGAACCCAGTCTTCACTTATTGCCACTTTTTTTTTTCCTAATGTGTATGAATGTGTTCATGTGCATATAAATATTTACACATATGTTCCTGTATGTTCTTATGTCTGCGGAGGACAGAGAACAACCTCAGATATGATTTCAGAGGAACATAATTCACCTTTTTTGTTTGTTTTGGGTTTTGGATTTTCAAGGTAGGGTCTCGTTCTAGCTCAGGCTGACCTGGAATTCACTATGCAGTCTCAGGCTGGCCACTCACAGTGATCCTCCTACCTCTACCTCCTGAGTGCTAGGATTAAAGGCATGCACCAGGCTCCACCTTTTTATAAAAAAATTTTTTTGTTTAATTGAGAGCAACAGACAGAGAAAGAGAGAAAATGGGCATGCCAGGGCCTCCAGCCACTGCAAACAAGCTCCAGATGTATGCACCACCTTGTGTGTCTGGCTAACATGGGTCCTGAGGAATGAAGCCTCGAACCAGGGTCCTTAGGCTTCACAGGCAAGTGCTTAACCACTAAGCCATTTATCCAGCCCAAGGCTCCACCTTTTTATGATACAGGGTCTCTCATTGGCCAAGAGCTTTTCAATTAGGCCAGGCTGACTGGCCAGCAGGTCTCAACTATCCTCTTAATTCCCCAGTGTTTGGATTACAATTCTGGGGATTGAACTCAGGTCCTTGTGCTTGTAAGACAAGCACTTTACTGACTGAGCTACCTTCCCAGCCCAAGGTCACTTGGCTTCTACACTTGCTTTGTTGGATATGCTCAAGGTTTTGTCAGCATATTCTGTAGATCAAAAAGTTTTTCTTGGCCTGACCTTGACAGATAGCTTAACAGTTAAGGCAGTTGCCATCTTGCCGTCAAAGCTGAAGGACCCAGGTTTGATTCCTCAGTACCCGCATAAAGCCAGATGCACAAGGTGGTACATGCATCTGGAGTTCAATTGCAGTGGCTGAAGGCCTTAGTAAACCCATTCTCTCTCTCTCTTTCAAAATAAATAAACAGTTTTTTTTTTCTAGGATTCCTATTCAGCTTTCAAATTCCTTTTCTCCTAGCTAGCATTCCTCCTAGTATTACTGCTTGCGTCAGTAATGTCTCTACATTCATCTATGCTTTTCCAAATAACCTGACAGAACAATCTGGCAACATTCACTGTGGTTTGTTCTCAAGATGTCTCTTTTGGATAGTCACTTGGTCTGCAAAAATGCAAGCACTAGCAGGATACTCATCCCTTGCAATTCTGCCTTCTATCCTAAACTCCTTGCCTAGGTCAGGTTCCCTGACCTCTACTGGGAACCAAGACACTGACCTTTTTTAAATATAGGATATTCAGCATCCCTATTGTGTTGCCTCCTTTTCATTTACTGTTCAACCTCATTTTTACCTTTGGCTCTTGTGGACAAAAGGCATGACGTTTAGTTATATGATTGTTGGACTCATTATACAAATAAAAAGGTTTGAAAGGAGTATTTCATCAAATTATATATTTCCAAGAAGTAAGCCCTGCTAATGAGCTCAGAGTTGGAGATCAGCAGCATCTATGCAGGCATCTTCCTCCTCCCCTGGGAAGGGAGCAGCAGCCAGCAGACAGTGTGCCCGGTGTTATAAACAGGGAACCACAGACATCAAAACACTGAGTGCAGCTCCTGTTGATCAGAGATTCTGTGAATGGGGCTTATTTCCCACATGATTTTACAATGAAGAGGATTTATATCTTGGCTTTTCCTGTCAGAGGCTTCCAAGTCACAATATGATGATGAGTCTAATCCCCAGGGATTTGGGTGTGAAGACAGCATGCCTTTGGCTGCCCTCTTTCCCGCGTGTCTTTGGTTTACACTGAGAGCAGTGTTCTGGAGTCAGGCCGAACTCAGAAATGAGGGCTGCACCTGGTTGTAAAACCAGTCACAGGGAAATCCATCCGATTATGGGTTTTAAGAACTGTTCTTCCTATGGTTCTGGCTCTCAGCTGGACAAAAAACCCGTAAGTTTATGGGTCACAATTATTTGTGGTCTTTTTTTTTTTTTTCCCCGAGGTAGGGTCTCACTCTAGCCCAGGCTGACCTGGACTTCACTATGGAGTCTCAGGGTGGCCTTGAACTCACGGCAATCCACCTACCTCTGCCTCCCAAGTGCTGGGATTAAAGGTGTGCGCCACCACGCCCGGCTTATTTGTGGTCTTTTGATACAAGTAATGAGATAGTCCTAGGAGAGAAAATCATAATCTTCACTTTTATTACTAGATCTGTGCCTGCTCATTTGTAGTTACTTACTTGAGAAAGGGAGATGCTTCCAGAGAGAGTCAAAGAACCCTGCTTGTAAGCTGAGGAATCCAACAGCATTCAGCTAGTTGAAAGCTTTTGTTGCATACCTCATTCATCTGTTTTACCATAAATACTGTGCCCCTCCTTCTCATTTCCATTATCACTTCCTTAATGAAGGCCTCAATAATCTCTCACCTGGACCATCTCAGTGTTCTCCTACCCATCTGTCTTCATCCAGTATCGGCCAGCTTCCTTCAAGTTGTTGCCACCATGATGTTTTTGAAAGGCAAGGCTAATAATCCTGATTCTAATCTGACTGCAATCCTTCAGTGACTTCTATTTCCCAGTGCAGCATCCACAGTTTTAATATCCAGCTACTCAGGCCCCTAGTTCTAATATTTAATTCTTGCAAATGTGAAGATCTGTTCCCACATAGGGTCATCTTTCCCCTTCCTCTGAAGTGGCAGGCAGAATTCTTTACCCATCAAGAAATTGACCTCTTTTTACATTTAGTAATGTGTTTCATTCAAACAATAGGGGTTTATAATATCAAAATTGCCTTGAAAGAAAAAAAAAAAAACTGTGCTACCTGAAACAGTGCTTCTGTTATTTCCTCCTCAGAATATACCCTCATGAAACACACTGCCCTAAAGACAGAATTATATGCCCTGAACACCTAGTTTTCCCAGACTGAGTCCCTACTGACTTCTCTAGCTTCATCTCCCATTGGCTGTCAACAGAGCCATCCCTCATGTCCCCACCAATTCTCCATGCTACCCACCATGGACTAGATCACCCCTTATATCATGTTGCTTCTTGCCTCCACTTTGCACAGGCTTTTCCTGTTGCTGCCAACACTGCCTGCCTGTCTGCTTATAGTGTACTAGATGTTGCATTAAGTGCTTTATATGGAGAGATAGCTTAGTGGTTAAGCACTTGCCTACAAACCTAGAGGATCCATGTTAGATTCCTCAGGACCCAAGTAAGCCAGATGCACAATATGATGCAGGAATCTAGAGTTTGTTTGCAGTGGCTGGAGGCCCTGGTGTGCACTCTCTGTCTCCCTCTTTCTCTCTACCTAAATAAATAAGTAAATAAATAAATAAATAGAAATCAAATATATTTAAAAAGAACACTTCTATGAGATACCAGATACTCTGGTATTAATACTCTGGTATTAAAAACATGAAACCAAGTCTCAAAAAATATTAAACTTGCTTTGGTTTAAAAACTTAATCTTTGGCTGGAGAGATGGTTTAGCTGTTAAGCGCTTGCCTGTGAAGCCTAAGGACCCTGGTTCGAGGCTTGATTCCCCAGGATCCACATTAGCCAGATGCACAAGGGGGCACATGCATCTGGAATTCATTTGCAGTGGCTGTAGGCCCTGGCACGCCCATTCTCTCTATATATATCTGCCTTTCTCTCTGTGTCTATCACTATCAAATAAATAAATAAATAAATAAAATTTTTAAAAATAAATAAAACTAAAAATAAAAACTTAATCTTGATAGAGCCAGGAATTGGATACATGAAGTTTGTGTCTACATTGCATGCATTTAACAATTATGTCACAATCCTATGGCTTCCTGGAGAACTCAATTCTTTTTTTTTTTTTTTTCATTTTTAATGATTTATTTATTTGAGAGAGACAGAGAATGGGTGCACCAGGGCCTCCAACCACTGAAAATGAACTCCAGATGCATGTACCTCCTTGTGCATCTGGCTAACATGGATCCTGGGGAATAGAACCCAGGTCCTTTGGCTTTGCAGGCAAACGCCTTAACCACTAAGACATCCCTCCAGATCCCTCCACTTATTCTTTAATACTACATTCAAGTGCCACATCTTCTATGAAGATTCATCTGATCTCTTCACATAACATTAAATAAGTCTTTTCTTGGGCCTCATTAAACCACACACTTACTCCCTGGTATAACTTTTAATCTTTGATGCTTAGGATCAAACCCATGGCTTTACATATGCTAAGCAAATGCTCTTTCACTAAATTACTCCCTGTAGCTCCAACCTTTGTATAGTTGCTAACAGAATGATTGGCTCCATCATCTTGCCAATATGCTCAGAAGAATTTTAACTCTTTATCTGTAGACTGGTATCTCATAAATGCTCAATAAAGATTTTGGGGGTTGGGACCTAGCAAAGAAATATTTGACCAATACAAGATTTAAGTACCATGCACATCTAACTCGGTAGCTCCAAGTCCAACAACTCTAGTCAGTGACTAGTCCCCAAGTCTGATCACTCTAACCAGTGACAAGTCTCTGGAGTTCTAGTTTCACTCCTACAGTAGGCTACTCACAGTCCTGGAAGACATCATCCAATGCTACCAGCTCTCCTTGGCAGCCATCCCATAGTCCTGGCATCTCCACTGGGTCTCCACTGCAATCCACAGTTCATCCTAATGGCTCCGCTGGGCTCCATGCAGGTAATTCAACAAGTCTATTTCATTCCTATGGGCATTTCAATAATCCACTCTTTTCTGCATTTGTTTTACTCCATAATACCAAGTGAGCTAAAATCATGTTAATCCAGGGAGGAATAAAGCAGACTTTGAAGAGCAGGACACTCCTTCAGCATTCAAGACCCTTCAAAAAATTCTGCATTCTTCCTGTTGTCCCAGTGAAAGTCAGCTGGCCCAATCTCAAAGGTTGTAATCTCTAATAGAATTGCAGCTGAACAGGCAGCAGTTTCAGCCTAAAGATTTCACTTTTTTTCCCTGTACCATATTCCCTTTGCTAAAACCAAGAGCCCAGGGAAAGAGGAGTACAAGAACCAAGTATTGCCCAGAGCTTCATGTGGGTCTATGGGATTTCTGTATGACAAAAACATTTCTTTGCTATATATTATTTTCTCTTTTAAGGGGTACTCATTTGTTAATTTATGTAGTCCTCCTAATAAAAATACCCCAGTACCAAGGTTAAGTTCCATAGCTAGCAATAGCGGATGCCTGGGCTAACCTATACTCTAAAAGTAAAGTAAGCCCTGTTCCTCTCCACCCCTGCCCCCAGGGTTAGGGATCAAAGTCATAGTCTTATTCTTGCCAGGCACATGTTCTAGCACTGAGTTATCTCCCTAGTATCCCTGTTTTTGATCTATGACTCTGAGGCTCTAACTCATGTCCTGGCTCACTAGGTGGTTTCAAGGATGCTGGAAATGTCATTATAAGTACACAAGTCTTTCTCTCATCCAGCCCTTGCCAGTCCACCTCCCACTCAGTACCTTACCCAGAGTCTGAATGACCCAGGGACTGCTTGATTTGTTCACCACCTAATCCCTAGGCATCTGTCAAAGTTCCTGCCATGTTGCAGACACCTTTGAAGAGGAGAGAAATTAACAAGTGGATGAATCACAAGTACTTGTGTATTAGGGTGTATGTGGCATTAAAAGCAAGGGCTTTGGAGTCAGGAAGACCCAGGTCAGTCTCTGTTCTATGTTTTAAGAGCTTCAGCTTTCATGTGTACTAGACAAAAATATCATGTGGCCAGAATTATGCTGGGAAGGCTTCATACAGATGCTTCCAGTAACACCAATGCAGCCAGTGTGTTTTACATACCCAGGGCTTGGTCCTGCCAGTTGAGACCCATGCCAAGGTGGCTGGCATTTATGAGACATGACACAAGAAGAATATTTACCTTCCAACCCTCAGTTTGTCCTTGTCAGCAACATATAGCACTGGACACCCCTGGACCCACAGCACAGTCATGCTCTAACAGCAAGCTTCCTGAGTGCAGAGGTAGGCACATTCATGGCCCACATCACTTACATTCTATAGCCATGCAATGTTAATACATTTGATATTCAATAATTAAAATGTAGGTGCTTATTATTTCAGGATGGATTTTATTTATATTCCTATGAATTGAACATTTATATAAATCACATTTGTTTTATTTCCTTAGTTCTTTCTTTATTTTTCATTATTATATATGGGCATATTTTGTATGTAAACATCACATGTTGGTACCATCCTTGCCCTCCTCCCTGCCCCGATACTGAAGAGGCCTTCCTCATTGAGGATGAAGGTCAATGCCATGGGGATTGTGGGTCATGCATTATGGAGCAGCAGTCAGTTACGTGGGAGAGGCAATATCTCTGTGCAAAATGTCCTAACTTGTGGCTATAACAATCTTTCAGCCCCCTCTTCCTCAAAATTCCCTGACCCATACTGGGGGCATTTTAAGTCTACTTCAGTGATGGGCACTTAGGACCATCTAGATGTCTGGTTTGGTAGGTGTTGAGTGTCCTCAGTATCTTTCTCCATCACCCTTGTGCATTCTTGCTCATTTCCTCAGTTCCTCTGTGGTTTCAGCTAGAGCTGGGATGGAATGCCCTAGGTGGTTTATCTCCTCAAGTCCAGTTCCCATCTGAAAAAGAGAAGCAGATTCTTCAACAGAGAGTGAAGTTAGTGCCAGTTACAGGTGATAACCATTATTAATTTAGAGAAAATTACAAGGTCTTAGACACTTTTCTAGTGTAAGATTAGTGGGAACTTGACAATGGAAAGCAGAATCAATGTCTGGATATGATTCTGATTTGCTTTCCAATTTCAGATATGTTTTCCATTCCACTGAGCAGATTGTCAGCCAATCCAAAAGCAGTTGGTTACCCACCATGGCTGTGCACCACTATTGCACTTTTGTGAGCATCACATCAGGGTTTTTGCTTCTGAGTCACTTAGACTTTGAGTTGCTTGAACAGATGTTGGCCACTTTCCCCTGGTAGCTCATGTAGCACCCTCCAGCACTAGATGGGCTAATTATCTAAGGACTGGGCCTCCTCTGGTTTCAAATCAGGTCTCCCCGTGGTCCAAGTGGATAGTGTTTGGTGTCTTCAGCAGTACAGTCTTACTGTTAACCTCCAGTGGGTAATCAAGTGCTCTGATAGAAGTCTGTCTTGTTCATTTTTGAAGATCTAGTAGGTCTCTCTGATCAATAGCTCATTGTGGATATATACCACGCCTCGTACAGGGAATTACAGGCCAGCACCAAGGGAAAAGAAAAGAAAAAAAAAAAAAAACAAAGAAGAAAGAGAAATAGGAGAAATTTGAGGTTAGGTTTGGTCTCACTCTCTCCAGGGCCCTTCAATTCAGGGTCTCCCTCTAAGGCTTGCTTGAGGATTCCACCTTTTAGTGTGATTTCCAGAATATTGGATTCTATGGTACCAGTTCAATTTGGGTTCACATTTTGTGTCTCTCCTCAACTTTTCCTTTCTCCCATGCTCTACCCTCCCTATTGTCCAAGCCTCAAGATTCTATTCAGTTATGTCAGCAACTTGGGCTGATCCAGGTTAGGAAATGCAGATGAGTGATATCATGTGGTGGCTGTCTTTCTGTGATTGTGTGAGTTCACTTAAAATGATCTGTTCCAAGTCTAGAAAGTTTTCTACAAATTTCAACGTGTCATTTTTTTTTTCTTACTGCTGAGTAGAATTCCATCGTATAGATATACCACATCTTGGTTATCCATTCATCCAAAGACAGGTACCTGGGTTGATTCCAGTTTTTAGTTATTATGATTTGAGCAGTTATAAACATAGTTGAGCAAATATTTCTGAACTGAGATGTGGAACTTTTAGGATAAATGCCCAGTAAGGGAATAACAGGTTCTGCTAGTAACTCTATATTCATCCTTTTCAGGACTCTCCAAGTTGATATCCACAGTGTTTGTACCAGTTTACATTCCCACCAACAGAGAATGAGAGTCCTTTTTCTCCACAGCCTCATCATTTGTTTTCTTTTGAAATTTAGTTGTTTGCTATCCTTACTGGGGTAAGGTGGAATCTCATCATTGTTTTAATTTGCATTTCCTTAATGGTTAGGGATGTTGAATATTTTTTTAAGTGTGTGTTAGCCATTTGTAATTCTTCCTCTGAGAACTCCCCATTTAGTTCTCTGCTCCACTTTTGAAGTGGGTTGCTTGATTTTTTTATTGTTTAGTTTTTTGAGTTCTTTGTAAATTCTAGATATTAGGCTTCTGTCATTAGCATAGCTGGCAAAACCTTCTCTCATTCAGTGGGTAATCTATGGGAGGTCCTTCCATCTTCTTAAGTCCCCTCTATTTCTTTCTTGAGTGCTTTTATGTTTTCAATATACAGTTACTTCACATCCTTTGTTAGTGTCATTCCAAGGTATTTAATTTTTTTGCTATTATTGAAAATGGGTCAGTCT
The DNA here is from genome assembly GCF_020740685.1 of Jaculus jaculus. Classification (NCBI taxonomy): domain Eukaryota; kingdom Metazoa; phylum Chordata; class Mammalia; order Rodentia; family Dipodidae; genus Jaculus; species Jaculus jaculus. The sequence goes on from NC_059109.1 coordinate 51,832,625, forward strand.
CACTGATGTTTGTCAGACAAACTGATATTTGTCCCTTTCATATAGAAAAGCTACTGATTTTTGTGCATTGATTTTGTATCCTGCAACTTTGCTGAAGGAATTTATCACCTTTAAAAGTTTTGGGATGGAGATTTTTAGGTCACTTATATGTAGGATCACGTCATCTACAAATAGTGTTAACTTGACTTTTTCCTTTCAATTTGAATTCCTTTTATTTCTTTCTCCTGTCTCATTGTTTGGGCTAGTGTGGATTCCTGGGTCCCAGGGCTGGCTGTGGTCCACCAATGAGTCCAGGCAGCTATGGAGTCCAAGGTTGTGGGTACATGAAGAGAGAAAAAGTATCACTGTCAAGAGACAGTTCTGGTGAACAGCTTGGTTTATTTTCAGGGAAATGGGGTTATAAGAAGTTGAAAGTGAGAAGAGGGTTCTATGGGGATTGGATGCACAAGGTTGTTTGCTGATGGCTAATTAGCATATGGGGACACACATTTCAGCATATAGGCAATGGTATATATATGGTACAGGACAATGGGCTGTGCGAAGATTGCTGGCTAATACCATATAAGGAGTTTCCTAGGCAACTGGCCAAAGGCCACAGTGTTATGGGCAAAGCCCAGATCATATCTGAATGTCCAGATATCCCATGCTTGGAGAGGGAATGGTCTTACTTCCTGCCAATTGTAGGGTCTGAGATCTTATACAGGGGTCCAGGCTCACTGTGACCCCCAAGAATGGGGGGGGGAATCATGGATCACTGCAACCCATGAAATGGGGAGAGGAGCTCCCCTGCCAGTCTGGTCCCCAAGATAATGACCGAGATATGACCAGCAGTTAGGCTGCTGTGACCTCTCCATAGCCTGGGGCTTTCATGTCACATAGCTGAGGTTTGCTTTAACCCAGGGTCCTGCCTATGTCTGACAGGCTAGCAGTTCTAGTCCTATGTTGAAGACCAGTGGTGAGCCTGGGCACCCCTGTCTTGTTCCCCATCTCAGTAGGAACTCTTTGAGTTTTTTCCCATTAAGAATTATTTGGGGTTTAGATGCTTTATATATAGCCTTTATTGTGTTCAGATATAAACCATCCTTGCCTATTCTTTCTAGTGTTTTGATCATGAAGTGGTGTTGTATTTTATCAAAGGCCTTCTCTGCATCAATTGAGATGATCATGTGGTTCTTATGGTTCAGTTTATTTATGTGGTATATTATGTTCGTTGATTTCCATATGTTAAACCATCCCTGCATCTCTGGGATGAAGCCTATATGATCAAGGTGGATAATGCTTTTGATGTGTTGTTGAATTCAGTTTGCAAGGATTTTGTTCAGGATCTTTGCGTGTAAGCTCATTAGGGATATAGGTCAATAATTTTCTTTTCTTGTTGCATCTCTGTCTGGTTTTGGTATTATGGTGAAGATAGCTTCATAAAAGGAGTCAGGGAGGATTCCCTGCTCTCCAATTATGCAGAATAGTTTAAGAAAACTTGGGTTCAGTTTTTCTATGAAGGTTTGATAGAATTCAGCTGAGAAGCCATCCACTTCTGGACTTTTATTTTGGGGGAGGTTTTTGATTACCTTTTCAATCTCCATGGATGTTATAGGTTTGTTTAGGAGATTAATCTTCTCTGAGTTTAGTTTTGGTGGGTGGTATGTGTCTAGAAATTCATCCATATCTTTCATATTATTTAATTTTGTGGAGTAGAGATTTTCAAAGTATGCCCTGATGATTCTTCCAATTTCATTGTTATCTGGAGTGATCTCCTTTTCATTTCTGAGTTTCTTAACTTGAGACTTCTCTTTTTTTCTGCTTGATTATTTTGGCCAGGAATTTGTCAATCTTCTTTATTTTTTATTTTTTGAGGAATCAGCTCTTTGTTTCATTGACTTTTTGAATTGTTTTCCTAGTTTACAATTAATTAATTTATGCTCTAATCTTGATTATTTCTTTCCATCTGGAGCTCTTTGGGTTGGATACTTCTTGTTTCTTCCAGTACCTTTAGGTGGACAGTCAGGCTAATGATTTGTGATCTCTCTGTATTTGTAATGAAGGTATTTAGGTCTAAGAATTTTCCCCTTACAACTGCCTTCATTGAGTCCTATAAGTTTTGGTAGGTTGTGTTTTCATTATTATTCAAATCTAGGAATTTTACAATTTCTTTTGAAAAGTGTGCTGTTTAGTCTCCATGAGTTGGTGGCATTCTTTATGTGTCTCTTGTTAATTTCTAGCTTTAAACATTGTAATCTGACATAATCAGGAAGTTACTTCAGCGTTCCTGACTTTATGAATGCATGCTTTTTGAAGGCATAATATATGGTCAATTTTGGAGAAGGTTCCATAGGCTGCTGAGAAGAATGTGTATTCTGTAGAGTTGGGGTGGAAAGTTCTGTAGATATCCATTAGGTCTAGTTGATCTATGATGTTGTTGAGCTCTATTATTTCCCTGTTGTTTTTCTGCTTGGATGACCTGTCTATCAATGATAATAGTATATTGAAGTCTCCAACTATGATGGTGTTGGTGTTTCTTTCTATCTTATTGTCAAGAAGATTTTGTTTTATAAATTGTGGTGCCCCTGTGCTTGGGGCATATATATTTATGATTGTGATGTGCTCTTGTTGGATTATTCCCTTGATGAGTAAGAAGTGTCCTTCATTGTCCTTTTATATTACTTTTGGTTTGAAGTCTATTTTATCAGATGTTACCATAGCAACACCTGCTTGTTTTTTGTTTTCATTTGCTTGGAATATAATTTTCCAATCTTTCAGCCTGAGGATGTTTCTATCTTAGTGGTAATGTGGGTTTCTTGAAGACAGCAGATAGAAGGTCCAATTTTCTCATCTATCATGATAGCCTGTGTTTTTTGATGGGTGGGTTAAGACCATTTATATTTAAGGTTATTACTGAGAGGTTTGAATTAATCCCTGCCATGATGAGGTGTTGGTTTTGAATTCATATAATTATAGAGTTGACTCTTTTCATGGAAAGTTTTTCTTTCTTTCACCATTTACTATGAGGGATACTGTTGCTGGGTAAAGTACCTTGGTTGGAAGCCATAGAATTTCAGACTTTGAAGTGTTCCATTCCAGATCCTTTTGGATTTCAGGGTTTTCACTGAGAAATCTGATGTTATTCTAATGGTATTGCCTTTGTATGTTGTGAATTGCTTCTGTCTTGTTGTTTTTAACGCACACCCTCTCTCTGTTTTCATTGTTAAGGGTTTTAACTATGCTGTGTCTTGGAGAGTTTCTTCTTTGGTCCTGCCTGTTTAGTGTTCTATGGGCTTCTTGTATCTGGATGAGTCTCTCTTTTGCAAGATTCAGAACATTTTCTTCAATAATTTTGTTAAGTGTTCTATGCCTCTGGTCTGGATTTCCTCTCCTTCTGGTATGCCCATGATCTGGATGTTTGGTTGTTTTAGAGTGTCCCACAGTTTCCTCATATTCTGTTCACTTGATATTTTGAACTTAGCAGTTTTTGGCCTCCCAATCAATTTCTTTTGTCTTATCATCCAGGTCAGAGGTCTGTCTTCCACATGAGTAACTCTGTTGGTGAGTGGTGCTAGAGAGGTTTTCATATGTTTTATTTGATTTTTTTCTATCGTGTTGTTTTGTATAATTTACGTCTCTTTTGTGAAGTTTGATTTTAATTTGAGTTCTGGTTTTCTTGATGCTTCTTATAGTTCATTCTTGCATTTGATCAAGTTTTCATTAAGCTTAATCAACCGGTTGTTGAGGTCTTCCATTTCTTGACCTACCTTCAATTTATTCATATCTCTTTGGAGGGTTCTAACATTTTCTTCCATCAAGTTAAGCCTACTGTCAAAAGCTGAACACTCTTGGAGATGATTCTGATCAATTTCCTTGTTATGATTGTTGGTTCTTTGATAGTTTGCTTCAAGTTCAGCGATTTTTAAAAAAATCAGGGTCTCATTGGTTGTTGTGTTTTAATTTTGGGTATAAAGTACTTTGATTTTATTGGAGGCTTCCATAGTAGGACTAGGCATCCTTGGTGGAGATCTCTCAGTTTTCTGAGTTTTATTGGCTTTTTCGTATTTTTATATACCCATTTTAGGAAGACTATTTTATTGAGGAGGAAGAAAGTTTGTGTCTTTTGGCCTGTTCAACTTCTGACTTAGGTGAACTGGGATGTTGGTACTTAGTGGCCAGTTAAAATACTAGAGCAAAAGGCCTGATTCCACAACCCACACAGAGACCAGACCTCCCTGAGCAAGGCACCATGGGACCTACCATGACCAGGGGACTAAGAGGAGTAAGGGAACAGGCATCTGGCCTACTTCATGATGAGCCCTCCAGGACACAGATCAGTGCTGGCAACCTAGACTGGTGAGATGGGAGGAGCCCAGATACAGGGGTCTGATCTACTCACTCCAGAGGACCATGGCTGCCCACACACTGAAGTGGAAGGAACTCAGGCCTGGGCAGTGGGAGCAGACAAGAAATGGTTCTAGTCTACTCACTCCAGACCACTGTACCCACCCACACACTCACCCTGCAAGGAACTCAGACCCAGGAGGATGTGGGAGGAGCCCAGATATGTGTCTGGCCTACTCACTGCAGACCACAGTGACTGCCAACACACTGACCATGCAAGGAACTCAGACCCCAAGTTTTTCTTTAAAGTGACATGACCATGGTCTGTAAATAAAGACAAGAGAAATTCATAGGGGACCACAGAGCAGAGATATGTTTTATCTAAATAAATGCTTCTATCTGAATCGATCAATAAAATATCTCTGAGAATTCTGTTACATTCTCTATACTTATAAGTACAGTGTTAATATATACTATGAAATATTTTATATACCTCATAAACATGATCTCATTCAATCCTCAAAATGCCCCTGAAAGGCATATTCTTATTCTCATTTTGCAGAGGGTTAGACCAAGGCAAGGGATGGGAAGTTATTGTATAAGGTCATTAGCTAATAAAGGGCAAAGCTGAGGTTCACAGACAGGTGGTTTGGCTACAGAAAGCATATCTTCACCTTTTAAAATATGTTATTTATTTGCATAGAAAGAGACACAGAGAGAGACAGAGGGAGAGGGAGGGAAAAGAGACAAACACATACAGAAAGAGACAGAGAGAGAGAGATTGGGCATGCCAGGGTCTCTTGCCACTGCAAATGAACTCCAGATGCATGTGACACTTTGTGCATTTGGCTTTACATGGTACTGTGAAATTGAACCTGGGCCATCAGGCTTTGTAAGCAAGTGCCTTAACTGCTGAGCCATCTCTCCAGCCTATGCCTCACCATTTTTTTACAAGGGTTTATCTCAGACCCTCACCATCCTTCACACACCCCATTGCATTGTGTCTTCAGTGCTGGTCTGCCATCTGTCTCTACTCCATGTCAGTTTTCTCTCTCTAATAGTTTGTGTTCTTTAATGAATATGCTCTGATGTGGATCTGAACTTATCATCATTACCATCACACCTTCTGTTCACCTTTGCCTAAGAGAATGTCTCAGAGCACATGAAGAGGCTATGGGACAAACTTCTTTGGAGACACTGTGAATGTTTCTGCTGCTTGTGTAGTGAGCCTTTAGTTATTGAAGGTATTGGAGAATCATGGGGTTAAAAACTCACCTTAGGAGGATGATTGGGCTGCAAGGATGATGGGGGCACCTGCTGTTTGGGATGCTTTTCATAAACACTGGGGCTGTGGTCAACCTTAAACCACAAAGTAAGGCCACTCAGGCAATCTAGCATAAGTGACAACATCTGAGAATTATTAATGAACCTCAGGCACTTTGGACTCCATCACCCTGTGGAAGGTATTCATGGTGCTCTGCATTTGGCTCTTGAGCCCTTCAAATGGGCCTGGAACTCACTTTTGCAGATATTGAGAATCTGTCTCTCCATTCTTGATGACTTCAAGAAAGTTTATGACCAGAAAGCCCAAGCTTATGGTGGGTGGAAAACTTCACCAAGATGTACATGGTTTCCTGGTCATGGCAGTGTTTCTAAAGGTGATCCTGCTTTGTTCTCTGAATCAGCATGTTGTCTACTTATATATAAGGTTTTAGGAAGTTCTCCATAAGAGGCTGTAGTAACAAGACATTCACTAGGGGAGAAAATATCACCTCTTGATTGTTGCATCTTTTGGGCATGCCTGTTCTGTCCTGCTTTCACCAGAAATCTGGTCTTGAATCTTTCTTGGCCTTTCTTAAATACAGTGATGGGGGGGGGGGGCAAAGCAATTGTCTTACTTCAACCATGGACTTTCCAAATGCTAAGGTACAGCTCACATTCAGCTGTTAAAAGCTTCTGAGGTGAGTGCTATAAAGACCTTCCGAAATGTTAGTTCATAGTTTAAAGTCTAAACTCAACATTTGTCAAGAAGGGATCCTCTGCAATGCAGCCTAACAAACCCTGTTATGCTAGCTCTGACCTCACTTTCCCAGTCCTGCCTCACTGAATATCCCTTCTTTTAATGTGGCTCCCTCTTCCTTTCTTCTCTGTCTTTGTTTCTTCCATTTCCTTTATTCAGATATCTCTCCTTTCTCTTTCAGAAAATTCCTAATTATCACGAAATCTGGTTCTAATGTCTGTTTTCTCTACAGTTGTTCCCACTCTTCACAATAGGGTTAATATCTCCCCCCTTCTTTAGCTCCCCACCACACTTTACCCATAGCAGTTTCTTTTAAACCTATTATTTCACTGTCATTTTCCTTTATTGTATCATTTTTTTCATTTTATACTGCTAATTATTTCTTGCATTTATGTGTCAAAATCTCTCAAGGTGCTTAGAAGGTGGCTAAGTCAGTAAAGAGCATGTTTTACAAGCATAGGGATCTAATTTTGATACTCAGACCCATGCTTAAAAAAAAAAAAAAAAGATCAGGCAAAGTGATACACACTTCTAATCCCAGCACTAGAGAGATAGAGATAGGCAGATCCCTGGAGTTTGATGGCCAGTAAGTGTAGCCTAATCAGGTGAGTTCCAGGCCAGTGAGAGACCCTGTCTCAAGAAAGGTGGGTGGTTCCTGAGGAATGACACCGAAGGTTATCCTTTGACTTCCATATGAGAATAAGCATTAAGAAAGTGTTTATTTTCTCATTTATGCATCATAAATATTTTATGAAGTACATATTGTTATTATTTTCATACTGGAGAAAGGATTCTGAGGTTCAAGTTGTTCAGCTCTTTATTAGATGAATCCAAGATTGGGATCCAAATTTTGGGAAACAATTTTATATATCTTAATAATGTCTGTCTTATTCCATGAGTCACAACAGTTCTAAGGGCACAGATTGTCTTTTCTGGTTTCTCTTTCTGTGACTCCTAGAAGACTTGCTAAGAATAATATAACTACTTGTTCTTAGTAAACAAATGACTGGATATGTGCGTATAAATGATCCAAGTAGAAGACTCTCTAGCTATGAGTTCCTTCCTCCTGGCTTCAACCCCCATGTTCTTCTCTGACAGGGGAGTCTTGGCTTCACAGACCTTGTACTTTGGATGACGAATGTCATCCCAAAGCCTATATCATAGAAACTTGTTTTTCTGGGTGGCTTTGCTCATTAGAACCTTTGAAGGGTAAGGAGTTAAGGGATGATCATAGTTCACTGGAGACACACACTTGAAGAGTTTTAAAAAACCCAGTCCCCTCTTCTCCCTCTTCCTTTGTTCCCTTATGCTTCCTGTGCATAAGACAAGTGATTTGTTCTTCCGTGAGCTACCACCACAGGTCCAAAACAACAGGCAAACAGATTATCATAGACTATGAGTCAAAATAATTTTTTATAAGTTAATTATTTCAGATATTTCACTTCTGTGACAGAAAGCTAATACAACAGCCTTTACCAATGACAGGATGAGCTCTGTGCATTATGTATTTTGCTTAGACTTTAAAATCTTTTATTGATAATTTTTATACATGCACATAATATATTTTGGTCATAGTACCATACCACTATTTTTCGTTGTCCTCCTCCATCTCTTTTACACTGGATCCCTTCTTCCTTCCAATTCTTCTAGTTTGATGTTTTTCACTTTTTCCATTATTCACAAGGAAATGTTGATGGGCTCAACATTGTGCAGGTAATGACAGCTTCTGTGAGGTTATGAATGCTACAGCCACTTCATGTCCAGAAGACAGTGTTCCAAAACATCTTATCACATGCTTTGTTTCTTAAATTCTTTCCATTTCCTTTTCCACATTGTTTCCAGAGCCTTGGCAGATGTAATAGAGATGTCTCATTTGGTGCTAAGCACTCAACTGTGTCTTCGTCTCACTGTGTCGATGAATTCTAGGTCTTCTGAGTAGTCACCACCATCAGCAGAAGGAAGCTGCTCTGACAAAAAGTGAAAGCAGAATTAACCTCTGGGCATAAACACAAATATTTAGAGGGCAGTTTTTGACCTTTCACTACTGGCAACCTCCATAACACTTTTCAGCACTATGGCAGCTAGCCGGCAGAGAGGGGTCTTCTAAGTTCTAGCTTTATTTCCCAGTATCCTGCAAACAAAATATGTGGTGTCTCCAGGAATTGTGTCTTACCATATAGTTTTGGTGGGCTATTGAGACTTAAACATATATTCATCCAGTAGTTCCCATGAGTCTGACAATGTTCTAAGTATTTAATACACATGTTTATTAAAACATCCATGCAGTAGGTGCCATTATTTCTCTCACTTTGCAGGCAAGGAAACTGAAACACAGATAAACTAAGCATCCTGTCCCCAAGATCCTACAGCAGTGAGGGCTATAGCTAGAATTTCTGGATAATCTGGAACCAGAGATCATACTTCCATTTACTATTCAGTACTGAATCTAAATAAGACTGTGCAGGGAGAAGGAATAGTTCTTGTTCTAGAAAGTTAAAAACAAGGTCAGGTCTCTCTGATGTTTTAGAATGTAGCTGAGGACTTTTCTGATTTCATTAATGAATCTTTGCTGGATCAGCCACATTTCCCAAGAACTCTACTGAGGCAGGCACCCTGCCCAGTGCCTCTTTTCACTTCATGTTCCCACTTGCACACTTTTGCTTCTCACTTTCTCATCATATACCCTCAATACCTTGGGAGATTCACTTATTTGAAAACAAAAGATAGAATGTCAGCTTGGCACACTAATTCATTTGCTAGAAGTGGCTGGGAGGAACTATGGCACTGTTTGCAGGGGGATTATGTTGTAAGAATACAAACAGAAGCCATATCAGGTGAACGGTAGACTCCAGAGCCAAAATGAGTCAATAAGCAATTGGGCAATAATTGTGTCATTTATTATCTTATTGTCTAAAGAGTGTCTTTTGATCTTCCTGAGTTTTAACCCAAGAAATCTGTGTTCAGGTAGTGAAATTTTAACCTGCCTCTTTTTGTCTTTCATTATACCTTATCTCCCTACATGAGAGCAGTGGGACCCAACAACTTGCAGTAGACAAAACATAGTACAGAGCCAGAAGTTGACCTGGGTGTTCCCAGGGACTTCAAGGTTATTTGTTCTTGGTAGGCGTGCTGCATGGAGTACTGGAGCCCAGGTTTTAGAACCAGAATATATAGCTTTAAATCCTTATTCTGTATCCACAAGCTATAGGTTGTAGGGGAAGCCATTTCACTTTGTTTTGACTCAGTTTCCTTATCCCTAAAATGATGATGATAATAATATCCAACTCACTGAGATGTATACTTTGTGTATACAACACTTAGGTCCTAGCATATAGCAAATTCTTTGAGTCTGTTGTGGTGGCTATTATTGGTAAATAAACGGAGCTGCTTAAAAGGGAAGGAATTCCTTAAAGCCATCCATTTGTTTACATTGATCTTCCTTGGTTTTATTGCATCAAATATGTCTTGACCATTTTCTGGCTTACTGATGAGAATTCAGCAAGAAATAAGACATAAATAAAAATTATAGCTAGGATAGGCAGATGGTATATAAGACTGCCCTATCACTGAGATGCTAACAGCCTTCTTGAGAAGTTGAATAAGTTAATAGGTAACTCTTTGTTTCTAGAATGGATGAGTGAAACATATTTATTGAAAGGAGGGCATCCAGCATTAATCTGGATGAGTATCAGGATGGGTAATATTTGAATAACCTATATAGGAGTAGAATTTAGAATGAGAACACTACATGTGCAGAAGCATGTTACAATAAAACAGACAGTTGATACTGGCCACTAAAGCCATATGGTTTTGCAAGATCATAGAAGAATTTGGAGCTGAAACAGGACACTAAGGTCCAAGTCATGGGTAGATTTCCAAGTATTCCTGGATTGATTTCAGTTTGTTACATGAAAAGATACCACTGAAACTCCATTTCTCAGACAATTGCAGCTAAGATGAATAGTGCTTCAAACTCTCCCCAAAACTGTGTTATTGACAAACATTACATTTTCAGTGGCTATAACTGGGAGATGAGAGTTTTACCTACAGAGATGAGTCTATTAAAAACCTGAGCCTGGCTTGATCTGAAAGAGAAGACTCTATTGTGACCTAAAGTAACACTCAAAACTTACTGACTGAAAACAAAACTTTATCATTATCATGCAACATTATTCTGTGTGATGACTTGATTCAGCTGTGCGATTTTTTTCTTTTTTCTTTTCTTTTCTTTTTTTTCCGAGGTAGGGTCTCACTGTAGCCCAGGCTGATCTGGAATTCACTATGGAGTCTCATGGTGGCCTTGAACTCACAGTGATCCTCCTACCTCTGCCTCCCAAGGGCTGGGATTAAAGGTTTGCACCACCATGCCCAGCATTTTTTATTTCTTTGCTTTTATTTTTCCTTTCTTCCTCTCTCACTGTTCTTTTTTACAAGTCTCTCTCTCTCTCTCTCTCTCTCTCTCTCTCTCTCTCTCTCTCTGTGTGTGTGTGTGTGTGTAGGCATGCCAGAGTCTCTTACCACTGCAATCAAATGTCAGGTGCAAGCTGTGCTTTCTGTACTTGACTTTTTTACATGGGTATGGGCAGCTGGCTATGGGTTAGAAGTTTAGTTAAGATGTTGACCTCAGCATCTCCAGGTGACTTGGGCATATCACAGCATGATGTCTGAGTCCCAAAAGAAAATTTCCTGAAGAAGCATTCCAAAGAGCTCAAGGAGAAAATGCAAAAAAAAAAAAAGTCATATCACATCAGCATCATTTTTTAGACAAAGCCATCATAGGACTCATCCAGATTCAAAGTGACAGAAAACGAAACACTCCTTGTGATAAGGAAGTGACAAGAATTTGTTTCAGTGCAGCCTTTGAGATATGAGATACTATTTGTTGCAGGAAACCTTTTCCCTGGGGCATAGACAACAGATCAAGAGATGATTACCCCAAAACCAGTTCTGGTGTACCAATGAGTTTATTGGGGTGGCTTACAAGAGCAATGGACAACTAAATGTAGCTGCATCACCAGAAAGTCCACCCCAGGCTGGGTGATGACTCATAGAAGCTCATGTATCTACCTCACCACACAACCTATAGCTCAGCTGGCCCGAGAGTCTTGAGCACGCTGTGCTCTTGCAGGCAGCTCAATCAGACAGTCTCAAACACAAGCAGTTGTTTTACTTTTATATATAGCCTGAGGGCAGGGTCTTGTAACGTTTTCCCAAGACTTGTTGACATTCTGAGTCCCAGGAACGTCTTTTCTCTCACTAGTCCCCACCAGGAAGGAATGCTTCAGTTTTTAATATTAACATAACCTTGGGGAGTGGTCATATGACCTTGAAGTTTCAGGTCTCTGCTACTTAACTCCCTGAATCAGAGCCTCCTTAGTCTCTTCAGGAGACATTAGAATAATCTGCTACAAAACATTACTGCAACCAATTTTTAATACAGTTTATTGGGGGCACAATTACATGTTTATGAATTAGGATTATATTGTCAACTGTATGTGCCCTCCTATGCTTAGGGAAGAGGGAGAAGAAAGAATGTCGTAGTCATAGGATGGAGAAAAGTGTTGTGGATATAGCATGGCTATTGCATTCATGACCTCATAGCTGCTGTTGTTACCTGAACAAGACCTGAACCACATTAGGCACATCAACATTCCATCCTTCCCTGAGGTATTATTGGCAGTTAATGGTTGCTAGGGGAGCAGGAAGCATTTTGCTCAGGGGAATAGCAACTGGTAGTTTACACATGCTCTGGTAAATAACCGCACCCATGTTCATTTAGACAACCCTAATTAAACCCAGTGGGACACACACACACACACACACACACACACACACACACACACACAGGGACATCAAAGTAAAAGATGGACTAGTTTGTAACAGAGGGTTCAGTAGGAGAATGGAGGAGGGACAAGAGAAGATAATGGGAGGGGACTGATCAAAACACATTAGGTACATGCACAAAAATTATCAATAAAAGCTTTAAAAATGTTTAAAAGGCAGTATGTTTCAGAGGCCTTGGTATTCCGAGAAGGTGCAGGACCTTTGCTTTCACACTAAAATAATCAATATTAGGGAGGTCTCTTGCCTGTAGACAAAAATCACTGGGCTAGGATAAGACCAGGAGGCTTCTGAATTTGAGCTTAATTCTTCAATTTATTAGGTAAATAATATTAAATACCCTGTCCTTTAGCTTCCTTTTCAACAGATTGAGGGTGTGCAAAAAAATAATACTAAAAAAATGCCCTTATAGTTTCACCACTACCATGTACATTCTCCTTAATTCCTCCGTCAACCAATAAACTGATGTACCTTATTAAAGCAATGTTACAGTAATAGGCTCTGCTTTGTCCAGGATAATACTGAATTAACCATGCAGTTTTAATGCAACAATCATTGGCACACCCTTTCACTTTCAAAATTGTTGTAGATTGAATGATAAGCTATAGTCATCATATACACATGGTGACAGTATACCCTTTAGGAGAAAGTTTCCTGTTCCCTATCATTGCATTTTCACCATAATCTTATTTTGTTGTTGAAAGTTCTTTAGGGCTGAAACCTGACTCTCATTTAGGTTCTTCCAAATGTGATCAACAGATTTCCAGTTGATTTATTATAAGTCAAAAAGGAAGACATTGATAGGTTCTACTTATCTTGCTAAATTTCAGGACAGGGAGACTTCTGGAAGGCTAGAGCAAGGAGCAGTGGGATTACCAGGGTTGCCAGTTAGTATTATATCTATGTGTTGGAGGCGTGTGTCATTTTCTTTCTTTTCAGACTGGTTTTCTCTGCATCTCCAAATGTATCATGATTGGAAGATGACTGTCAATGTCTAACATTTAGTTTCTTCAATTATAGCTAACCCAGTTAGTTGTGATTACATAACTCCTGATCATTACATAACTAGCTTATCACATAACTCCTAATTCCAAATTCCTAGGAGAGATGTGATCATCTATTTTTAGTCTAATTTTCTATGAGTGAAGTAAAAGACTAACAAAATGCTCATTCAGTGGGTACAGAGAATCTTCTCAGAGAAGCTGATGTATTCCAAGCCCTCCAAGAAGCATATATTAAAATAGAATTAAGCTAGACAAAAGCATGTTTAGAGATGTTTTATGAGATAGAAGCATAAGGGAACAAGATGAGAAACATCAGCTAGTTGGGGATATGTTTTACTTCAAGTGAAGAACAGAGGAAAAGAAGGAAGAAAGGTGGGAGGAAATAAGAAAAAGAGGAAAGGAAGGAAAGGAAGAAGGGAGACAGGACTATTGGAACCATCTTACCCTGGTTCTAATTTCAAGTGCCAAGAGGAGCTCACTAACACATTGTGAGTTTTTGGAACAGAGTTTTTCATCAGAGCACATATTTTAGATTTCCTGATAAATGTTTATTTTCTAGAAGCAGCTCTTGGAAGAAGTGGCCATAACCAACATGGAAATGAATTTTAGAGGTTTGGGGTTTAAAGATTCTTTTAGTTTGGTATGCCAGCTATTGACTTACCAGAACTGCTTAATTGTTACCCAAAGCTTGGATAGAAATGTCTATTCTAGACCTAATGAAAGAAGAGGAAACAACTAAAGGTGAGTGGGACTAAAAGCTAGAAGAAACTCTAATTTTACATGTCAAGGGTAGAGCCATCCCTGAACTGCCAAGGAGGAATAAAACAGCACAAGAGAAGCTGGAGTAAGGCTACACTGCATGCCACAGTGAGATGTGACTGAACTTGGGGGTTATGCACAAAGGGTGCAACCATCCCTGGGAAGCTTCCTGGGAGGGCAACATCAGCAGAACAGCTGGAACAGCCAAACAACTTGCATCCTACTTCTCACACTCACTTTCCAAACCCACTTCTCCCCCCAAAATATCTGAAGAATGTTTCAAGTATAGGGCAAATGTGCACCAGCCTCAGTCCCCAGGAGAAGTTTGGAGTGGATTTCATTCTAAAAAGCAGGAGAGAAATTAAGACTAGATGAAACACGCCGCCTAGCTAAGACACTGAGAAAGCCAAGTCTCCAAAGGTCTGATCCCAATTTTCCTGTTGGAGCACTTCTCAAAGTAGACCCTGCTCAGTCACAAGTGCACCTACCACAATCCAGTGCAGAGTCTTCATTCCCACATCCATCTTGGTCAGTGTAGACCAGGATATCCAACATAGGCTATACAAGAGCTGAGATTGCTGTCCCCTCAGTGAGACAACTGAACTCAAGATGGGCAGACCCCAACACAGAGCAAAGAAAAATCAACACCCAACAAAGGGATCCCACCAAGGTTACCTAGTTCAACAATGGAAGCTCCAATGAAAGCATAGAGGAATCCCAAGATATAGAAGCCCAGATTGAAAGCATCATCTACCTCAATCAAATAAGTTTCATCCCAGGAATGCAAGGATGGTTCAACATATGGAAGTCAATCAATGTTATTCATCACATAAATAAACTTACACATAAGAATCATATGATTATTTCAATGGATGCAGAAAAGGCCTGTGATAAAATATAATACCCCCTCATGATTAAAACACTGGAGAGACTTGGTATGGAGGGACCATATCCCAACATAATGAGGCTATTTATAAAGTACCTAGGGCCCAGATCAAACAAACAAACAAAAGGTATACAAATTTGATAAGGAAGAACTTAAACCCTATTTGCAGATGGCATGATTTTATATATAAATAATCCAAATGATTCCACCACAAAAATTCTAAAAGTGATAAGCTTGTTCAGTAAAGTGGTAGGACTCAAAATCAATACACAAAAATTAGTAGCCCTCCTATCCACCAAAGATAAATATATGAAGAAAGAGATAAATGAGGCTATTCCCTTTTCAAT
Organism: Jaculus jaculus; assembly: GCF_020740685.1. Taxonomy (NCBI): domain Eukaryota; kingdom Metazoa; phylum Chordata; class Mammalia; order Rodentia; family Dipodidae; genus Jaculus; species Jaculus jaculus. The sequence goes on from NC_059109.1 coordinate 51,847,805, forward strand.
AGTTACAAAAACATCAAATACCTTAGAATATTGCTAGCCAAGAAGTAAAAGACCTATACAATGAAAACATTAAAACACTAAGGAAAGAAATTGAGGGTGCTATGAGAAGATAGAAAGATCTTCCATGTTCATGGATTAGGAGAATTAATATCACAAAAATGGCCATTCAAGTAAGTTCACATAGAAAAATAGTCTAAAAATTTGTACGGAAAAATGGAAGGCCTGAGATATCCAAAAATATCCTCAACAAAAGAATATATCTGGAGGTGTCACCATACTTGATATCAAGATATACTACAAAGCCATAGTAACTAAAACTGCATGCATAAGTCCTGGCATAAAAAAAAAATACAATTCAGTGGAATAGAAGACCCATCTAACTCTAAGCAAATTCAGCTACCTCATCTTTGATAACAAATAGTCAATAAGTTGAGAAAAGATAGCATTTCAACAAATGGTGCTAGAGAAACTGGATAACCACATGTAGAAGAATGAAATTAGACTCATTTGTCCCACTATGCACAAAAGTCAACTCCAAATGGATTAAGGTCCTCAATATAAGACCTGAAGTGATATTTAAAAAAACTAGAAAAAAAAAAGAGTATACTCCATGACACTAGGCATAGGGTAAGACCTTCTGAATAATACTCCAGGAGCACAGGAAATTAGATCAACACTAAACCACTGAGACCTCTTGAAACTAAAAGTCTACTATAAAGATAAGCAGTCCATCTACAGAGTTAATAGATATCCCACAGGCAGGGAGAAAATTTTCACCAGCTATATCTGTGACAAAGGCCTAATATCTAGAATTTACACAGAACTCAAAAAAAACTAAACAATAAAAAATCAATCCATTCAAAAAATGGGATAGAAATGTGAGCGGAGAATTTTAAAAGGACAAAATACAAATGGCCATTACATTAATGAGATGTTCAATATCTTTATTCATATGAGAAATACAAATCAAAACAGCTCTGAGATTCCACCTCACTCCAGCCAGAATCTCACTCTTCAAAAAGTCAAAGGACAACAAATGCTGGTGAAGCTGTGGGGAAAAGGAACCCTTACCCATCACTGGTAGGGGTGTAACTTGTACAACCACTGTGGAAATTACTAGGGATTCTCCTGAAAAAGAAGAAAATAAAGTTACCATTTGACCCGGTGATTCCATTTCTGGACATAGGCCCTAAAGAATCTACTCTTTACTTCAGAGATACCCACTCAGCCATGTTTGTGGCTTTTCTAGTCACAATAGCTGGGAACTGGAATCAGCCTAGATGCCCATCAACTGATGAATGCATAGTGAAGATGTGGTACATATACACAATGGAATTCTACTCAGCAGTAAGGAGAAATGAAACACTAAAAATTGTGGGTATATGAATGGAGTTGGAAAAAAAAAAAACCTAAGTGAGGTCACGTGGGCACAGAAAGACGGTACAAATAGTCTCTCCAATGTGGTTCCTGACTGGGATCAATTAGAGACGAGTACAAATGGTAGTCAGCACCAGTACTGCAGGCATAACAATAAAATGAGACCACTGAGGAGAAGAACCAAGGACAGAGGAGAGGAGGAGTTACCTGACAAGTTAGAAGAGAGCAGAGTATTGAGGGTGGGTGGGAACCTTGAAGGGATGAGGGAAGGGAGGGTGGGAAGGACTTATAGAAAAATTTTAAAAAAAGTATCAGGTCCATAGAAACTCTCAGTGTGACCCACATTCTACAAAATATAACCACCAATAAAGGGAGAGGTGGACAGTCCAGACAGAAGATGAACAAGCTTAACCTTCTTGAAACCATGAACTCCGCCCAATAATTTCAAGGCCCAGAGTTGGGTTGACCCCCACAGTGAGTTACTGGCCTGGGAGACCCATGAGGTTCCCAAACCAATATGGGCCATTGCCAAAACATTTGATTACCTGACATAGCTAAAAGGTAAGACCCTTGTAGTAGACAGTTTCAGGTTTGCTGAGATGAACTTCCAGACCAGGCACAGTTATGGAGGATTGGATATTTATTGAAGCTTACAGATCTACAGGAAGTTCTATAATGGCAGAAGAAGCTGGCCTGCCTTCATAGGTCCAAGCCAAGAGTGAGAAGCACAAGCCAAAAGACAAAAGCCACACCACATAGCACACTTTAGGAACTTGAGCTAGGCACACTTTGCTTATCTTTAGATTGAACTCTAAAACCCACTACCACACCTTAAGATCTGCCCAGTGACATCGCCTCCAGCCAGAGGAAGATTCTTTCCTTTGCAGTTCTAGCATGGTAACCTGATGTCCTGTGACAGCAACCTGTACTGTCTTCAACAATAGGGTTGTGGTAGTTTGAATTGATGATCCCCAATATATTCAGTGTTTTCTTAAAGTAAAGAGTAGATTCTTTAGGGCCTATGTCCAGAAATGGAATCACCGGGTCAAATGGTAACTTTATTTTCTTCTTTTTCAGGAGAATCCCTAGTAATTTCCACAGTGGTTGTACAAGTTACACCCCTACCAGTGATGGGTAAGGGTACCTTTTCCCCACAGCTTCACCAGCATTTGTTGTCCTTTGACTTTTTGAAGAGTGAGATTCTGGCTGGAGTGAGGTGGAATCTCAGAGCTGTTTTGATTTGTATTTCTCATATGAATAAAGATATTGAACATCTCATTAATGTAATGGCCATTTGTATTTTGTCCTTTTAAAATTCTCCGCTCACATTTCTATCCCATTTTTTGAATGGATTGATTTTTTATTGTTTAGTTTTTTTTGAGTTCCGTGTAAATTCTAGATATTAGATGCAAACTGCAAACTAAGAAAACACTGAATATATTGGGGATCATCAATTCAAACTACCACAACCCTATTGTTGAAGACACTACAGGTTGCTGTCACAGGACATCAGGTTACCATGCTGGAACTGCAAAGGAAAGAATCTTCCTTCTGGCTAGCCCTCAAATTGTCGGAAAGTACTATGGTAGCTGCTGCTAGAAAATGGTCAACAATAGCATAAATAAGAAGGGGACCCTGGAGACTATGAAATTATCCATCCAGACAAGATGTATACACTTGTGTAATGGTGACTCACAGCCTCTGTGGGTAACCACGTTTTCTCTGGTTGGGCATGAGGTTCACTCAGTTGGAGAGAAAAACCTGGTACTGGAAACCAATTCAGATTCCCAAAGTCAGGAAAGTCACACTTTGGAAAGAAGCCCCCACTGCTCTCTGGAGAAGATGAGTGGGCTTGCATGCAAAAAATCTCTCAAATAGCTTTGTATACCCCCTTTAACCCAAGCTGCTCTCATGCTTGGTTGGAGAATCTGCTTCATTTAATATATGGCAGAGAAAATGGAGGACAGTCCAGATTCACTGATGAAGATAAGGTAACTGACTACCCACTATGAGACTTGCCATCTCTTCTTCCACATCTACCAGGGCTCAGGAGAACTTGCAGTGGAAATGTGCCATGAACACTGCTCTTACTGCTAACCTGACAACCAGATCCAGGGTGATGGTGACAGACATAGTGATTAGGCAAAACCTATCAAAGCAGAAATCTAGAGGCTACAAAGAACTATGCAACACTAAATCAGAATGCCAAAGCAGGCCTGCCATGGCTCAGGGAACATTCTGGAAAAGGGGAAGTAGAGAGATTGTTAAAGCCACAGAGTGATTGGGAATATCCTGAGGCATGGTCCCCCCATTATCCCACAGGGACTGACAGAAGCCTTCATGACACACAGTAAACCCCATAACCCCACAGAGGAGGGCCCCAGATAAATGGGAATGGGAAAGAGTGAATAAAAGTGTATCATCTATTAAGAAATACAGAAAGAAGAAAGAAAGAGAGAGAGAGAGGAAGAAAGCAAAAGAAAGACAAAGAAAAGGAAAGAAAGAAGCTGAGTTAAATGAACAAAACATTTATGTCTACTTGCTAGATATGTTCAGGTTTTGAGAATATAGCTGTGATTAAGGCAAGAGACTTCTACAGCCTAAGCAGGCCACAGGAGAAGTGACAGTACTCTGTGACAGGTGAGGAGCACACCATTGAAGGTTGTGGAGAACAGACATAACCTGGATGGAGCTGAAACGTCATGGAAGGTTTGGGGGACTTGAGCATCATTAATGCAGCTCCACTCTCATGCTGCATGTGAGCAAGCATGAGCCCTTGTTAGTAAGTGTCTTGTTCAAAGTCAGCCCTGCCTACTGCCAAGTACAGGAGGAGTTTTAGAATGAAGGCTTGACTTTCTCCTTCTATGCTTTTCACCTGACAACCAGCCAGAGACACATATCTGTTTTGTCCAGCAAGGCTAGGGTGGTTTTTATTTGCTTTGAACCCATCACAATCCCCACCAAAGGTCGGGATGATTAAAATCAAGCTGATGAGGCTGCCTTTTCCAGCTCTTTGAGGGTTTATGAACAATCAGGAAACTTCAGTCTGTGTTTCAGAATATGCTGTCAGGGAAGGTCACCTGAATCATATCCATCAAATGTTGGGGATGACTCACTGTCAAACAAATCTCTTTTAAAAACTTGTCTTTATAAATACACAAGAAGAAATGACTTCTGTTGTTTTTGAGAGAGTTCATTTCCTCTACCTTACCTCCTGGCCCCCGTGCTGAACCCCTCAAACAAAGAGCTCTGTAGAAGAGGTGCAGGCTCCCTTGCTGCCTGCAGATGAACTGGCTCCGTGGCCCACGGTCCACCCCACCCCCTCCCCAGCAGTAACCTGGCCTCCATTTTGTTCCCGCGCCCAGTGCGGCTGACTCACCGAAGCCTGAAGGCGTCTCCTCTTCAGGGCTGTGGCCTGTGGGGATGTGAAAGAGCTTCTCTCTGGAGCTGGTTAGTATTAACCGTATGTGGGCAGCCCAGTGAGCGCTGTTGCTCAGAAGCAGCTCCCAGCCAATTTAGGCCAAAGACACAAAGTTCCCAAACAGAACCCCAGGGCTGCCTTTCTCTTTCTGGGGTCATCAGAGGAAGGAGGCTTTCAGGGCCACGGACCCAGGTGCACTTTCTTCTTGATTCTCCTGGAATTCTTTATCTGACCTCCTGCTTGATGGATGAAGGGCTTTCTTTACAGGACCAAGCCTGTTTCCGCATTGTTCAGCCTGACAAACCTTGTTCAATGTGCAAAAAGACTCACATATTAGGCCCCTCAAGGACCTGGAGTAAAGGTCCACTAGTGATACTTCTTTGGCATGGTAACCAGAGGACCCAAAACAAACACACATTAATCATGTCCCAGAGGTGGCATATCCCTCTCCCTGATATCTGCCTTTAAAAAAATCAGCATTTGTGGTTATAGAAATGGCCAGGAATGGTGGCACACACACCTGTAATCCTAGAAGTTGGGAAATGGAGGACAGAAAATCAGGAGTTCAGGATCACCCTTAGCTCTACAGTAGGTTCAAGGCCAGCCTGGGCTGAGTTCTCAATCTCACTCTTTCTCCCTCCCCCTTTCTCTCTCCTTCTCTGTGTACATATATAGATGTGTAGATACATATAAAAGAGAAAAAAGAAAGAAAAACAATTTTATAAGCCTAAAATTTTTCTTCCCCTCTAAGATTGTTAGTGCTTAACATTTTGGTATATATTCTCTTATGCTTTTGTATACAAACTTCCTTCCCCAGTTCTAAAGTATATTTCCCATGCTAATGCATATCCAATCAAGCTATTTTTTCTTATGGTATTTAGTGTCAAAGTCAGGTCCCCATTCATGCTAGGCAAGTGCTATTCCACTTAGAGATACCTTAGCCCTACATTATTTTTTCCACATCCTTATTTCAGTGGCTACAAAATAGATATTTCATTATATAGATATATTCTCAATCATTTGACTAATGCTTTATTTGATATTTAGGTTGCTTCCTTTTTTCGGAAACCCCTTTCCTTCCTTCGTTCTTTCTTCTGTCTTACTTTCTTTCTCTCTCTCCCCTTCCTTTCTTCTCTTTCTCCCGCCCTCCCTCCCTTCTTCCTTTTCTTTCTTTCTCTCTTTCTTTTTCTTTCCTTCTTTCTTTCCTTCCTTCCTTCCTTTCTTTCTTTCTTTCTTTCTTTCTTTCTTTCTTTCTTTCTTTCTCTCTTTCTTTCTTTCTTCCTCTCTCTCTCTTTCCCTTCTGTCCTTAAACTCCCTCTCCCTCCCTCCTTCTCTCCTCTCTCCCTCCCTCCCTCTCTCTTTTTCTTTTATTCTTCTTTCTGCAGTGCTACAGATTGAACCCAAAGGCTCATATATACTGGAAAGGCACTCAACCATTCAGTTCAATCCACAGCCTTGGGAAAACCCTTTTGATCTTCAAACCCAAATCCTTCCTAGGATGATACAAATTCAATTTAGCACAATGGAAAGATGTTGGTGGCTTTCTTCTAAATTGATGATCTCAACTAAGATGACTCTGCTCTCCAGGGGACATTTGGCAATGTCTAGAGACATTTTAAGTGGTTACAATTGGAGAAATGCTACACTTGCTGTCATCCAGTGAGTAGGGACTAGAGAGACTGCCAAACATCCCAAAAGGCACAAGCCTCTTATGACTAAAAATTATCACTTGTACTTAGGCTGTGACAGACTACTCTAAATATTGATCTAATTATCATTATAAGCTCATGGTTCCTTATTGCCACCTTTCAGTACAAGCCATTACATACAAATAGGACACTTTTCTGGTCACAGATGTGAAACACTTGCAATTCTTTCCCTATGCTGAATCACACCTTGTGTTGCGAAGGCTCTTATTTCACAGCAGTGAAAACTGTGCATTTCTTTGTCATGTTGCTCTTAGCAACCAAACTCTCAGTCTTTATTCAATTACTCAGTCTACAGCCATGTGATTCTGAGCTACATGTTCCTTCCCCGAGTATGCCATTCTCTTTCCTAATTCTAAGAACTTGCTTTCACTTGTGGCTCTTTCCTGCCTTGAGCTTATGACTCCTTCCCCTGTACAGTGACAGCTCTATCATTTCCCCTGACTTTCCTCCTTTGAATGTACGCATGGATTAGTGGCCACCCACATCGCTGCCACCTTGCTCTCCTCTGCAAATTCAGCATTAGTTCTATCACAGACCAGCCCTGTCATATGTCCTACACTCACCCTCCTGTGCCCCTTTGAGCCATCGCTGCCACACTAAGGCATTTCCTTCTGCGCCATGCTCATGGGTCCCTTGCTGGAGCAAACTTTCACCCCCCTTTATTATTCCTGGACTCTGTTTCATCAATTTGACTAAGGCTGTGAAACCGTGTTTCCCAGGACTTGCTTCTCTGTGTGGGTTGAGTAATTGTTTGCCAATAGAGAAACATGAAATTTGAAGGACAAAGTGGAGCATCTCAGGTCACCACACCATGCAGCACAACGAAGCAGGGCGGGAGTGCTTCATGGATCCAGCTTGCTCTTCTCTTCTTCACTTTGTGTCACAGGCCATCTTCATGACTGCTATCCCTGATGACAGTAACTGCCCAAGTCTACATAAAGGCAGCAACTACGGAGATCCCATAGTGACCCACGGGGTGAAGGCTTTCACAAAACTCCCGACATGCTCCTCTCTCTCGTCCTGCATAAGAGACCAGACCTGCTTCTAGGAGTTCAGGAAAATTCCAATTTTTATCAATTCACCTGCAATTTTTAGGGTCTTTTCATTGACTGTTTTGTCATACATTCTGTAGACTATCTCTCTTCTAGCTCCTTATGCTTGTCTAGAGACTAACCTTTACAGTGAATTCCTAATGTGAATTATGCTGTCTGTGTTTCCTAGAAAGAACCCCATCTGATACACCTTAACTGTCCTTTAAAACCTGGTCTGCACTCATGCATAGAAGACTTTACCTCCAGATCACTCTTCAATCTATGGAAACCCTTGGTTCCAGTATCAAATTGCCCTTTCTAAGGTCACCATAAATTTCTATTTTTTAAAACTAAATGTACACTTCCAGGTTTTTTTTGTTGTTGTTTGTTTGTTTGTTTGTTTGGTTTTGGTTTTCCAAGGTAGGGTCTCACTGTAGCTCAGGCTGACCTGGAATTCACTATGTAGTCTCAGGGTGGCCTCAAACTCACAGCAATCCTCTTACCTCTGCCTCCTGAATGCTAGGATTAAAGGTGTGTACCACCACGCCAGGATCCAGTTTTATTTTTAAGTATTTTTGGACTTTTCAGCTCAGATGTTTTGTTCCTACTTTTTTTTTCTTTGGAAAAACTTTGTTGTCATTGTTGTTTTGTTTTTTTTCAAGATAAAATCTCACTCTGGTCCAGGCTGACCTAGAATTCATTATGTAGTCTCAGGGTGGCCTTGAACTCATGGCAATCCTCCTACCTCTGCCTCCCAGGTACTGGGACTACAGGTGTGTGCCACCATCCCTGGCACACACTAATACACACAAAATATGTCTATATCTAATAAGAAATTAGATATGGAAATATTTTGTATGTAAACAACATATTTTGGTACCATTCTTTCCCTTATCCTTGCCCCTTTTCTGAAGAGGCCTTCCTCTTTGGAGATGCAGGTCAACTCCTTGGTGATTGTGAGTCATACATTATGGGGGTGGGAGAGGCAATGTTTCTGTGAAAAATGTCCCATCTTGTGGCTCTATCAATGTTTCCTTCTCCTCTTCTGAAAATTCCCTGGCCAGTGCTGGAAGCATTTTAAGTCTATTTCAGTGATGGACACTTTAGGAGCAGCTGGATCTCTTGTTTGGTACGTAATGAGGGTCCTCAGTATCTATCTCCATTACCCTTGTGCTAATATCAGATTCACTAAGAAATCAGCACTCTTGATCATTTCCCCAATTCCTCTGTGGTTTCAGCTGAGGCTTGGGTAGAGTGCACTGGGGTCATTAACCTCCTCAGGTCCAGCTCCTGTCTGAAAAAGAGATTATCCAACAGAGAATGAAGTCATCACTGGTTAAATGGGATTATTATTAATTTAGAGAGAATTGAAAGGATTTAGACCCTCTTATAGTTTAAGATTACTGGGAGCCTCACAGTTGAAAGCAGAATCATTATCTGGATATGATTCTGATTTGTTTCCCAGTTGCAGATATGGTTTCCTTTCCACTGAGCAGATCTGTTAGAGCCAATGCAAGAGCAATTGGTTACACACCATGGATGTGTGCCACTATTGCACTTGTGTGAGCAACACATCAGGTTGTTTGCTTCTGAGTTGCTTAGATTTTGAGTTGCTTGGATAGATGTTGGCTACTTTTCCCTTGTATGTCATGTAGTGCCTTCCAGCATTAGACAGGCTAATTGTCTGGGGACTGGTTCTCCTCTGGATTCCAACCAGGTCCCTGCATGGTCTGTGCTGACAGCTTATGGTATATTCAGCAGTAGGGTCTTACTGTTAACCTCTGGTGGGTAATCAAGTGCTCTGACAGAAGTCTATCTTGTTTGTTTTGGGAGATCTAGTAGGTCTCTCTGATCAATAGCTCATTGTGGGTGTAGACCACATCCCGGTACAGAGAATAACAGGCCAGCACAAAGGGAAAAGAAAAAAAGAAAAAGCCAAAGAATAAAGAGAAACAGGAGAATTTGAGGTTAGGTTTCATCTTACCTTCCCCAGGACCCTTTGATTCAGGTGCTCTCCCTAAGGTCCTCTTTAGGGTTCCACCTTTTATTCTGTCTTATTTGTTTTGAGAGACCTTGTAGGTCTCTCAGTTCAACAGCTCATTGTGGGTGTTAACCGCATCCTGGTGCATGGAATTACAGGCCAGCAACGAGGGAAAAGAAAAAGACAAAGAAAGAGAAATAGGAAAAATTTAAGGTTAGGCTTCATCTCACCCTCTCCAGGGCCCTTCATTTCACATGCTCCCCCTAAGGTCCTGTTGAAGGTTTAACCTTTTAGTCTAACTTTCAGGATATAGGTTTCCACAGTACCAGTTCAATTGAGGTTCAGTTTTTTGTCACCTCCCCACCTTCTCCCTTCCCCAAGTAGTACCCTCTCAACTGTCCAAGCCTCAAGATGCCATTCAGGTATGTCAGCGACTTGGGTGATCCAGGTTAGGAACTGCAGATGAGTGAGACCATGTGACAGTAGTCTCTCTGTGATTGTGTGAGTTCACTTAGTATGATCTGTTCCAAAATCAACCGTTTTTCAGTAAATTTCATTGTGTCATTTTTTTCTTACTACTGAGTAGAATTCCACTGGGTGGATATACTGCATCTTGGTTATGCATTTGTCCAATGATGTGCACCTGGGTTGATTCCAGTTCTTAACTGTTATGAATTGAACAGCTATAAGCATAGTTGAGCAAATATCTCTGAAGTGAGATGTGGAGCTTTTATGGCAAATGGCCAGTAAGGGAATAACAGGGTCTGTTGGTAACTCTATGTTCATCCTTTTCAGGACTCTCCATATTGATTTTCATAGTATTTTTACCATCTTACATTCCCACCCACAGTGAATGAGTGTTCCTATTTCTCCATATCCTTGACAACATTTGTCTTCATTTGATTTTTTAATGTTTGCTATCCTTACTGGGATAAGGTGGAATCTCATAGTTGTTTTAATTTGAATTTCCCTAAGGGCTAGGGATGTTGAGCATTTTCATAAGTGTGTGTTAGTCATTTGTAGTTCTTCTTCTGAGGACTCCCTGTTCAGTTCTCTACCCAACTTTTGGAGTGGGTTGCTTGATGTTATTATTGTTTAGTTTTTTGAGTTCTTTTTAGTTTCTAAATATTTGGCTTTTGTCAGTGCTATAGCTGGCAAAGATTTTTCTCCCATTCAGTGGGTAATCTATTGGCTCTGCTTATGGTTTTGTCTGTGTAGAAACATTTTAGCTTCATGAGATGCCATTGGCTGAGTGCTTGATTAATTTCCTGGGCTACTGGGGTTTTGTTCAAGACATCTTCTTCTGGTCCTATATGGCAGAGAGTGCCTCCTATCTTTTCTTCCAGTAGTTAATGAGTTTCAGGTCTTATATTGAGGTCTTTAATCCATTTGGACTTGATTTTTGTGTATGGCAAAATGTGTGGGTCTAATTTCATTTTTTCTACATATAGTCATCCAATTTGTCCAACACCATTTGTTGAAGATACTGTCTTTTCTCCAGTCTACATTTTTTTACACCTTTGTCAAAGATCAAGCAGCTGTAGTTACTTGACCTAATGTCTGGGTCTTCATTTCTGTTACATTGGTCTATGTTTCTGTTTTTATTCCAGTACCATACTGATTTTGTCACTGTGGCTTTGCAATATAGCTTTAGATCAGGTAGGGTGATTGTACAACCAGATGTGGCTTTTTTTTGATTTTTGATTTATTGAAGTCTATTATATTATATTATATTATATTAATTATATTATATTATATTATATTTTAATACAGCAATACCCATTTGTTTTTTTATTTGCATTTGCTAGTAATATCATATTCTAACCTTTCATCCTGAGAAGGTGTCTATCTTCATGGTGAGGTGGGTTTCTTGAAGACAGCAGATAAAAGAGTACATCTTTTTTTTTCTTAAGAGTCTGGCTTTTTGATCCATCTGATAACCTGTGTCTTTTGATAGTTAAGACCACTAATATTTAAGGTTGTTACTGTGAGTTTTGAATTTATACCTGCCATTATGAGGCATTTTATGGGGTTTGGTGCTTTCTTGTGGTATGTACTGTTTTGAGCTTGGTTTATTTTGGTTATTTTAAGCTTCTTCTTTTTGGCTCCTGAGATTGGTTGTTTGACTGTTCTGTGTAAGGTATTCCCTCAAGTATTCTCTGTAGGTTTGGCTTTGTGTTCATATAATTATAGAGTTGACTTTTTTCATGAAAAGTTTTTCTTTCACCATCTGTTATGAGGGATACTTTTGCTGGATAAAGTAGGTTGGGTTTGCAAGCCATAATTTTTCAGACTTTGAAGTGTTCTATTCCAGGCCCTTATGACTTTCAGGGTTTCCATTGAGAAATCTGTTGTAATTCTGATGGGATTGCCCTTTGTATGTTGTGAATTGCTTCTCTCTTGCTGCTTTTAACACTCTCAGTTTGTTTTCATTGTTAAGAATTTTAACTATGATGTGTCTTGGAGAGTTGCTTCTTTGGTCCTGTCTGTTTGGTGTTCTGTGGTATTCTTGTATAAGGATGAGTGACTCTTTTGTGAGTTTCAGGAAATTTTCTTAAATAATATTGTTAAATATGTTCTCTATGCCTCTAGTCTGGATTTCTTCTCCTTCTGGTATATCCATGATCCATATTTTTGGTCACTTTAGGGGTATCCCACAGTGCCCTCATATCCTGCTCACTTGATTTATTAAACTTAGCAAAGTTTTTGGCCTCCTGAACAATTTCTTCTTTCTTATCATCCAGGTCAGAAGTTTTGTCTTCCACATAAGTAACTCTGTTGGTGAGTGGTTGCTATTTGGTTTTTGTTTTCTTTTGTGTTCTTTTTCATCGTGTCCATCTCTTTTTTGAGGTATGATTTCAATTCAAATTCCCATTTTTTTGGTTCTTCCTATAGTTCATTCTTGCATTTGATCACGTCTTCATTAAGCTTAATCAACCAGTTATTGATGTCTTCCATTTCTTGACTTACCTTCAATTTATTCATATCTGTTTGGAGGGTTTTACCATTTTCTTCAATAAAGTTAAGCCTACTGTCAAAAGTTGAACACTCTAAGAGACAATTATGTTCAATTACATTAATACAATTGTTTGTTCTTTGATAGTTTGCTTCAAGTTCAGCAATCTCTTTTTAATTTTTTTTTTTGTTTATTTTTGTTTGAGGGTGACAGACAGAGAGAGAGGAAGAAGCAGAGAGAGAGAGAGAGAGAGAGAGAGAGAGAGAGAGAGAGAGAATGGGCATGCCAGGGCCTCCAGCCACTGCAAACGAACTCCAGATGTGTCCGCCCCCTTGTGCATCTGGCTATCATAGGTTATGGGGAATCGAGCCTCGAACTGGGGTCCTTAGGCTTCCTAGGCAAGCACTTAACTGCTAAGCCATCTCTCCAGCCCTCAGCAATGTTTTTGATCAGTGTCTCATTGGTTGTTGTGTTTTTAGTTTGGGAATGAATTTCTCTCTTTATTTCTGTATCATTTTATTGGAGACTTCTATTGGAGGACTAGGCATCCTTGGTGTAGATCTCTTAGTTTTCTGACTTTTGTTGCTTTTTCGCATTGTTGCTACCCATTTTAGGAAGACTATTTTATTGAAGAGGTATGTTTTTGTCCTTTGGCCTACTCATTCCTGACACTCTAGACCGCTGTGCCTGCCATACACTGTCTGGGTAAGGAACTCAGAGTGGAGAGGTGGGCTATATCCCTTCTTGTTAAAGCCTATTGTTTTGACTTCCACAAATTCACTCTTTTTGATGTTGTTGATGTTGTTTGTTTCTGTTTTTCAAGGTAGGGTCTCACTCTAACCCAGGCTGACCTGGAATTCACTATGGAGTCTCAGAGTGGCCTCGAGATCATGGTGATCCTTCTACCTCTGCCTCCCAAGTGCTGGGATTAAAGGTGTTTGCCACCACACCAGGCTTGTTTGTTTGTTTTTGAGGTAAGTTATTGCTGTGGCCCAGGATAACCTGGAATTCACTCCGTAGTCTCAGGGAGGCCTCAAACTCATGACAATCCTCCTACCTCAGCCTCCAAAGTGCTGGGATTAAAGGTGCCACCACACCCAGCTGAATTCACTCTTTAAAGCACCCTTCTTCACCTCCATCTGTACTCCTCCTCATACTTCTACCAAACCCTTAAATATTATCTTTCAATGCAGTCCATAATCCCTTTTCAATTTGGTCTTGTTGCAATCAGGTTCACACTACTGGTAGAAATCACCCAACAAAGAGCAGATTGTGGGAAAAGAGAGGTTTATTTTGGCTTACAGGCATGAGGGGGAAGCTCCATGACGGCAGGGAAAATGACAACATGAGCAGAGGGAGGATATCACCCCCTGGCCAACATAAAGTGGACCATAGTAACAGGAGAGTGTGCCAAACACTGGCATGGGGAGACTGGCTATCACACCCATAAACCTGCCCCCCAAAATACACCACCTCCAGGAGGCTTTAATTTCCAATTGCCATCAGCTGGAGAACCCAGCATCTAGAACACCCAAGTTTATGGGGGATACCTGAACCAAACCACCACAGGTCTTGTTTTATCTCTACTAATTTACTACTATTATACTCCTTTTCCTTGGACACTCTCTTTCATTCATGTAATTTCAATTGGCACCAGTTTTCTGGTAATTTGTAAAGCTAACTGTTCAAATCAGACTGCTTTTCTTTTTCAGGTTTTACTCTTCCACATTCTGATTTCTTATCTCTACATGGATATTCATATTTTAATAAAGCTCAACTTTCTGAGTTCCTTGTTGGACCTTAGCATTGTTAATTCACACACAGATAATGAAACTTATACATATATAATTTTTTCTGATTTATTTTATTTTATTTATTTATTTATTTATTTTAGAGATAGAGGGAGAGAGAGAATGCGTACACCAGGGCTTCTAGCCACTGCAAACAAACTCCAGACACATGTACTACCATGTGCATCTGTCTTATTTGAGACCTGGAAAATCTAACCTGGATCCTTAGGCTTTGCAGGCAAGTGCCTTAACTGCTAATCCATCTCTCCAGCCTTAATGAAACATTTTTATTTAAAACTTTAATACAAAAATGTTGTGAAGTTGTCACATTCCCATTGGGTTATATTCGTATGTCCCTTCTCTTTCCCCAATTTTCATAAAAGCCCTCCTCAATGGGGTTATTGATAATCACTGTGGGGGGGGGGTCATGAATGCGTCAGTCCTGTGGCTCTTGGATTGTTTTTACCCCTCTTCTGCAATGTGCCACGAGGAGGGCATTTTTATTTACTTATTACTCTTTTATTTACTTATTTGGTTTTTTTTTTTTTTTTTTTTTTTGAGGTAGGGTTTCACTCTAGTCCAAGCTGACCTTGAACTCACTATATAGTTTCAGGGTGGCCTCAAACTCATGGTGATCCTCCTAACCTCTGCTTCCTGAGTAGTGGGATTAAAGGCGTGCACTACCACACCTGGCTTAGTCTCCTTTATTTTTGAGCTTTCAACTGCCTCTGATTTTCTGCTTGAATGAGTTTTGATCCATCTTAATAGCTTCAGAAAGGACCTTTGACAAAATACAATATTCCCTCATGGTTAAAATCCTGGAGGTAGTAGGGTTGAGGAGACCGTATTTTAACACAATGAGGGTTTCATGTCTACATAGCAGAACTAAAGCCCATATCATAATAAATGGGGAAAACTTCAAAATAACTTGAGAAGTGGTTATCATTCTTCTATCAAGCTTTGGTAGAATTCAGTAGTGAATCCATCTGGGCCTGAATTTCTTTCTTTCTTTCTTTCTTTTTTTGGTTGGGAGGCTTTTTAATTATTCCTTCAATCTCATTAGATGTTATAGCTCTATCCAGCACATTTATCACTTCGGGGTTGAGTTTTGTAGGCCTAGCCCTTTAGCATGACTTCTGAATAATAATGATATGATCTGCTTACTTATGTGTCTTTCATTAGACTGTGAGCTCCCACAGGAAAGGGCTTTGCCTCATCTGAGGAGATCTCCAATGACAATACAATGCCTTAATGTTTGATAAATGAATGAATGAACATCCTCTGGAAATTTAACATATTATGGGTATACCAAAGACTAAGCCTTAGCAGAGTAAGTTTCTTTTATGATAATGCTCACTGGAATTTCCTTGCATGTAAGACCAGAAAGACTTCTTGTGGTTTCCTGCTTGCCTTCACCACCTTTAACATTTGTGTAGTGTAAGTATTTTTTAGACTACTGTTTAGAGAAACCCTCTGGATATCCTCCATGTTATCCTATAGGTAATTCAACTTCTACAACAAAATCCACAGGCTATTTAGTTTTTGATTATTTGTTTTCCACTTGTAATAGCATTGACAACTGAGGTCAGAGTATTTCTGAATATTGCTTAAATACCTACTCTGTAGCTCTTACACTCTTTCTACCACATCTTCCTCAATGTTCCCTGAGCTATAGCTGGCCTGTTGGTGGTCTGATTCAAAGTTAAGTTCTCTATAACCTCTGGATTTCTGTGTTGATAGGTTTTGATTGATTATTATGCCTATCACCATCACCCTGGAGCTTGTTGTCAGGCTAGCAGTAAGGGTAGTGTTTATGGTGCCACTTGTACTGCAATTTTGCCTGGGTCCTGGCAGATGTGGTAGTGGTGGCTAGTCTCATGGTGGTTAGTCAGTTATTTTCTTGTCTTATGGATGAATCTTGGCTCTTCTCTGTTGGCTCTATCATCTGTAAAATAAAACAGATTATCCAACCAAGAGTGAAAGTGGCTTGGGTTAAAGGGGTTCTGCAAAGTTATTTGAGGGACTTTTGGTGTGCAAGCCCATTCTTCTTCTGCAAAGAGCAGTGGGAGATTCTCTCTGAAGTCTGAGTTTCCTGACCATGGGATTATCACTTGGTTTCCAGTACCAGATGTGAGTGCTCTCACAGAGAACTGTTGGTTACCTACATAGCCTGCATGCCACCATTGCACAAGTGTGTACTTCTTATCCAGCTGGTTGGTTATGTAGTCTGAAGCATTCCTTGCTTGTTCATACTGTTGGTGACCATTGTCCTCTGGAAGCTCCAGTAGGGCTCTCTAGCGCCATGAGAGCTATGCAGGAGGGAGCAAGTTTCTCTTTTGCTTCCAGCATGGTTTTATGATGTCCTGTGATTGCAGCCTGTAGTGTCTTCAGCAATTGGGTCTTATCTTTTAGCTCTGATAGATGAACAAATGTTTTGGCAATGGTCAACATGGTTTTGTGGACTTCATTAATCTCTCTGGCCAACAGCTCACTGGGGGAGGTAGGGAGACAATAAAATTCTGGGCCTTTGATTTACCAACCAGAGTACATGGTTTTTAGGTTAAGCTTTTTCTACCTTCTGTATGAACAGTTTTCACTCCTCCTTTATTGGTTATATCTTATAAGAAGGCTAGTCAGACTGAGGGATTCAGACAGGAACTGTGATTTATGTTGTCTGGATTTTTGTGTAATTTTCTCCCCACATCTTTACCCCCTACTCCTTCAAGCCCACCTACCTCCAACATACTATCTCTCCCCCAACCTGCCTGGGAAAGCCGTCTTCTCCTTCTACCACATTTCTTCTCTCTCCTGATCTTATTCTAGTTTTATGCCCATATCCCTGCTGCTTCCGGCCATTTGTACTCATCTACAATTAAGGCCACTTAGGAACCTCATATGAGAGGGTATACATAGCTGCTTGTCTTTCTATGCCTGTTTGACCTCACAGTGGTATTTTCCAACACCATCCATCCACCTGCAAATTTCACTATTTCAGTTTTCTCTGCTGCTGAGTACAATTACAGTATGAATTTGTACCACATATTCATTATCCATTCTTCTTAAGCCATGTACAGATGGGCATTTGGGCTGATTCCAGTTCCTAGCTGTTGTGAATACAGCAATCACAAACATGGCTGAGCAATATCTCTGTAGTAAAGAGTAGAGTGTCTAGGGTATATATGCCCAAAAGAGGTGTTGTTGGATCAAATGGTACACATATTTTCTTCTTTTTCTGGAGTCACCATACTGATTTCTTCAGTAATTGTACCAGTTTATACTTCCACTGGCAGTGGATAAGGGTTCCACTTTCCCCACAGCCTCACCAGCATGCGTTGTCATTCAATGTTTTTGATGAATATCATCCTGATTGGAGTGAGTTGAAGTCTTAGTCATTTTGATTTGCAGTTTTTCTGATGACTAAAGTTTTTTTAAACATCTCCTTAAGTGTATAATGACCATCGGTATTTCTTCCTTTAGGAATTCTCTGTTCAAATTTCTACCCCACTTTTTTGACTGTGTTGTTTGATTTTTTATTGTTTAGTTTTTGAGTTTTTTTTTTTTTATAAATTCTAGATATTAGACCTTTGTTGGAGGTATAGCTGGTGAAAATTTTCTCCCATTATGTGGGATGTCTGTTTACTTTATTAATGATTTGCTTGTGTGTACAATAGCCTTTTACTTTCATGAGGTCCCAGTGGTGGAGTGTTGATCTAACTGACTGTGCTACTGGAGTCTTATTCAGGACGTGTCTCCCTATGCCTATATCATGGAGTATTGTCCCCATTTTTTCTTCTGGTTGTTTTATAGTTTCATGTCTTATATCAAGGCCTTTAATCTATTTAGAGTTTACAACGAAAATGCCAAATATGGAGGCTGGGTCATGTTTCAATTGGTAAGAATGCAAAGGAGGGTCCAGTTCTCCCTGAGGTGGATCCCCAAGCACCCACACAAACCACTGTGTGTGGCCATGTATGTCTGTAGTTCTAGAGAACAGAGAATTTCCCAGGCTTTCTGGTCAGCCAGTCTAGCCTAAAATGGCTATTTTGGGTTCTGTGAGAGATCTGTTTAAAGGAAACATCTGCGTGAGCAATAAGATGAGGGTACTCAACATCCTCCTCTGGCCTCTGCAAGTGAGTTCATAGGACACACAATACACATGTGAAAGAAAGAACAAAAGAATGAATGAGAGAAAGAAAGAAAGGAAGGAGGGAGGGAAGAAAGGAAAAGAAAATGCCAAAAAGGTCCTCACTATGTTATATCCCACACTGTCTAGAGCTCACAAACCTTGTCCCTCTGACTCTCAGATGCCAGTATTACTGGCATGTGCCACTACACCTGGCCTGTTCTTCTGCTCTTACTTGTTTTTTTTTTTTTCCTACTGTGCAGACCTTCATTTAATGCACCACACACTATATCATACTGGTATTTTAATTTGCTTAGTCTGTTGTGGAGTACTTAGGTGTCTGTCTATATATCATCATCATCATCTCTGTCTCTCTCTGCTGTACAATTCTTTCATGGTACAAAGGGAGTAGTATTGCCCTTAGGGGAAGATGTTCCAAGGTCAGTAGCAGTTTTGCCCCTTGCTAAGTGGTCTGTTTTCTCAAAAGCAAAAGTAGGTAATGATCATATTTTTTTCCACTGAACTCCTGGGGCTGTACAGGGCTCAAATGGAGTTTTAGTATGAAAGTTTGGGTCAAGTCTAAATGACTATTAAAAAAGGAATTATAAAAAAATAAAAACTACTAAAACAAACAAAAAAGCTTATTATTGAAAAGAAAAATATCACTTATAGCAAATTCTTTCGATTTCTTCTATGCATATAAGGAATGTATTATTTAATAAAAACTCAATTTATATTGCTTTGCATCTTATTTCATATTTAAACTTTTATGACTCCCCATTTGTTGCTAATAAATACTGTGTTACATTTAAATGGGAAATGACCTCATAGTATTTTGTTAGGAAAGTGTCATGACATCAATACCATAATTTGGGAAATTTAGGTTATCTTAATATTTTCATGATCAAATGAACTTTTAACCATTACTAATTATTTCCTTAGGTTATATTCCTAGAAGTAATATTCAAGGTCAAAAGTCAAAGTACATAAATCACATGGTATACCTTGTCAGATTTCCCTCTGAAAAGATTACAGCAATTGCCTGATGTGGTGGTGCACACTTTTAATCCCAGTACTCAGGGTCCAAGATTGAAGGGTTACTGTTAGTCCAAGGCCAGCCTGAGACTACACAGTGAATTCCAGGTCAACCTGGGATAGAGTGAGACCCTACCTCAGAACCCCTCCACCCCCTCCCAAAAAGAATATTATAGCAATGCATATTCGTACCACAAATTTAAATGATGATTAGTTCTCCTAAGCTAGATAACACTTGATGTTATAATTTTTCTTAATTCTCTTATTTGTCAGTTTTGTAGGGCAAAATAACCTTCTTGTTCTTGATTTACCCAGTGCTATAAAATCTTGATCTTGACTTAACATCATTTCTCTTTTCATTGAGAAAGAATCCCTGCTTTTGGCCTCCAACTGGGGAGTGCTAAAATACACCTCTGTCTACTTCATTTTAATATACTTATTTGTAATTTGTACATTTTAATTCACCTTGCTAGTGGTCATCTTGAAATTTTAACCAACATATTCAAATATATGTTTCTGATCCACCTGTGTTGGCCTCTCCAGCAGTTTCCTATGAGCATATGCCAGCAGAAACAGCCAAATATATTTTTCTAATTTGTAGGATTCATAAGGATCTGTCTCCCACTGACTAGCCAAGAATCTTAGCTTATTTTTATGTCCATCTGCTCCATCCTGAGTTTGACGGATGGTTTTCTACCTATAGCTATTAAGTTTATATCTGGTAACCCCAAACACAATTCTCCCAGTCCAGGATAGAGCATGAGATGATGAGTGGACAGGAGAGAGCATGCACTCTACAAATTATCTCTAAGAAGTCATATTAAAGTGAGATAAAAAGACTTTAGTATCTTGTTATTTTATCTACTCAAGGTGAGAAAGATGTTAAGTGTCCACAGTGTATGGAACCATGAAAAACAACTGTGAGTTCAGCTTGGTAGGAGGTCTTACATACCATCTCTCCTCCTCTGGCTGCATCCCTTTCATTCTGAAACCTTTGTCCATTACCATGTAGTCTTACAATATAGAAATCTGTGTTTGAGCTCATGAAATGGCCAGCTTGAGACTGGAATCTCTCTGCCCCACTTGGAAATCCCAAGAACATACTGCAGTTGAATTAGTTTGAGTCAAATGACAACCACCCCCTAGTCAAACTGAGTACAGATAAGGCTAGAACTACTGGGGAGAAATTCAACTGCCTCATTCTGTGGACTGTGATGATTTCTTAGCGACCCCCCCCCCCACACCCAACAGGCATCCAACACAGAGTGGAACATCCAGAGAAACAAAAACAATAACACATTATCAAGCAAACTGTGGTGGCTCATACCTATAATCCCAACACATAGAAGGCTGAGGTAAGAGGACCACCATGCTTGAGGCAACAGAGTAAGTTCTCGATCACTGTGGGTTAGATTTCCCAGAACCCACATAAAGCCACATGCATAAGGTAGTGCATGTGTCTGGAATTCGTTTTCAGTAGCTTAGAGGCCCTGGCATGCCCACATTCTCTCTCTCTCTCTCTCTCTCTCTCTCTCTCTCTCTCTCTCTCTCTCTCTCTCTCTCTCTCTCTCTCTCTCCCCTAGGACTTCCCACAGTGGGTAAGCACATACTATTCAGATTTTTATATGAGCTTGCAGAATGGAAGTGAATTTGGAAAAACACAAATGTTCTAGGCAATACAGAATTGCCTCAGGGGTTTTCCTATATTCTACTATTTAAATGCTCGACAGTTTTGTAGCTGTCCTGAGTCTGTCTCTATGTTCTCTGGGCTCAAGCTAGTCAGCTCTGACAAAGAGAGTAGAATGATTAGAACACTGGCTCCATCCAGTAAGCAAGTCTTATCCCTGTGGTTGGGGGTGTCATTATAAAAGTGACTAGAATTTCTTCTTTTCCACTCCCCAGCCTCTCTCCACTACCTACTTATCATCTGTTCAAATTTTTAAAAACTGGACCTTAAAGATACTTAATAGGTTGATATTGTATATATGTAATTACAATGATTGTAATGGGGAGGTAATATGATGGAGAACGGAATTTCAAATGGGAAAGTGTGGGGGTGGGGAGGGAGGGAATTACCATGGGATATATTTTATAATCATGGAAAATGTTAATAAAAATTTTAAAAAAAGCTATACTCTAAGAATTTCAAAATTATTATTAGGACCCTGGGACTGTTGAAGGTCAGAGGAATAATATGAGCTTCTTGAAAACACCAACAATCTGATTTCTCCTCTATACCTATGATAGAGTGACAAAAAAAAAACATTTCTTAAATAGTAAACATTGGAATTTGAATGTGAAATGTCCCCTATAGCCTATGTATGTGTGAATAAACCTCATATTTAATACCCCCCCCCAAAAAAGAATTAGATCATCATAATCTGTAGATCTTGATTTACTTTCAGAATTGATGCATTTATGGCCTCTTTTCCTTTATACCTTCCTTGGTTTAAAAACAATATATAGTATGCCTTTCTGAATTCATGAACCAAGACAAACGCCAGGAATTTTGGCAATAACTTACACATATCTGTGCTCCTTCCCATATTCTTTCACCCACCCAATCTGAATATTGTGTTGATCACCCCTTTGTTTTCCTTGTAGGTGGTCCTATCCATCTGCATTTACAATAAACATTCCTCAAGTTTAGTTATTTTTAACTTTACAAAAGGATGGTATACTGTTTATGATCTCTGAATAGTTGTTTTTCTTTTTTAACTTACAGTGAAAAAGCCTGGCAAACACCATTTTAATCAAGACATCAAAGTAAACTTCATCAGCTATGTGACATCAGCTATGCTTGATAGGATGCAATAAAAGAAACATATCGTGGCTTCTGGAAGTCTTGCCAAAGACAAATCACCTGAATCAAATCATCAAACATCCAACAAACCCATCTTGAGGAGCATTCAATGAAATGCTCTGCAGTAATCTTCAAAAGCATAAAAGTCACAGAAAGTAAAAGAAAAAAAAAACTGAAGATTGTTCCAGAAGGAGATGAAAAGGACATGACAGTTAATGTCATTTATAATTCTGAACTAGACTCCTTTGCTCTACAAGGAATTTTGGAACAATTGATAATCTTATATGAGATTTTAGGATTACATGGTAGTCAAAGATTAATGTAATTTTCTGATGTTGTTTCTATTATATTTATACTAGAGAATGCTGTATATGTGCAAAATATTCTCTAATGTATTTATGACTGATAGAGTAGCAGATTAGCAAATGAGTCAGAAAAAAAGGTATTTGGACTATACTTGCAAATTTTATATAGGTTTGCAATGGTTTTTGAATAAATCAAAATAAATAAACAAGTTTGTTGCCTAGATTTATCTGGATTTTTTTCATATCATTATAGCTCACATATTTTGAGTATTGAATAAATTTGTGTGTGTGTGTGTGTTTTCAAGTGTGGGTAGGTGCACATTCACAAGTGTGTGGAGGCCATAGGGCAATTTTGCAATTACTATCTGTCCTTTAGAAATTTTGTGTCACTGGTGTGGAACTTACAATGTAGGCTAGACTGGCTAGCCAGCTAGCACTGAGGATCAACCTGTCTGTGAATTCCCAGTTCTGGACCACCACATCTGTCTTTTTGAAAGTAGGTTCTGGGGCTTGAACTCAAGTCTTCATGCTTACAAGGTGTGGTAGTTTGGATGGATGTCCCTTAATAGATTCCGGAGATTATTAAAGCTTTAGATCTCCAGTTGCCTGGCTGCAAGAGGTATTCACTTTGGGTCCAGACCTAAGGTATGTGGGCAGATCTGAATTCAGCCTAAAGATGTGCAGAGGGTCTCAGTTCTGCTGGAGTTTGTGGAGTGTGCTTGTTCATAGTGCTGGTGGTATTTTTCTCTGCATGGACCCGTGAAAGGGGGCCATCTTCTTCCACCATTATGAAACTTCTACTGCATCTCTAAGCAACAAATGTAAGCCACTCCTCCTATAAATTGTGCCTGGTTTGGAAGTTTATCCCAGCAATGTGAAGCTGTCTATGCCCCAAGGCAAGTGTGTTACCAAGTGAGCTATTTCTCCAATCCCTGAATACATTAGAAACATTATTTAATAACATGTATCCATCTTCATCAATCAATATTTGAAATTGTCCACTTTTGCTACAGTGAACATTATTTTTATATGGTCTCCTAGTAATTTATCTTATTTACCTGTAAGTAAAATCACTAGGTCACAGGCTATGTTAATTTTCTCTGGCTGCTGCAACAACGCACACACACAAACACAGGGGCTTAACAAAGCATGTTTTTATTTATTTTTATTATTGAGGAAGTTAGAAATCCTAAGTGAGATGTGAGGGGCCAGAATTAATCTGTTCCTGCTGCAGGTCCTAGAGGAGGAGTTGCTCTTGCCATTCTGTGCCCAGGGCTACCAGTATGTCTTGATGTGTGGCCACTTTCTTGATCACCACCCCAGTCTGCTTCCATCACCAATGATATCACCATGTTCTCTGATTTTAATTTCTTTGTATTCCATAATTATTACCCAATAATCCAAGATCATCCTTTAGTGGACAAATCCATATTTGCCCTGTGAAGTATCATTCATAGACTCTGTGGTTGAGAACATGAATATGCACATGGGGCAATATTTAGCCTACTGTACAAGGTAAGTAAATGTTTAAATTTGAATCTATTTGAAATTACATCACTAAAGAACACATTTTCTTTGAGCTAGTAAGGGCCTACTTTTACATGGCAAATATCCTGAGGAGACAAAAATATTCTTTATATTCATGGAGCATTTCAAATATCTCAAAGTAACCTCTTACACCCACTGTTGCATCTATTCTTCATAATTCTATGTGAAGTAGTTGGGGCAAGGAATATTAGAAAACTATTAATATTAGGCTAAAGATATTAGATTATTTGAGCTATATAAGGAGATTAACATTTTTCTCTTATTTTTCTTTGGGTAAGGGAATGAGGATTTTTTTTTTTTGAGACAGAATCTTATGGAACCCTAGATTGTCTGGAACTCACTATATATATGAACATGATCTTGAATTATTGATCCTTCTGTCTCTTACCTCCCAAGTGCTGGGATTCCCAGCGTCTACCACCATTCCTGACCAAAACCTCAACATTTTATAGATGAAGGAATAGGCTTGAGGGGCAACTATTCTGGATCATACAAGTAGTAATCATCACAATGAAATTCAAGGTTTTCCTTCCACAAGATTATATGGAAAGACCATGTTTGCACAATTGTCATCACTTAATGAACCTCTTTTGAACCAAGCTCTAAACCAAGCTTAAAGACATACAGTTAAACTTCCATTATCTGATATGGGAAGAGCTGGAGGATCTAAATACATCTTGCTGTTATGCAATTGGAGTAGAAACTCCTAACCTTCTTTGCCCTTTAAGTAGGTGAATGAATGAGTGAATATCAAGTCCATATTGCATCTTATTAATATTTAATCACAACAGACTGTTAAGCTTTGACTTCAGGCACACGTGCTAATGAAACTCACCTTTGATCTAGGTCTGAAAAAGAAATAGGAGTTATCCTGGGATAGGAAGGCAGATTAGTCAAGATTTTCCTGGTCAGAAGGTAGAAATGTGTCCTATCAATCAAACCAGTGCATATTCAGTATGCTGTACACTGCCTAGAACATGAAAAAGATTTCATCAAGAAATTCAGAACAGGAGAGATTGGTATTCCCTATTTCTTATGGAAAGTTCAGATTTAGGAAGCCCTGGATATTTGCAGGAATGAACCAGAGCCTCAACTTGCTCAATCTCAGGAGGGTACTTTCCCTCTCTAGTCTTATTTTCTTACCCAACACATCAGTGGGTTTAGTGGTCAAATCTGTCAGCAGTCTCCTACTCTGATATTCTACATGTGAAGGTATTCTACACTACTACACAGAATGGAAATCAAACTTGCCTTATTCTTTCAAAGGAAAAATTGTTATTTCCTATCGCCCTTCCTTGCAGTTTCTGGATATTCTATTGAAATGTCATTTCTTTACAAGACACATATTATTTAGAGAACAGAGAATGTATAAAGTTGAGCAGAATTTCCCACTGTAGTCCCACAGGTCACTACTCATATTAGATTACTTTCAAAGAAAATTCCAAATGTAGAAAATATGTCACTTACAACAGTAACACAAGATAAAATGTCTAGAAATAAACTTAAGAAATACATGATATCTATAAGATGAAAAGTTTAAAACCCTTTTGAGCAATTCAAAAAGACTTGAACACACTAAAAAGGCATCCTGTACTGTTAGAAAGAAAACCATAACCTCAAAAAGATGTCTCCTCTCAGTAGATTAAGATTAAAAAAGAAAAGTCTCATAGATATGTCAACTGGATTTTTTTTTTTGTCTTGTTAAGTGCATGGTAGGGGAGATATAAGCTAGTTCTAAAATTCATTTTAAAAAATAAACAAAAGTGGCGGAGTAGTCTGGAGTGAGTACCTGGGCCCATTTCTGGTCCCCTGCCACAGCCTGAGTCTGAGTTCCCTGCACAGTCAGGTCAGTGTGTGGGCAGGTGCAAGGGTCTGGAATGAGTAGGTCAGACCCATTTCTACTCTCTCCCACCTACCATGTATGAGTTCCTGCAAGGTCAGTGTGTGGGCAGGCTAGGTGATTTGTAGTGACTCGGACAGACCCATTTCTGGTCCTCCCACAGCCCAGGTCTGAGTTATCTACCGGATCAGTGTGTTGGCTCCTCCCACCTCCCCAGTCTAGGTTGCTTGCACTGGTCCATGTCTTGGAGGGCTCAGCACAAAGTAGGCCAGATCCCTGTTTCCTTATTCATTCTAGTTCCCTGGTCCTGGTAAGACCCATTGTGCCTTGCTCTGGCATGCTGACCCCTGTGTGAGCTGTGGAATCAGGCCTTTTGCTCTGGTATATTTACTGGACACTAAGTACCAACATCCTTGTCCAACTGAGTAAGAGGGTGAATGGACCAAAGGACACAAACTTGCTTCTTCCTCAATAAAATAAAGAGTCTTCCTAACACGAAGAGACAACATGCAAAAATCCAATGAAATTAGAAAAACTGAGCAATCTCCACAAAGGATGCCTAGTCCTACTACAGAAGCCTCCAATGAAATCATACAGAAATCAACAGAAATTCATTCCCCAAATGAAAACATAACAACTAATGAGACCCTGATAAAAAAAAAAATTGCTGAACTTGAAGCAAACTATCAAAGAACCACAACAATTGTATTAATGAAATTGAACAGAATTGTCTCCTAGAGTATTCAGCTTTTGACTGTAGGCTTAACTTGATGGAAGAAAATGTTAGAACACTCCAAGGAGATATGAATAATTTGAAAGTAAGTCAAGAAATGGAAGAACTCAACAACCAGTTGATTAAGCTTAATGAAGACTTGATCAAATGCAACAATGAACTATAAGAAGCAGCAAGAAAATCAGAATTAGAATTGAAATTATACCTCAAAAAAGAGACACTATACAAAACATCACAAGAAAAAACAAAAATCAAATAAAATTTATGAAATCCTCTCAAGAACCACTCACCAACAGAGTTAATCATGTGGAAGACAGAAGCTCTGACCTGGAAGACAGGACAGAAGAAATTGATCAGAACACCAAAAACTTTGCTAAGTTCAAAATATCAAGTGAACAGAATATGAGACAACTGTGGGACACTCTAAAACAACCAAACATCCAGATCATGGGCATACCATAAGGAGACAAAATCCCAACTAGAGGCATAGAAAACATACTCACCAAAATTATTGAAAATTTTCTTGTATCTGGATACAAGAAGCCCACAGAACACCTAACAGGAAGGACCAAAGAAGGAACTCTTCAAGATACATCATAGTTAAACCCCTTAACAATGAAAACCAAGAGAGAATGTTAAAAGCAGCAAGAGAGAAGCAATTCACTACAAAAAAAGGCAATCCCATTAGAATAACATCAGATTTCTCAGTGGAAACCCTGAAAGCCAGAAGGGCCTGGAATGAAACACTTCAAAGTCTGAAAAACTATGGCTTCTAAACCCAAGCTACTCTATCTATCAAAAGTATCCCTTATAATAGAAGGTAAAAGAAAAACTTTTCATGAAAAAAATTCAACTCTATAATTATGTGAACACAAAACCAAATCTACAGAGAATACTGGAATGCTCCATACAGAACAGTCAAACAAACAATCTCAGGAGCAAACAAGAACAAGATCACAATAACCAAAATAGACCAGGCTCAAAACAGTACATAACACAAGTAAGCACCCAACCACAGAAAACACCTCATCATGGCCAGTATTAATTCAAACCTCACAATAATAACCTTAAATATTAATGGTCTTAACTAACCCATCAAAAGACACAGGCTATCAGGATGAATCAAAAGACTGGACCCTTCTATCTGCTGTGTTCAAGAAACGTACCTTGCCATTAAAGATAGACACATCCTCAGTGTTAAAGATTGGAAAATGATATTCCAAGCAAACCTGGTTGGAAACCAGAGGAGAGCCAGTCTTCAGATAATTAGCCCATCTAGTGCTGGAAGGTGCTACATGAGCTACCAGGGGAAAGTGGCCAACCTCTGTTCAAGCAACTCAAAGTCTAAGTGACTCAGAAGCAAAAACCCTGATGTGATGCTCACAAAAGTGCAATAGTGGTGCACAGCCATTGTGGGTAACCATCTCCTCTTGGATTGGCTTACAGATCTGCTCACTGGAAAGGAAACCATATCTGGAACTGGGAAACAAATAAGAATCATATCCAGACAATGATTCTGCTTTCCATTGTCAAGCTCCCACTAACCTTACACTAGAAAAGTGTCTAAGCCCTTATAATTTTCTCTAAATTAATAATGGTTATCATATTTAACTGGCACTGACTTCATTCTGTTGGAGTATCTGCTTCTCTTTTTCTGATGGGAACTGGACTTGAGGAGATAAACCACCCAGGGCACTCCACCCCAGCCCAGGTGAAACCACAGAGGAATTGGGGAAATGAGCAAGAATGCATCTCTCTTAGTTAAGCTGACATTAGCACAAGGGTGATGGAGAAAGATACTGAGGACACTCAATACCTACCAAATCAGACATCTAGATGGTCCTAAGTGCCCATCACTGTAGTAGACTTAAAATGCCCCCAGGATGGCTCAGGGAATTTTGAGGAAGAGGGGCC
This sequence comes from Jaculus jaculus, assembly GCF_020740685.1. Taxonomy (NCBI): domain Eukaryota; kingdom Metazoa; phylum Chordata; class Mammalia; order Rodentia; family Dipodidae; genus Jaculus; species Jaculus jaculus. The sequence goes on from NC_059109.1 coordinate 51,876,371, forward strand.
TGAAAGATTGTTAGAGCTACAAGTTGGGACATTTTTCACAGAGATATTGCCTCTCCCCTAACTGACTTCTGCCCCATAATGCATGACCCAAAATCCCCATGACATTGACCTGAATCCTCAATGTGGAAGGCCTCTTCAGTATAGGAGTAGGGAGGAGGGAAAGGATGGTACCAGCATGTGATATTTACATACAAAATATGTCCATATCTAATGATAATTTTAAAAAAATTATTAAAATTAAACAAAAATATATATCCAGAAATATTTAGAAGTGACATGGGGATAAGACCTACAAGACAACAAAATGTGCAATAAGGTCTTAGAAATTAAAACAATGTGTGTTGATCATAAGGAGAAAATTATTAGTGTAAAATTTATAATTTTAAGCAACTTAAACTTATGAATAAGCCTAACTATGCATGAAAGCAATAAGAAAATGGTAGAATCTCAATTGATCAGAGACAAAACAAGTTATTTAATAATTGTTGCAAATACATTGATTAATAATCTAGGAAATGGACATATAAACTATTTTTTACTTATTATATATTTAAAAATAACCATATATTTAAAAATAAAAATGAAAATAAAAGTATTACAAAGAATCATGGGTGAATTCTATAATTTCATAGCAGGGAAACAAATCTCTGACTATGCCTTTTCAAATATCAGAACCTGAAAATAATTTTGACTAATAAAAAATTATGGGGCTTGAGAGATGGCTTAGTTGTTAAGGCACTTGCCTATGAAGCCTAAGGACCCAGGTTTGATTAACCAAAACCATGTAAGCTGTATGCATATGGCAGTGCATGGATCTGGAGTTTATTTGCAATGTCTAGAGGCACTAGAATGTCCATTCTCTACCCCATTTCTCTAGCTGCCCCTCTCTGTCTTAAATAAATATAATTTTAAACAAATCAAAGAAAAAATCATGATATTTGGGTTGGAGAGATAGCTTAGTGGTAAAGGCACTTGCCTGCAAAGCCAAAGAACCCATGTTTGATTCCACAGGACCCACCTAAGCCGATGCAAAAGGTGGAACATGCATCTGGAGTTCATTTGCAGTGGCTGGAGGCCCTGTTGTGTCCATTATATTTTTCTCTATCTCTCTCAAATAAAAAATTCTGGATGACCAAAATGCCATTGTAAGAAATGAAGGGAAGAATGAAGATGGCTTAGTGGTAGAGCATGTTTTCCGCATGTGCAAGACCCTGAGTTTGATCCCTAACACCACAAAAAATAAAACAAAACAAGAAAATATTTTCAAATCATATAAAAAGATCTAGTCTCAAAAACATAATTAACCTTTACAAATCAATTTTAAATAGCCAAAAGTGCAAGATTCCTGAAGAGTTCATAAAAAATGATAAGCAAAAGGCTCTTAACCTTGAGAAATAATGTTTAGTCTTATTCACAACAAGAAGACAAAAATAAAGCTGGGAGTGAGGCACACTCTAATCTCAACACTCAAGAGGCAGAGGTAGGAGGGTCGCTGTGAGTTTGAGGCTACCCTGAGACTACATATTGAATTCCAGGTCAGCCTAGGATACAGTGAGACCGTACCTTGAAGAAGACACAGGAAGATGGAAAGACCTTATATGCTGAAGGACTGTGGAATTAATATTGTATAAATGGCTATACTATCAAAAGCAACTTGTACATTCAGTCCAATCCCCATTAAAATCCCAATGACTTTATTAACACAGAGAAAATAATCCCAAAATTCATATGATACCACATAAGGTCAAAAATAATTATATCCATCCCAGCAGAAAAAAAAAAAAAAAAAAACAAAAAAACCACTATTCTGGCCATATCACAAAACCTAGCTTAAATTATAATATAGTGCCATAGTAACAAAAGCTGCATTGTACTGGCTTCAAAACAGACATGTACAACAATAGGTAAAACCTACTCAGTGGGTGAGAGCTCATATCTGGCTCAGGGAACCAAGCTATATTCCCTAGGACTGGAAACCTATAGGCTCCAGAGAGAACACCCAATGCACTTTAACTTAGAAGGGTGGATGTCCAGATGAATATATCTCTCTGATAACTAGGCTTATCCTCTTTTGTTCAAGTGGTTCTCACTTTTGGTTGGAGAATCTATTCTATTTTACAAATAGAGGAGAATATTAGGAAAACAAGGATATATCAATACATCAAGAAGAGAGAGTTGACTGTCTACCACAAGATAGGTTGCCTCCATCTCATCTGCTTGGCTCAGGAGTCAGTGACACAAATACTGTTCTCATGGCTAGCCTGAGAACCAGATCCAGGGAAATGGCATCAGACACTCAAACCTCATTAAAACATAGATCCCGCATCCACAGAGAAAGCAACACTAAATCAGATCCCTATCTTGCCTGTCAAGGCTCAGGAAACATTGTAGAAGAGGGGGAGGAAAGACTGTATGAGCCTCAGGGTGGTTGGGAATAGCCTGAGACACCATGTTTCCCTCTTCCCTGCAGAGATTGACTGATTCCACTTGGTCCCCACAATTAATACCAATAACCCTACCAAGGAAACCCCTCAGCAGTCTTGGCGAGTGGTAAAAGAGGTCTAAGAGTACAATCTTCTTATTAAAATTCAATGAATAATAAAAACTTTAAAAAAACCTAGAAAACTTAGAAGTGAAAAAAATTCTAAACTCCTATGACTTATATTCAGCATATATAAACAATTTAAACAGACACATAATAAGCAATGAGATTGAGGCAATAATTAAAAGTATCTCCATGAGCTGGGGAGATGGCTTAGCAGTTAAAGCCTGCCAGTCAGGTTTCAATTCTTCATTACCCACATAAAGCCACATGCAAAACATGACACATCCCTCTGGCATTCCTTTGCAGTAGCAAGAAGTCCTGGCACATGTGCGCGTGCACACGCACACACACACACACACACACACACACACACACACACACAAATAAATATTTATAAACACAAATAAGATTATCCCCCCCATAAAGAAAAGTCCAGGACTGGATGAATTCTCTGTGAAACTCTACCAAACTTTTAAAGATTTAATAGTAATATTTCTCAAACTATCCCACAAAATACAAGTGGAAGGAATGCTAACAAATTCATTCTACAAGGCTACTATTACCCTGATACCCAAACTGGTAAAAGACACAAAAACCAAGCAACAGCAAACCAATTTCCCTGATCATTGAAGCAAAACTTCTCAACAGAATACTTATAAATCAAATTCAAGAACACATTTAGATTGTATATATCCAAGTTGCTTTTATCTCAGGGATGCAAAATAGGTTCATCATATGCAAATCAATAAACATAATATACAATTAATAAACTTAAGGACGAAAGTGTTATGATCATCCTGATAGATGCAGAAAAGGCAATACAGAATTCCACATGTTTTCATCATGGAAGTCTTAAAGAAATGAGAAACAGATGAAACATACATCAACATAATAAAGGCATTGTATGGAAAACCCTAGGCCAACATAATACTCAATAGGAAAATACTGAAAGCATTTCCTCTAAAACCTGCAATGAGATAAGAGTGCCCTCTTATTCAATAGGAGGCTTAAATTCTTATCTAGAGCAATAAGACAAGAGAAAGACATAAAATGGATACAAATAACAAAGGAAGAAGTGAAATCACCATTGCTTCCTATAGCATGATTCTATACTTAAAACACCCTATGCACTCTACCTAAGAGAAAACTCTTAGATCTGATAGATGCTTTTAGTAAAGTTTTAGTATAAAACATCAACTTAGAGCTGGAGAGGTGGCTTGGTGGTTAAGGCACTTGTCTGTGAAGCCTAAGGACCCAGGTTCAATTTCCCAGAACCCATGCAAGCCAGATGCACAAGGTGGCACATGCATCTGGAGTTCAATTGCAGTGGCTGGAGTCCCTGGCATGCTCATTCTTTATATCTGACTCCCTCTCTCTCCCTCTCTCTCTCTCATTTATTTTTTTATTTTTTTTAAATTATTTATTTATTTATTTATTTATTTATTTATTTATTTGAGAGTGACAGACACAGAGAGAAAGACAGATAGAGGGAGAGAGAGAGAATGGGCGTGCCAGGGCTTCCAGCCTCTGCAAACGAACTCCAGACGCGTCGCCCCCTTGTGCATCTGGATAACGTGGGACCTGGGGAACCGAGCCTCGAACCGGAGTCCTTAGGCTTCACAGGCAAGCGTTTAACCGCTAAGCCATCTCTCCAGCCCTCTCTCTCATTTATTAATAAATAAATAAATAAAATATTTTTAAAGTCAACAAAAAGATCAGTAGCTTTTTTTAACATACCAATAATCAGCTTGGAGAGAAATAAATTAGGAAAAATATCCCATAGCTTTAAAAATAATAATTACACAGGCATGATGGAGCACACCTTTAATCCAAGCACTTGGGAGGCTGAAGTAGGAGGATTGTTATGAGCCCAAGGCCAGCCTGAGACTACATATTGAATTTCATGACAGCTTGAGCTAGATGGAGACCTTACCTTAAAATAATAATAATAATAGTAATTAAATGCCTTGGAATAAATCTAGCCAAAGAGGTGAAATACCTGTACAATGAAAAGTTTGAAATATTGAAAAAATGGAAAAGACATTAGATTAGAAAGAATTGGAAGAATAGGTGTAACAATCTAAAGATCCAATACTATCCCCATCAAAATTCCAATGAAATTCTTCACATGACTAGAAAAATCAATCATAAATTTCATATGAAATTTTAAAAGGTGATAAATATACAAAACAAAAGGAACACTACTGGGTGGTATCATAATATCTGATCTTAACTTATACTTCAGAACCATTGTAATTATATCAGCATAGTACTGGTAAAAAAAAAAAGGCAGGTAGACCAGTGGAAGAAAAATAAGGAAACCACAAGTAAGCTTACAAATATATGAAATATGGCCACCCAATTTTTTCTTTTTTTTAAAATTTTTTATTTGAGAGCCACAGACACAGAGAGAAAGACAGATAGAGGGAGAGAGAGAGAATGGGCGCGCCAGGGCTTCCAGCCTCTGCAAACGAACTCCAGACGTGTGCGCCCCCCTGTGCATCTGGCTAACTTGGGACCTGGGGAACCGAGCCTCGAACCGGGGTCCTTAGGCTTCACAGGCAAGCGCTTAACCGCTAAGCCATCTCTCCAGACCCAATTTTTTCTTTTATTATTGTTATTATTAACAACGTATTTCATATGGATGCATCATATGTTGGTACCCTCTTTTCCCTCATCCCTACCCCATTCTGTTTGGGACCCTCCTCAGTGGGGTTGCAGGTGTTCCCTATGGGGTTGTGGTTTATGCATTGTGGGAACAGCAGTCAGTTATTTTGGGGGAGGGGAGAGAATGCTTCTCTGGCTCTTAAATTCTTTCCAACCCCTCTTCTGCAACATTCCCTGAGCTGTGTTGGGTGTGTCTTAAGTCTACTTCAGTGATCTCTTAGGACCCTCTTCATCTCTGCTTTGGTAGGTGCTGCGTATAGTCAGGGTCTGTCTCCTTCACCCTTGTGCTGATTATCAGGAATAGCATGGAAGCAGCACTCTTGCTCATCTCCCAATTCCTCTGTGGATTCAGCTGTGGCTCGGTGGAAGTGAGAGGGTTTGTTTATCTCCTTAGGTCTCACTACGTTCTGAAAAAGAAAACAGATTCTCTAACGGAGAGTGAAATCAGTATAGGTTAAAGTGGATAAGCATTATTAATTTAGGGAGAGTTTGATGTATGTAGCCCCTTTTTGCAGTCAGGTCGCATTGCTTGCAGAAAACATCTGCCCAAGAGCAGCTTGTGGTAAAAATGCTTATTTTGGCTTATAAACTGGAGGAGAAGCTCTGTGATGGCAGGGGGAAATAATGGCATGAACAGAGGGTGAACATTACCTCCTTGGCAACATAAGGTACACAACAGTGATAGGAGAGTGTACCAAACACTGGCAAGGGGAAACTGGCTAGATTACCCACAAGCCCACCCCAACAATACACTGCCTCCAGGAGGCATTAATTTCCAAATCTCCATTAGCTGAGAACCCAGCATTCAGAACACCTAAGTTTATGGGGCACATCTGAATCAAACCACCACACCCCTCTTGTAGCCAAAGACTAGTGAGAACTTGACACTGGAAAGCATAATGTTTATAGAATTCTGACCTGGTTCCCAAAAATGGGTTCCTTTACACTGAGCATATCTTTTGGACAATAAGAACACTATTGGTCACACACCAAGGCCATGTGCCAGTGGTGTGTACATCCTCTCAGGGTGTTTTCTGATGAGTAAATTAGACCTCTGGTTGCTCAGACTGTCAATGGCCACTTTCCCTCAATAGCTCATGTAGTGCTTTCCAGCACTAGACAGGCTAACTGGGACTGGCTTTCATCTGAATTCCAGGCAGGTCTCTCCATGCTTTGTGTCAGCAGCATATGGTGTCTTCAGCAATAGAGTCCCACCTTTTTCCTCAGGGTGGGTAATCAAGTGCATTGACAGAAAGCTATTTTGATGTGGGGACCTTGAAGATCAACAGCACATTGTAGGTAGCAACCAATTTCTGGTACTGGGAGTTATGGTCCAGAGATCCAAAAAAATTCTTTTAAACTTAAGCTTTATCCCACCCTCTCCATGGCTTTTCTTTGCAGGTGTGCCCCCTTACACCTTTTTAGGGTCATATCTTTTAGTCTATCTGCAAGGATAAAGGCTTCTGTGGTACCAGTTCATTTTGGATTTAGATTTGTGTTTGTTTTCCACTCCCTTCCCTTCCTCTCCCCCAAACCCTTCCATCAATATTGTCTGGGACTTGAGCTGCATATCATGTATGTCAGCAACTTGAGCTGATCGAAGTTAGGAACTGCAGATTATTGAGACTATCCTGGGCACCTAATTTTTAACAAAAGTGTCTAAAATATGCACTGGTTAAAATACAGCATATTCAATAACCAGTGCTGGTAAAACTCAGTATCCACCTATGGAAGAATGAAAATAAATCCATATATCTCATCCTGCACAAAAATCAGTTCAAAGTGTATTGTAATGAAAGATATGAAACTTGCTCTCCAATGTCAAGCTCCCACCAGTCTTGGGCTACAAGAAGGCTGACACCTATTAAATTCTCTCTAAAATAATAATGGTTATCTCATTTATCTGGTGCTGACTTCACTCACTGTTGGAGAATCTGCTTCTCTTTTTCAGATGGATGCAGAACCTGAGGAGAGAATAAGACTATAGTGCCTCACCAGGGCCCCAACAGAAATCATAGAGTAACTAGGAAAATGAGCAAGAGTGTTGCTTTCTTGGTGAATCTGGTATCAGCACAAGAGTGAAGGATGTAGACACAGAGAACACTCAACTCCTACCAAACCAGATATCCAGAGACACAGATGTTCCTAAGACTTCATCACTGAAGTAAACCTAAAATGAACCCATCATGGCTTGGGGAAACTCGCGAAAGAGGAGGCAGAAAGATTGTTAGAGATACAAGTTGGGACATTATGCACAGAAACAATGCCTCTTCCCCACAACTGATGGCTACCCTCACAATGCATGACCCACAATCCTTAACAAGGAGGGTCTCTTCAGAGGGAGGAGACTAACAAAGGTATCAACATGGCTTTTTACACACTAAGTATGTACATAACAAATAAAGAAAAAAATATAATTTTTTTATTAAAAAAGAAAGATTTGAAACTCTGAAACTGCTAGAGGAAATCATAGGAGAAAACACTTCAAGATAAATATCTAGGCAAAAACCTTCTGAGTTGATCTAATAGCATAGTATATAAATACAATAACTGACAAAAAGATTACATTAAAATAAAAAGATTCTATACAGCAAAGGAAACTATCAGCAGAGTAAACACCCAGTATATGTATGTATACATATCTATAAAGAAAATTATCAAAAATGAAATACCACCCCCCAAAAAACTTCCAATCAATAAATGGGCTAATAAACCAAACAGCCAGTTGTCAAAAGAAGAAACACAAATGGTCAAAAACTGCCTTTAAAAGTGGTCATCATCCTTAGCCATCAGGGAAATAAAACTTAAAACCACTTTAAGATTTCATTTCACCCCAGTCAGAATGGTGATTGTCAAGAAAACAAATGCTGCCAAGGATTTCTAAATCCTACCACAAAGACACTTGCACATTCTTCATAATTGCTTCATAATTCACAAGAGTAAGGAAATTGAAGTAGCCCAGATGTCCATCAACAGATGAATGAGTAGTGAAAATATGTTACATCACGGTGGTTTGACTCAGGTGTCCCCCATAAACATATGTATTCTGAATGCCTGGCCCCAGTTGATGGCAGTTCTGGAGGTGGAGCCTTCTGAAGGCAGTGTGTAGCTGGATGTGGACTTTGAGGTTTGTTAGCCCCTACTTCTCCTGCTGCTGTTTTCTACCTGCTGTGGCAGAGGTGATGTCCAGTCTCTGCTCATGTCATGCTGTCCCCTGCCATCATGAAGCTTGCCCTCAAGACTGTGAGACAAAATAAAAACTTTTGTTTCATCAGCTGCTTTTGGTCAGGTGCTTTATCCTAGCAACAAGAAGATAACTACAACACATCTACATAATGGAATTGTGTTCCACCATAAAGAAAAACAACATTATTAATTTTTTATGAAAATCAATGGATTTGAAAATTGTTATAATTAATGAGTGGGATAATCTTGGTTGTCAGTTAAGACTTAAATATTTTATTTTTATTTATTTGACAGAGAAACAAGGGAGAGAGAGAGAGAATGAGTGAGCACGCCTGGGCCTCCAACCATTGCAAACAAACGCCAGATGCATGCGCCCTCTTGTGCCTCTGGCTAATGTGGGTCTTGCGGAATTGAACCTGGGTCCTTTGGCTTTGCAGGCAAATGCCTAAACCACTAAGCCATCCCTCAAGCCCTCAATTAGGATTTACAATGACATTGTGTGGCAGTCAGGTTGGCATTGCTTGCAGAAATCATTCCACCAAAAGCAACTTGTAGGAAAAGGGGCTTATTTTGGCTTACAAACTTAAGGGGAAGCTCCATGATGCCAGGGGAATATGATGGCATGAGCAAAGAGTAGACATCACTTCCTCGCCAACATCAGATGTACAATAACAACAAAAGAGTGTGCCAAACACTGGCATGGGAAAACTGACTATAACACCCATAAGCCTACCTGCAACCATACACTCCCTCCAGGAAGGTTTAATTTCCAATTGCTGTCAGCTGGGGAGACTAGCATTCAGAATACCCAAGTTTATGGGGGACACCTGAATTAAACCACCACACCTGGGAAACAAATCTCTGGATGTGTGGTGAAGGATTATCTAGATTATGCTAATTTAGGGAGAAGACCCACCCTAAATGTAGATGGTACCATCTCATGTGCTGAAGTCCTGAGAATATAAAAGAGACAGTTAGCTGAGTACCAGAACTTCTCTTTCTGCTTCATGTGGTTCATGAATGTGGTCAGCTTTCTGTTCCTACTGCCATGTTTTCCCTATCATGATGGACTGTATGTCATAGAACTGTGAACCAAAGTAAACCCTTCCTTAAATTGCTTTGTCAGGTATTTTGTCACAGCAAAAAGAAAGTAACTAATACAATGAGGCAGCTCAGACTCAGAAAGACAAATAACATAGGTACTTTCATCTCATATGAAGATTTTAGCTTTTAATTTTTTACATGTGTATATATGTGGATATGAGAGTAGGGACAAGTCATGAAACCAGAAATGTTACTATGAAAGGGGGAAAAGGTTTTAAGGAAGTGGGCAGATGGCAATGAAACACATGTAACATGAAAGTAGAAAGGGAATTATGGGTAGAAGATGGCTGGCAGTTGGGGAAGAAGAAAAACCAAGCCAGAAAAAAATGCAGCTGGGCATGGTGGCACACACCTTTAATCCTAGCACTCAGGAGGCAGAATTAGGAGGATCGCTGTGAGCTTAAGACCAGCCTGAGACTACATAGTGAATTATAGGTCAGCCTGGGATAGAGTAAGACCCTACCTCAAAATACAACAACAAAAAAGCCATAATGAAGCCTATTACTTTGTATGTGAATAAATAATAATATAAATTATGTATAAGATTTTTATTGTGACAATATTTTCAATTATTTAAATTAGCAAAAAATGCCATATTCAAATTTCAGTACTCAAAAACATAGAAGCATCACATAAGAAATGGCATACAATGCTACTACTTTTTTATTGTTATCTATTTATTTATTTTTATGTTTTTTCTAGGTAGAGTTTCACTCTAGCCCAGGCTGACCTGAAATTCACTATGTAGTCTCCAGGTGGCCTTGAACTCATGGTGATCCTCCTACCTCTGCCTCCTGAGTGCTGGGATTAAAGGAGTGTGCCACCACGCCTGTCACTACTATTTTAAAGTAGAGATTTCTTATTGCTGGAGAGATGGCTCAGCTATTAAAAGGTACTTGCTTGTAAAGCTTAACAGCCTAGGTTCAATTCCATAGTACCCAAGTAAAGCCAGATGCGCAAAGTGGCATATTTGTCTGAAATTCAATTGCAGTATCAAGAGACCCTGACATGTCCATGTTCATTCTCTCTCTCTTTCTTTAACTAAATAAATAAGTAATTAAAAAAAATTTAAGGGCCTGTAGTGATGGCTTAGCAGTTAAGGCACTTGCCTGCAAAGCCTAATGATCTATGTTTGACTCTCCAGATCCCACATAACCCAAATACAAAGGAGAGGCAAGAGCAAGGTTGAACATGCCAATAGGTGGCACAAGCATCTGGAGTCCAATTGCAGTGGCTGAGGGCCTGGCATGTCAATTTTCTCTGTCTCATCCCCCATCTCTAAAATTAAAAACAATTAAAAATTCATATTATAAATAATTCTTATGTACTAGCATGGAAAATATTTGGTTAGAAAAATTTGTATGAGTACTAGTGTTTGTGCTGTTATCATTTGGGAAGATGATACTATATGTTGGGTATCCATGAACATGGTATTCCTGAAAAGATACATAGCAAATATTTCTTGTGATGGTTTGGATTGGGTGAAGATTCTTGAATGATTAGACTTCTTATACATTTTGCATTTTGAATCATATGACTATATTAACTAATCAGAAAATAGGGATTCATGAGCTATTTCTGCAGAAGCACGCCTCTTTGAAAGCCACAATAAATGCCATCAAGATACAGGCTGTACCACATCCTATAAACAAACTGTACCTAATTCATCCTTTCTAAAACATACTTAATATGAAACTTTTTTGCCACTTCATATATATTCACAGTCTGTGGGTTATATGGCAGTGGGAAACTGGGAAACTCTCAGGGTCTTTAGATGCTCAGGGCTGGCCCAGGCACTAGGTCTGGATGGAAAACCTTCCTCAAGGACTATACTCAAAGGAATTAACTTTTAGATGGAATTCTGTGGAGAGGAAACAAAGTTCATTTTCATCTTAGCCTCTGAGTGAAGTGGAGGTATTGAGAAATTTGCTGTTTTTCAATAGAGGTTCAAACTCTCAGCTATATCTTAAAAACAGAAATCCACTGTCTTGAATCATTCAACTAGAATAATGTGCATCTAGCCTCTGGCCACAAAAACAACTCATGGAATGTAATTAAGGCATGAGGGAAGAGGGATAATCAACAATTAATATTAAGGGGCTTTTACTTGGTAACCCAAAAGAAGGAACCGTGTCATGTTCCTAATAGGATCTCCATATCAGCTTTTGTGTTGGGCAAAGCTTTCATGTGACTCATACACTCAGCACTGACTTGGCCATTGAGTTTAAGCTGATAATTTACTCCTGTTTAGAGCTTTGGTATTATTTGAATTAACTAGAAAGGAAGCCTATTTTACTGTTTGGAAAAGGCAATGACAGCAAAACCATACCTGGCCTTAAGTATGAGCAGATCAAAAGGGAGGATAGAGAGCATCACATTGTCCTCATATGGCTAAGTGAGATAGCTGCCTTTACAAGAAAGTACAGGGGTCTTCTAACAGAGGTTTTCTCAAAGTGGTACCCAGGCTAGAAACATTAACATCACCCTGGTACTCAGTATAAATACAAATCAATGGGTCCAGTTCCAGAAGCCCCAAATTAGAAACTCAGCAACTCTGATGCATGTTAGACTTTGAAAAGTACTGCTGTAATAGAAGAGGCAAGGGTTGTCTTTCTCATAATGAAGATGATCAAGGTTAAAGAGAGACTACAGGCCAATGTGAGCCTCTTCAGAAGTTACATCCACATTTCCATAATTTCTGACAGGTTGATTGATTATCATATAAAGTAATGGGTTTCATTGTGGCTTCTTCATACATGTGTCATTATAGCTTCTTCTCAGTAATTCTACCTTTCTACTCTTTCCTTCAGCTCCTTCCCTTCTTCCCTTTATAAATAGTACTTTGATTCTGTCTTATTTTATTTTTAATGTTGTTATGCATTTTATTCTCATTATATTTATCTAAGTTTGTTTTGGAACTTTTTCATTTTTTAATTTTTTTTCTGTTTTTCCACTCCTTTCCCCTTCATTTCTTTAACCTTGTTTTTCTCCTCCATTTCTGTTTTCACTGTCATCCTTATTTATACCACTCATTTACTAAATTTCCTCTAACTCTGGGTTTAGGAGTTGTGTGTTTATTCTTATATTAGCCTTTGTTGGAGACAATGATAGGTATTTCTATCTCACAGACCAGAGATACACCATTCTCATTTTAAGAAAGAAATGAAATGAAAGTAGGAAGAAAATGGGGAGGATTAGACAAAAGGGAAAGAAAAAGAGAAATAGGAGAAAAGGAACAAAGAGAAGTAAGAGAAAGACAAAACAAAGATGAGAAGTAGGAGAAAATGAGGAAGAAAAGCAAAGAACATGAGAAAGAGAGGGAGAAACAGGTCACCCTTTCATAGTCTTTGAGCTAATTTCCAAGTGGAAATTACTTCCAGTACACATGGAAAAGTCAATGCCAGGAAAGCTGGCCCTAAGTATGGAGCAGATCAACAGAAGGGACTTCATGACTGAAGTTCAGTCAGCTGTCTTAGAACTCTGTGGCTATTATTATTATCTGGGCTTCCCATCCAAGAAGTTTAACTGTTTATAGGCCTAAAACATAATAAGATTATAACAGGGGAAATAGAAAAAAAAAAACATTCTTGGCTATAAAGAAGAATAGGTCATAAAAAAGGAGGATGAAGGGCTTCCCAGAGTCCAAATACAACTTCAATGGACTAAGTATCTCCATTGACTAGAAAGTGGACTGAGGTAACGCCTTCATGTATTTGTGATAATTTACTTACAAATTGAAGAGACTAGAGAACAATTCCTAGTTCCTAGGGTTCAAACACAAGTGGCCACAAGTTATACATTGAGGGGCTTCTTGGATAAAATTGAAAATAGTGAGGAGTTAGCCTCAGGATGTGGACTTTTCCACAGGGCTCAAGAATCACAGGAGGGCTATAAGTCTTAAAACTCCAAAGCACTCCTTTGCTCTCCCTGTTTCTGTGCTACTGTGGTGTGTACCTTGTGGAGAAATAAAGATTAAGTGTGACATTACAGAACTGTGCCTCTAGTCTCTGAGACCCAAGGAATCTGGTATTGGGCTCTACTCATTTTATTAAGAATGAAGAAAAATGCTGCAATATATGACCAAGCTACCCCAGGCATTGCAGAGCATTTCCTTTTGCTCGAGTGTTGTTAGAAGTGGTGGAAGCAAAGGCAATCAGAGGAGTAGAGACCAAAGTAAATGACAAGGTGGAGAGGCAAGATGGGGGTGTGCAGAGGTAGGAAGAGGCCAAGGCAGCAGTGGTATGTGTCATTTTATACTTATCTGCTTCTATGGCTGTCATTTCCCCCAGGTGTATTCATTTTGCCTTAAGTAGACCCATGTTGCCCCATTCTCTTCAAACTGTAAGAAAAAAGGCATGAACGTAAATTTCTTGGGGGTTTATTTGTTTCTTTGTTTGATGTTTTGTTTTGTTGTTTACTTTTGGTGGTGATCCTAAGGATTGAATCCACGGTCTCACACATCCTAGGCAAGCCATAAGCCACTAAGCATGGGATTCATTTATGATTCTGCCACATACCAACTTATGATCTTGTATAAATTGCATTATTTGTATAAACCTCAGATTTCTCATCTATAGAACGAATAAGCCAGTTTTGTGGCTCTGTTTTAAGGAAACAATTTTTGAGCATCTGCCAGGTGTTCCACATACACAATTATCTCAACCCATGCTCCAAACCACATTGAGATAAGTATCTTACCCCCTTTAACATATTAGGAAACAGTCCCAGATGGGCTACGAAATTAGCCCAAGGTTAGTGACAAACAGGATTTTCAAAGCCAGGTTGAATCTGGTCCCAACATCCATGTTGTTTTACTACATGGCACCATCTTTCACAACGTGAGAGGAGGTATCTGTAATGCATTAACTGTTTTTCTTTATTTTCTGCAACTTCCTTTACTTAACACTTAAAATAGTGCTGGAATTTCCCCTCTTTCCATGCCATCCTTATCTATCCTTCTTTTATCCTTCTAACAAAGATGATCAACTTATTACTCTTGATCTGCATTTTGATTTCTTGTCTATAGTTCATTTGCTATGATCATGGGAGTCCATTAACCATGATTTCTCACCTCTTTAGTATGTGCTGCTTTCTTAACAAACAGCTTACAGACTTTCCATGTTTACATTTTCTACCTCTGCCATTTGGTGCATCCTGGTTGAACTTAATTTTTTCGGCTCATCCTCATCCTGTGTGTGAAACTGTAGGCTGGAGGCTTTGAATTTTCTCCAACTTCCTGACTTGAGAATGACCCTTGGTGATCCCACATGTTCTCTAGGTTTTCTGCTTGGAGGCCCATAGTGATGGATCCCTCACTTGTTCTGTGCCTCATAGGATTCACTTCTCAGAATATCCAGTAATAAATAACAACCTAGATGATTGTGTCTGGATGCTAATTGACTGGAACATAGGCTACCTGCCTCTGGGGCAGCACAGCATGCTAGTTGTAATTAATCACCCTCATCCCAGGCTGACTAACCAGCTATGTCAAATCATAGAGCAATTAGGCCCTTTCTAACTAGGTTTCCTGCCTGAGTTGGGAAGATGGAAAATAGACTATTAATGTTGCTTTCTGCAGGTTCTAAGAAGCATATTGATACTGTGAAATCACCTCTATGACAAGCATTGTGGCAAATGCTGTAGAACTTGGTAAGATTAGGAAAAAATAATCTATGTTAACACAACTCCTTTGTGGTATAAGACAAAAAAAATAGAGCAAGTATACTTTATAGATGATGTGTAAGAAGCACAGATGGATTCCTGTGAGATAAAAGATAACTTGTGTCAGAGAAATAGAAAAAGTAGCATAATTTAGTACAAGTGGTTCATGTTAGAATCACCTCTGAGAGCACTTCAGAAGTACAGATTCCCAAACTTAACCAATATTTTCTAAATTAAAACATTGGCCAAAGAGTTAGAAGCTCTTTCATATATTGGGCCCACATCTTCCTTCTTTTAAATGTGCACCTTTGAATGCTTCTGAAACCAAACAGACTGATTCTATCACCTTTCACCATAGCAGTGAAAACATATTTTAGTATAGTTTTTAAATCTCCCCTCCCTAGCTTTCTTTTTAAGTATATGTGCATTGGGTACCAGTAGCCCTTGGATGACTTTGAATTCACTATGTAGACCAAGCTGACCTCAGACTTGTGGCAATTCCCTTGCCTCTACCAAATGTGTACCAGTCTTCCAAGAATGTGCCACCACACCCAGTTTACTTTCAGATCTTCATAAGTTTGTTTCTGTGGTTCTATGAACATTCCCAGCCTGAGGATCCAGACACTAATCCAAGTACTAAACTTGACCTGATTCCAGTTTTTCAGGCATTTATATCTTAGTGTTTTAGTTTTACTGTCCCAAGGCAGTATGGTCTGGCCTTTACACACCTAGACACCTTGCTTTACCTTCATGGTATATTATTATTAATCCCCTCTTAAAAGCTGGAGTGTCCCCAAGTTCCACTTTGGTGGAAAGATTCTGCCAGTTCTATAGGGTGTGTGTCTATTTACTGATGTGCTGTCTAGATGGGAAACTTCTGAAATGACTGGAATGCTCTTTAAAAACACTCCCATTTCTCACTTGTCTTCTCAGATTTTTTTATCCTGTAACCACACCCAAGTCTTTCAAAGTGATCTTAATGCTAGTAATTTATGAAAGATCCCAGGGGCATCCATTGCTGCTTTAAGGATTGTCCAGGTTTTGATACAAAGTTTAGAAGAGAAGACAACATGCTAGTCATACTATTTGTTCTGTGTTATGCTACACTGACTTGGTCAAACAGAAGGCTAGCTGCAGATTTGGGACATGATCATATCACACCTACAGATATACTCAGAGGTATGCATTCTTATTCTTGCCACCAGAACTCTGTTCTCTAACTACCCTTACAAGCACAACAATCATTTGAATCAGGAGTGGGGAAAAAATGAAAAAACTTTTCTACAGGATACTGTTCTCTTATTACCCTTATAAGCACAGTAATTATTTTAATTGGGAGTGAGAAAAATTTTCTACAAAGGACTGGCAACTAACATTTTCTAGAACTCATGGGCTACTTAGCCTGTTGTTTGAACTAGTCAACTCTCTCCTTACATCTAAACAAGACCTAGGAGAAACATTAATAAAACTTTCTTCACAAAACTAGAAAGTGGGCTCAACTCACCATACAAGCAAAGTTAGGTGGCATTTAATGTAAAACTAGTGAAAAATATTTTCACTAAAGAAAGGAAAGAATAGAAGTGACTAATAAAACATGGCATTTTATCATAGAAGTCAAATATAAGGACTCTAGAGTTGACCTGTGTGAGCCAGAGTTGTGGAACATTAAGCAAGTACTTTCCAGTTTTCAAATCAAGACTAGGTATTTTTTTTTTCTCTTTATCTCTCTCTTGTTATGGCAGGATGCTATGGGATCCTATTGACTAAAGCCTTATATAGTAAAATTAGTTTCTCAAAATTCAGGAGTCTGACAGTACATGCTCAAGGGACTGGCAAATCTGACATCTTCTAAGAGCTTGATTTCTGTCTTGTACATGGTCTCACATTCCAGAGAATTATGAAGTAAGTTTGCTAATGTTTCTTCTATTGTGAGTACTTTATGGACTATGTTACTGAGAATTATCCAAAGATTCAACCCAACCCTATTAACATTTCAATGACAAGCTAGATATATTGGTGGAGACTGGTAATCCCAGCACTTGGGAAGCAGAGACAGGAGGATTGTTGTGATTTGAGTCCAGCGTGGTTGTTCTAGGACAGCTTATACTGCATAACAAGACCTTGTTTCAAAAAGACAACAAAGAAGAAAAGGAAAAATTTCCAGTGACAAGTTGGCTGTGGTGGCATGCAACTGAAATTCCAGAAGTTGGGGAGGTAGAAGCAGGAGGATCAGAAGTTCCAAGGTCATCCTTAGGTGCATGGAAAATTTAATATCAACATGAGCTATATGACACCCTACCTCAAAAAATCCCCATGAAATTCTTCACAGAACAAGAAAAAATAATCCTAAAATCCATATGGAAGCACAAAAGACCCAAAATAGTTAAAGCAACCCTACATAGAAGGAACAATGCTAAAGGTATCACAATGTCTGTTCTTAAACTATACAATAGGGTCATAGTAACAAAAGCAGACATATAGACCAATGAAATAGAACACAAGGCTCAAAGTAAGCCCCCCCCCCCAAAAAAAAAAAAACTTTGACAACAGTGTCAAAGTATACATTGGGGGAAAAAAACCTGTTTCAACAAATGGCATATATTCATATGTCAAAGAACAAAACTAAATCCACATCTCTCACCATGCACAAACCTCAATTTAAAATGAACTACAGACCATCTAGTAGAAGAAAATAAATGCAAACATTTCAAGATATAGGCATAAGCAAGATAATTCTGAAAGGACTTAAGAATCACAATAAATAGCCCCAAGAATGGATAAATGAGTTTGTCTGAAAGTAAACAGCTCTGCACAGCAAGGGAAATATCAGTGGGTTGAGGAAACAACCTGCGGAGTGGGAGGAAGTCTTTACCATGTCATATGATGGGGGATTAAGACCTAGAATCTATCAAGAACTACCAAAATTGAATAAGGGGCTCGAGAGATGACTCAGTGGTTAAGGCACTTGCTTGCAAAACCTAACAACCTGGGTTTGATTCCTCAGTACCCACCTAATGTCAAATGCACAGGGGCATATGGGTCCAGAGTTGATTTGCAGTGGTAGGAGCCTCTGGCAAACCCATTCTCTCTCTTTCTTCTCTTTATTTCTCTCTGCTTGCAAATCAACTAATAAAATACTATTTAAAAATGAATACAAATAACCCAAATTACCCAATTACTAAATGGGCTCATGAATTGAATAGATGGTTTTCAAAATAAGAACTAGGCTATAAATGTTGGAAAAAGTGTTCAACATTCTTAGCAATGAAAATTAAAATTACTCTGAGAAGCTGAGTGTGGTGGTACCCAACTGTAATCTTAGCACTAAGGAGGCAAAAGGATCACAAGTTTGAGGCCAACCTGGTGTACACAGCAAGCTTCAGGCAGGCTGAAGCTACAAGTGATGCTTGTCTCAAAATTGAAACAAGCAAACTTCTTTGAGATTCCATCTCATCCAAGTCAGAATACCTATCATCAAGAAATGAAATATCCACAAATGCTGACAAGAATATGGAGATAGAGAAGCCCTTATACACTGCTGGTGGGGATGTTACTTGGTGCAACCACTATAGAAGTTCCTCAAAAAAGTAAAATAAATTAAAAAAGTAGAAGTTATTCAAAATAAATAAATAAATAAAAGAATAGGAGCTTGGTAGATGGCTCAGTGGGTATGAATGTTTGCCTTGCAAACATGAGGATCTGAGAGGGTCTGAGTTCAATCCCCATGGTCCTCATAAGAAATCTGGGCATGACCACACATGCCTGTAGCCTTAATCCTGTGGGGAATGGACACAGGAGGATGAGTAGGACTCCTCATTCTGACAGAAAACTGCAGCTGCTGGTTCAGTGAGAGACTACGTCTCAAGGAAATGGCACTGACAAGCGTCATGGGAGCGTGCGTGCAGTGGCGCGTGCGTGCAGTGGCGCGTGCGTGCAGTGGCGCGTGCGTGCAGTGGCGCGTGCGTGCAGTGGCGCGTGCGTGCAGTGGCGCGTGCGTGCAGTGGCGCGTGCGTGCAGTGGCGCGTGCGTGCAGTGGCGCGTGCGTGCAGTGGCGCGTGCGTGCAGTGGCGCGTGCGTGCAGTGGCGCGTGCGTGCAGTGGCGCGTGCGTGCAGTGGCGCGTGCGTCTTCACAGGCACAGGCACAAACCCTATAGACGCCACACACGCCCCAAAACCCTAAAAGTAAAACCACCAAATTATCCAAACGCATTTCTCCTGGGTATATCCACAAAGGATTCAGTGTGTGACAGAGGCAGAAGCCTGCACAGTTACAACTGTTACTGTGCTATCTACAATAACCATGTGGTATAAACACACATGGAGTTTTATTCAGCTGCAAAGAAGAATGACGTGACATTTTCAGGAAAAAATGAATGAAACTGGAGCTCAGTATATCAGGTGAAATAATCCAGACACATTTTTTTTTCTCATATACAAAGCCAAGACTTAAAAATACATATATAGACATATGTGGGTGTCTATATGTTTACATGTTTATATATTTGTGTGTAAGTTCTGAAACTATAAAGGGAATAATGAAAGGGAAGGAAGGGGAAAAGTGAGTGATGTAATATACATGACATGGAAGCAGAAATATCTGGGGAAGGAAGGAAACCAATAAGGGGTGGGGCCACAAGGGAGGGAAAAGTAGAGTAAAGTATAATAGGACAAATGTATAAATGTACTGAAAGAAGTGCAGTGTTTTACATGCTAACCTAAAAAATTGATTTGAAAAGCTATAAATAGGGGCTGGAGAGATGCCTCAGTGGCTAAAGTCACTTGCTTGCAAAACCTGGTTGTCCGGGGTTTGAATCCCCAGAACCCACATAAAGCCAGATGTGCAGAGTAGCACATGTGTCTAGAATTAGTTTGCAGTCACAAGAGGCCCTGGTAAACCCATTCTCTTTTTCTCCTGATAAATAATAAATTATATCTCTCTATCTATCTATCTATCTATCTATCTATCTATCTATCTATCTATATGTATGTATGTATACATGTACATATATACATATATATTTGTTTTAAAAATAAACATTTGATATTTTCTCTCATATAAAGATTTAATCCAGATTTAAGTATATACAGATGCATACACACATATATATGTAGATTAGGAAAGTAGAAAGGGGACTATGAAGGAGAGAAAGACTTCTAAAGAGAAGGAGTGTGGGAGAAACAAGAGAGGGTAATAATTCACATACATGTCATGAAAACAAAAGGGGGAATTATTTGAAGGGAGATAGAAAACAATATAAGGAGGAAAGCAGGGACAGGTGAGGGCAATGTCAGTGTCAAATAAGAACAAGGCATCATTCTACATACGCATGAAAATGTCACAGATACCCATTGCTTTGTATGCTAACCCCCAAAAATGTTTTAAAAAGAAGAGTACTGTATTCACCAGGTTTTCATCACTGTAGTGAAATACCTGGCACAGGCTACTTAGGAAGAAAGAGGCTTTTAGCTCACAATTCTTCTCAGGTGTGCAAGGACCTCATGACAGATGGCAGGTGGCAGATGGCAGAGTGCACATCAGAGCAAGCTAGCTCATTTTCAACAATGAAAGAGACGGGACAGAGGGACTGGGGTCCTACCACATCTTTTGAGCACATGTCCCAGTTGACTGACTCCACACTGTCCACTAGGTCCCCTCTTAAAGGTTCCAAAGAAATTTGCTACTCCTACCACCCTGGGATACGAGGACTACTACTTTGTCGCTAGTAAGACTCCATTCATAATAGATCTCCGAGTGACACCCAAACCAAAACATCGCAGGCACTAAATTGATCATGTTGACTTCACACTAATGACCCACTTACTTTGCAAGACCCCCACCTACTAATATCACATTAAGGGTTAGAATTTCAACACATTTGGAAAAACATGAACATTTAGTACCTAGTAAACATGCCATGTTTGTTAGCTAGAAGATGGTTTGCAACCCACTCACTGTGTGACTGTGGCAAGTTATTTAGCCTTTGTTTCAGCTTCTTCTGTCATAATAACCCCTGTCTTATATAAGGTTGCAAGAATTAAATAAATGGTTCATGGAAATTCCTAGGACAGTGCCTAATATAATTATTCCAGATGCTACTTTAAATTCATTATTACTATTATTAATAAATCAGCATCCCACACTCTATAGCAGCCATTGTTAATACCACAGAACTTTTTCTTTTAGTGATCTTACAGAGCTGTGACCACACTGATGGTATACATAATTTATTTTCCTTACCTGACATTATTGGTTAGCATAACCCCATTTGATTAAAAACATTTTGTGAAAAAAACTATCTTATTGCCTCTGAAATAGTATATCCAATTAATGTGCCACAATTTCCTTAATCGACTATAATACTATACATGTTAGAAGATTTTACTTACTGTTATTATAAACACTCTTGACATAAATGTTTTTGGGCATGCAACTACTTGCATGTTTTTGGATTATTTCCTTTGAACAGTTTGTTCAGAGTGGGATTAGTGGGCTAAAAAGGCATGCATGTTTCCAGGTTGCTGAACCTTGTGCTCCAATTTCTTTTCAACATGGAGGGACTTCTTCATAGCACTACCACAGAAGTCACATTTCCAACGCATCAGTGAGACAACTTTATCTACCTGATATGTTTGTTCTGGGCATCAAAATGCATGTAGACATGCTTTGGAATCTTCATCCATTTCTACTTAGTGACAGTATCTGATTAGGTCAAATGTAATTGAAAGTAGGAGAGGCATTCTAGACATGACAATCATCTATGTGGACATTACGGTCCTCATAGGCCTTTCAGACAAACCATAGTAATCCACCCTTGGGTTGATGTCACAGCCTGAGTGACTGTTGCCTTACTTTGGACTACCATTCCCTTAGGATGAGAAGCTTTTGTTTTCTGAACAGTAAGCAAATGATCACAGTGACATAGGAACAAGGATCCCATACACCTTCATGAGTGTGGTTAGCAATTAATACTTTACATAACAACATATAAATCCTCATAGAGTCAGCAAAGGCAGTGTGAAACAAGACAACCAAGGTTGGCTAAGAGAGTGTGTGTAAGCTGCAAGACTATGGCTTGTCTGACCTTCAATAAGTCTGTTCTCTCTTCTGAATTTCATTTTTATGATGTTTAAAAGAAAGATGTATCTGATAACTTTTTGGATCTTGGGATTACTGGGAAGCTTAAATGAAATTATGTATGTCAAATACACAAATTAAATGTCTAGCAACTTGCCACATAGTAGGTGTTCAACAAAGGATAATAAAATACAGGCCAGTCCAAACATCATGCTCACTGCAAGCCAGTTAGCACTTGCTCAAAGTATTGGCTTAGTTTCTGGTATCATTTCTTTGTTGACCCAAGATTTCAGTTACTTGTCAACTTTCCCAGGAAGTATTCCTGGACCTTTTTCCTCAGGTAGAATTGTTGTGGTTGAATAGAACTATTATTTCTTTAAAAAAGTAAGTTCTTCCAAATTTAGGATAATTATTACTTTTGTAATAAGTAGGACCATGATAAGAAATCTTGGCATAAAGCTTCTTCCATACTCAGGGGTTTTTATCTCTCTGTCTCCCCACCCCCTTGCCTAACCTGGGTCATTTAGGATAGTTACCCAAAGTAGAATTACTGGGTCAACGGTTATGTTCAGATTTTAAACTCTGGCCATATATTTTCCAATTAGTTTCTAGAGAGGTGATATTAATATGCTAATATAGTAACTGTGTGCCTTAAAATGTTCATGACCTTAATGATGTGAACTCACACATAGATAGATAGATAGATAGATAGATAGATAGATAGATAGATAGATAGATAGAGACTTATAATGCCAGTTACATGATGTCATATTTTTCTTATGTTTCTCTTATGCAACTGGGAACTCTTGGGGGCCAAATTTATTAGCATGTATTGAAGCCTAAGTGAATGTATGAGTTACATGGGGAAAGGGAAATTTAGAAAAGACAAAGTGTGGATGAAAGGATAAGAAGAGGGAAGGAAAGAAGGAGGAAGAAAGGAAGAGAAGGAGGGAGGGAGGATGGGAAGGAAGAAGAAAGGAGGGAAGACAGGAAGGAAGAAAAAAGACACAAAGAATCAATGAAAGAAAGGAGAAAAGGAAAGATAGACATGGAAGACTGCAGAATGAAGGTATTAAGTATGAAATGGAAAGCACTTTTGGCTTTAGCTGCCAGCACCAATTAAAGCTT
Source organism: Jaculus jaculus (assembly GCF_020740685.1). Classification (NCBI taxonomy): domain Eukaryota; kingdom Metazoa; phylum Chordata; class Mammalia; order Rodentia; family Dipodidae; genus Jaculus; species Jaculus jaculus. Next base: position 51,899,737 of record NC_059109.1, read on the forward strand.
CCTATGGAGTACTTTTCCTCGAAGAGAGGAAGGGCAGCATGTCACATACCATAAGGCGCATATACATGAGTAAATAAATTGCCAACCAATACATTTTTAAAGGGAACCCATTATGTTTATTTATTGAAGCTTTCAAGTGTTACCTCTATTCCTGCAATGAAGTAAATTATTAAGCATCTCTGTATCTACTCTGAAAAACACAGATTATTCTTCTCAGCCTTGTCTCCATTTCTACCATGAGTCCTTGTTGGACAATCTTTGTGGCATCTGTCACTAACTCATCAAGAAGATGTCAAAGGCCAGTTTTGTAGCTTTAGATACCCTTCTGAAGATGGTTTCACCTCAGTAGGATTGGTGGGACACGAATATGAATATTTTTAAGTTGCTGTTGCTACATGCTCAGATGACTCCCAGTTTATAGAAGCATAGGGAAAGCTAAATATCTTTGGTTCCTTGCTTTTCAGTTTTGAGATGGGGTCTAGCAATGACATTATCTCAACCTCTCTGATCCTGAGATTATAGGCATGCACCACAATGCCCAGTTTAGAAAGAAATTATTTTTTGTCATTGATTGGAATATACAAAAAGAAAGCAATGGGCTGGAGAGATGGATCAGGTGTTAAAGGCACTCGCTTGAAATCCCTGCTGTCCTGAGTTCATTTCCCTAGTACCCACGTAAAGCCAGATGCACAAAGTGGTGTATGTGTCAGGAATTTATTTGCAGTGGTGAGAGGCCCTGCTTGACTGTTGTGCCCATTCTTATTTTTTTCTCTCCCTCCTTATAAATAAATCAATAAAAATACCTCTCAAAAAAGAAAATCAAAGTAATATTTATATTAATTTTTGGGGGCCCCTTACTATTTTCTCCAAGTTCACTTGCTTTTTTTTTTTTCTGCTTTTCTCCTCAAAGAAGCATTCTTTTCTTCAGAACCCAGAAATTGTAAATAGCTGAGCTGAAGTTGGCAGGTAACTAGAGTGTCAATCACATGATGGATCTCTTACCCTATAGAGATTTCACTTTCAAAGTGAAACAAAATAACTATAGGACTCAGTCTCATGGAAGTCTAGGCCAAAGCTAGTGACTAAGAGACAAGCATCCACCCATCCCACCTTGGTAAGTGCACCACCCCATCGATTTCAGTGAACTCAAACTCACTTTTCAATTTTCACTCCTGGCTCCTCTGTGTGTAAACGTGGGAGAAAAGTAAGCTTCTCCATACAAGTGGCTTCTGGACTTGGCTTGATACCGTGGGAACAGGGTATTTGTGAGCAAGGGACCCAACCTCAGTTAACCTCAGTTTTTGCCTTGGAAAAAGGATTTGTCTCCTTAGATTGCTGTGTTAGTGAGCTGAGATAAAAGTATCTGTGTCCCCTGCCCCCTCCGAGGCTAAGGGAATGTTTTGGAAGAGGGGGCAGAAGGAATGTAAGAGCCACAGGGTGGGAAGATACACTTCAAGGCATTGTGCTGCCCAGAGAGACCAGCTAGTGCAGTCATGACTCCACACTGATCATCCATAACTGCACTGAGGAGGCCCCAAGTGGAATGGGAAGGTGTAAGAGGACATAAGAGGATAAACAGATGGAACTATGACCAATTTGAAATAGGTTTATGTATTAACTTTCTCACTAGAAAGTATCTATATGGGCTGGGAAGATTGCTTAACAGTTAAGGCACTTGCCTGAGAAGCCTAAGGATCCAGGTTTGATTCTCCAGGTCTCATGTAAGCCAGATGCACAGAGTGGCACATGCATCTGGATTTTGTTTGCAGTGGTTAAAGGCCCTGACACACGCATTCTTTCTCTCTTTTTCTCTCTCTAATAAATAAATAAAATAAATAAAAAGTGTCTGTGTTAAATCCCAGCATGATTCCTCACTTCCTTTCATGTGCTCACACTATCCCCACATCGAATTCTATTCATCCCTCAAGACACCCTTCAAATAACTACTTCCCAAGTAAAATCGTTCTCTGACTCATCTCTGACTAGTTAGTAAAGCTCTACATCTTATGTGGCTTGTTACCTATACTGCTCCAGGACATTCCTTTGAAAAGGTCCTAGGTCCTGACATTTTTTTATTTATTTTTTAACATTTTATTTATTTATTTGATAGAGAGAAAAAGAGGGAAATAGAAAGAATGGGCATACTAAGAATGCTAAGAATGGCCACTGTAAATGAAATCCAAATGCATGTGCAAGCATGTGCATCTGGTTTACATAGGTACTGGGGAATCAAACCTGGGCCCTTAGGCTTTTCAGGCAAGTGCCTTAACCATTAAGCCATCTCTTCAGTGTGACATTTTTATTTTTAATCCAGAATGATAGGAATGAAGGACCATCTCAATGTAAATCAATGACCTTAGACTAACCAAATCATCCAGCTGAGGAATAATACTTAAGAATGGCATATGGTAAGGCAGGCAACATTTCATGAGAGAGGTGGATCACCATTGTGTCAAAAGTTATCCTAATATCTCCTTATTGTTATAGGAATGAGGTGCTTTTGGGGGATCTAGGCTTTATCTGTTCAATTAGAATCTAGCTTTTTGGTCAGAGGTAAAGTTGTATACTACCTTGCTTCTCCAGTTAGTGTAAATCTAGCATCATACTTGTAGTAGATGTATTGAGAACATTCCAAAGGAATACTCAGAGGTATCTGAGATGTCAGGGGGAAAGTGCCTGTCAAACAAGGAGGTACATGTTGATTCCATGGGTAAGGTTTATTTGAGAAGGCAATTGCACCATTTGCCAAACTGTGAATGCAACCTCAGGCAAATTCTTCCACTTAAGGAACATTTTTCATCCATGCCTTTATCCTGCAAATGCAAGCTGGTGGCCTACTATTCTATAGGCCCCCATTCTAAGAAAGTTTTCCCTCAGTTTGAGGAGATGAAGTCAAGAGCCACAGAAATAATCCTGATAGCAGTGCCTACATTAATGAAAATGAGATGCCAGCTCCCATGCTTGACAAATGGTGTGACTCATCTCAGATTAGGTTTGGTTCTCATTAACTGGTCCCAAATCTGTGTCTCTCATTTATCTAGGTGCTATTCAAGGGCAAGAGCCATACATTAATCACCTTTCTGTTCCAAAATGTACAACAGTGCTTGGCATTCATTCATTCAGGTATGCATGCCTTCATTCACTGAAGGCATTTTAATGAGCACTTACTGTGTGCCAGGCATGGTGGGAGCCCAACTTGTCTGAACTTCTTTTTCAAGGTCCTTCTAAAGTACAATAAGATCTAACTTAATGGAATGTCATGTCAATATAATTCAACAGAACACATTTAAAGCCTCTATTATGTGGGAGGCATTGGGAATTATAGCAAGCCAGACAGGAAAAACAATTACCATCTAAAAGCTCTCCTTGGGTCTAAGATGGCTTAGCAGTTAAGGTGCTTGCCTGAGAAGCCCAAAGACCCATGTTTGACTCTCCAGATCCCACATAAGCCCTACGCATAAAGGTGAGGCAAGCATAAGGTTGCACATGCCCATTAGGTGGCACAAGTATCAGAGTTTGGTTTCAGTGGCTGAGGCCTTGGTGTGCCAATTCTCTCTTTCTCTTTCTCTCTCTCCCTCTAAAATAAATTTTAAAAAAATAAAACGCTCTTCCTGGGATGAACAGATGGCTTTGTAGTTAAGATACTTGTCTGTGAAGCCTAAAGACACTGGTTTGGTTCCCCAGTATCCACGTAAGCTAGATGCACAAGGTGGCACATGTGTCTGGAGTTTGTTTGCAGTGACTAGAGGCACTGGTGTGCCCCTTATCTCTATCTGTCCCTTTCTCTTTCTCTCTTGAATAAATAAAAAAAATTTTTAAAAAGCTCTCAGCATGGATGACAAATACCTCTGAATAAATTGTTGACCTGGAGAATGTCTGCATATACGCATTTCAATCAAACTAACCTCTTTCCTCCCCCATTACCCTTTAAAAAATATTTTATTTTTATTTATTTATTTGACAAAGAGAAAGAGGAGAGAAAGAGAGAGTGAGAGGGCAAGCCAGGGCCTTCAGCCACTACAAGCAAACTCCAGATGTATGCACTACCTTGTATCTCTGGCTAATGTGGGTCCTGGGGAATAGAATCTGGGTCCTTTGGCTTTGTAGGCAAATGCCTTAACTGCCAAGACATCTCTCCAGTCCCCCTCCCCCATTACCCTTTCTATTCCTACAGTTTTCTTTGTGAGTGACTCACTTGGGTAGAGTCTTGCCATTCCTTCTAGACCCACCCAACTTCTGGCCTTGATACATACAGCTTCATGTACAAGCTCCCAACTCTGGCTTCTTCCTGATTTGGTAAACTGTAAGCAGTTTTTCAGGTAATGACAATTGGTTTAACTTGACTCTGGAGGCCACTCCGACTCATTTACCTCCAGGGTATGAGTCCAGAACAGCTATGAAAAAGTGTGCAGTAGTAGACTCTGTGTTTGCTAAATGTGAGCATGAATGAAGAAGCTGCATAGCCTTTTTGTTGCTGTTCTTTCGGGGAGGTTTGCTAGGGGTCAGCCCTCATGTTATGATAAGTCTAAGTGCTGCAATTGTCTTCCTGGAAAAAGAACCTTCCTAACATGCACAGGGGAGGGGCAGGAGTACTCTAAAACCATTTTAATTAGGCGATTATGACAATTGAATATTTGAGACTCAGCGCTCCCAGTCCTTATTTGATTTCCACTTTAATTTCCTAATAATGTATGTCTGTTCTCATTTTAATAATTCCCTTTGAATCTGTGTGGGACTCGTTTGCTTGGAATAATTGCTTCTCTATAAGGCTCTCTCTTGTCATGCTCACAATGAGCTAATATGGTGGGGGGGGGGCACCTTCTGTGTCGTGAGGAAATTTTTTTAAAGAGTGGTGAATACTAGCTTTCTCATTATGTTCCATTAGAGACAATGAGATCAAGAGGTGACAAGAGGGAAGTGTGGCTTTGACAGTTCTGATCAGAAGTTACATCAGTGTGCTTCTTCTTTGTCAAGATTCCTGAAATCAAGATAGAATCAGAAGACAAGAAGTGAAAGACTGAGTGCCTACTTTGCAAATCCTGCCAGAGCCTAAAGAAACAGCCCAGTGGGTTGTCATAACCTAGAGAAGTGGCTATTGCTCTCCTTTCTCCACAGGTAAGCCTCCATGACACCATTCACAGTTCAGGACAAATTGTCAAATTAGTGACCCAGCTCTGATCTAGGTGCTCCTCAGCACATCCTTTGTCCTCCCACCCCATCCTGCCACTTCCAAAGTCATAGAACCATAAATAAGCTATTCAACCCTTTTGAGCCTTAGTTTCCTCATCTGTACAATAAGGGATGAAAGAGACTTCCATGGGAGAATTAACCTAAGAATATAATACCTGGACCTGGATACATAGCAGCTTTATAATTTAAATAACTATTGTGTTACCCTTGATTAGAACTGGTGATGCCATTCCACAGTCACTCGAAGCACTCAGAAGTAGCAGCCTGCCATGACCTCTGAAGAGGAGGCCCACAGAGGCGCTGGCCTCACCAGGCAGCAGATTGAGTGATCCAGACCCCCAAATAGCACAGGTCTGGGTGGTACATGACTTGGGCTCTATGTGTTTACTTTCTGGCTTAGGCTGGAATTGGTAGGACTAAGGGAAACCACTTCAGGGTGACCAGAATTAAAACTTACCATCCCTAACAGGTCGTTGAACAAGAATTCCAGTAAGAAGAAAGAAGGCTGAGGACAAAAGTCAAGAAGGAATCTGGGTTACTAAAACTTTAGTTCAAGGAGCTGTTTAGCCACAGGAGCAAGTCCTCAATTCAGAACCTACTCCTCCACTGTTGGCAAGGTGATTTGTACTCCAGGCCGGGACTCAGAGATAGCCTGCTTACGAAGTCAGAGTTGCCACCACAAAGAACTGAGGATGTGCAGGCAGGACAGTCCAGCACTTCCACAAACCTCTCCAGTGCCACATGATGAGTGACCCTCACGGAAGCACACACAGCCAAAGCTTCAGGAAGAACAAGAGGAGCAGTGGCTAGAATCGCTAGTAGTTAGAACTAGCACATTAAAGTCAGACTTATGCACAGTCAAGTTGCCCAACACTGCTCAGAGCTCCTTAGAATTGCCACCTCCCTTCTTTAGCTGGAAATCAGCCCATGGGGAGAGCAGCCAGAGCCTGGAGCTGGAGGGATGAGAGCAATGGGAAGGCACCTAGTTTTGGCAACTGATCGTCGGTCCCCCACAGCCTTCTCTAGAGTTGTCAGGATGCCTATTTGGCTGCATCTTTTCTTGGTGCATATACCATGGCAGAGGGGTTGCCTTTGATCTGCACAAAGCTCTCAGTGCTCGTTGTGAATGAAACCCTGAAAAATATTTACAAAGTCACCAGAAATGATGGCTGCATGGCAGGTCTCATTCAGATCAAATACAGGACATTACCTTTGTAAATCATCTTCCGTAACACCAAGAATGGGTTTTTTTAAGTATGCGTAACATCAAAGATGGTTCCTGTGTCTGCAAATCATGCATGTTCTCTGGAGTACGGGATGTAACAGCTGTGATGAACACACAGAGGTGTGTGTTCTCGTAGCTCATAGGCACACAGCCATGCATTTCACCCTCCAGGGGTGCTCTGCCCCTCTATCCATTTCTTCAGATGCGCTTGCACATGCCCCGTACACATGCCAACACGAGCGTAGCAATCCCAGCTGCTGCATGGCATTTGGCTGGGAATGGCAGATGGAAGTCCATCCTAAACCGAGCCACCATCTTCACTCAGTGCACCCTTAAAAGCACAGCAGGCTCATTACGATGCTATTATGTGCATTTATGCAGAGATGGTGTGATTAGTCCGGCCACAGCAGCAGTGGAGCCTGCCTGCCTGTCTGCTACGGCCCACCCAAGGCCTCCTCAGAGAAAACCAACCATGCTGTGTCTCCATACCTGAAATAAATTGCCCCCTAGCTGCCCTCTTTTCATATCTGAATGCTTCCGCTAAACTAAAACCACAATTGTGGGGTAAGTCTCAAACTCAGCGCCAGGACTTTTGAGTTCTGTTCTTTCCTTTTTCCTGCCTTGTTTTCTGCCTTCATGGACACTTTCCGTGGCCCTATCAGAAAGGTATGAGGATGTTGTTCTAGAGTTAAAGCTGTCTGTTCATCAAAAACTGCTAAGGAGCTTTTTTGTTTGTTTTTCAAAGCAGAGTTTCACCTAGCCCATGCTGACCTCAAATTCATTATGTAGTCTCAGGGTGGCCTCGAACTCACAGCAATCCTCTTACCTCTGCCTCCCAAGGGCTGGGATTAAAGGCATGAACCACCACTCCTGGCTTCTAAGGAGCTTTCGGGAAAATGTAGATTCATGGGTTCCCAGATTTATAACCCAAATTTCCTTGGATAGGACCCAGGAATATATATATTCACAACTTCCTCCAAGAAATTCTAATAAACATTTGTGAGCCAGGGTTTGGCAACACAGGAGTCTCTACAAGTATTTCCTTAAGGTCAAGTTTTCCCACTAACACAGGAAGTTAGTGGAGCATTCTAGTTATTATTATTATATATTAGTCATCTGTTACTACATAGCACATAATCCAAAACTTAGTGGTTTAAAACTATAAGTATCTATTACCTATCTCTCCTAGTGTCTGTGGGTTAGGAATTGGGAGATTTTGGATGACTAGGAGTGGCTCATGGACAATTCCGTGCAGTTGTAGTCAAGACATCTGCAGGCCTCCCTAGTGCTATGGGATTCATACGCAGATGGCTCACTCAGAGCAGGCATGATAGTGCTGAAAGCCTACGCAGTGCCCTCAGACAGACCTCTCCACTGAGGTGCATGAGTGGTCTTCAATAAGCTGAGAATAATCCACATGACCTGGGGGAGACCATGATGTTCCTTATAACCCCTTAAAAATTCACATCTTTATTCTGTGGTGATATACTGATTACAAAGATCATGTCTGCTGTGGGAAGAAGTTACAGACTGTGACTGTCAGCAGGTGAAGATCTCTGGGACCATCATGCAGCAGCACGGGGAAGGCCAAGCCTCGGATATGAAACATGAACATACCTGAGCACTAAGGGCACCCAGAGGATGAGATAGGCAATCCTCCTGTGCTGCTATGTGAGTTCTAAACATCCACAGATGTAAAACAGGCCCATTTTAAGGACCCCATGCAAGCCCCTAGCCTGGATCAACCTTTTGACTTCACCTGTATTTCTTAGAGACTAGAGCCTACTGTCTGCACAGAGAACCCTTGCTGGGGCGAGGGAGCACAGTTCACACCTCCCTAAAGCCAGAGACATCAATGCTGATTTGAGATACTCTCTTTGTCATTCAAAGTTGGAATACCTGCTACTTTCTTTGGCAGAGGCCACCTGAACACAGCCTCTCATTCTCCTATACTTCTGATAGCCTTTGGCTCTTCCCTGCTCACATTTGAGATTTTGCCTGAGGTCCATTAGGGACAATATTTATTTAACCCTTACATTAACCTTGACAACTTGATGTATTTATCCGTACTTATGCAAAATGAAATTCAGAGAGTGGCTTCATGAAGTCTCTCAGTCTCTTAGAGGTGGTCCTCCAGGCAGCTGAATACAAGCCCCCCACAGAGAGGACTAAGTTGGAAACAGGCTTTCCCACAGACAAGACTAAGTTGGAAACAGGCTTTCAGTTGATCCAGCATCAACAAACCACCCACCTAGCATGGGACAGGAGCACTGAGGTTTATGTACCAGGGAGGTCCCCCTAGAAGTCTCACACAGGTCACAGGTCACAGGTCACAGGTAAGCAAGGGGTTTAGAGTTTCTCTAAGGAAATAGGACCTCTGCACATAGGCTGGCCCCCAGACCAGGCTGCTGAGGGTCCTCAGATACCCAACTTTAAGGGGACAGGGCAGAGGTCAAGCTTTCTTGTAACCAGAGAGCCCTATTCTGCTGAGGCCACGCGTGTCAATGTACTAATGTTTCATGATTGCAACTCAGTCTGTCACTTCCACATGCCCTCCCAGAGCAATCATTGCAAAGCGATACCTGCCTGCTGCCCTACGATTATTTTACAGTCCTTGCTGGGTCCAGCTGCACCAGCCACTCCTCTCTGGTTTCTCTTCCTTCCATGTTCCTGGCAGGTGGGGTAGGGATAGACAGGAGGGTAGGAAAAAAAAAGAGAAGGAATTCCTATCTCTTTTCTACTGTCCCCAACCTCTCCATCCTGGGCTCCCTGTAGTAGAGAGACCTAAGATGCAGCAGCCCTGGCAGGAGAGAGCTGGTTTTTACCCAGCACCTACTCTGTGCCAGGCACCCACCATGCTGGGTGTGTTGTACATATGAACTACCGAATCCTTAGAGCAGCTCTGGAAAGTGGGTGGTCTTTTCATGCTGCCCAGCTGCTGACTCTGCTCTGAGCTGGACGCTTCAGACTGGCCGACTGGCTAGCGGAGTGGTTCCAGCTTCTAGTGTGACTGAGTCTCCTCTCCTCTCCCAGTGTAGATGCGCAGGCAGGCAGGGAAGCCAGGTTTTCCCTCCGGGGTCTTTCTTGTGCCCCAGCTGCCCTTCTTCTTTCATGCTGTTCTTCTCTCCGTGGTGAGGTGAGGGAAACTAAAGGCAGCAATGGCATCTACATATGCATAACAAACATCCCATGTCAACATAGGAAAAGCAACCAGCATATCCAACTCATCTCTTTTTTTATGGATCAGGATGATAGAAATGTTCAAGTTTCAAATGTTAAAGTGGACTATTTCAAAGAAAATTATGAGAATATGGCAAAAAAAAAAGTCATAAAAAAGAGCCAGCAACTGAAATGAAGGAAGTGTCCATGTGACTGGGCTTGGTAGTTTATGTCTGGCACCTGGAAGGCTGAGGAGGAAGACTTTGGTGAATTCAAAGTCAGCCTGGGCTATAGTGTGAGTCCTGTCTCAAACCACCCCCCTAAAAAACAAAAAAACAAAAAAAAAAAAAACACAAACAAATAACTCCCTAACCGCCCCCCCTCAAAAAAAAAAAAAAAAAGTAAATAAGAAGAGAAAAGAAAATGCCCAGGCAGGGCATGAAATTTGATCCACACAAGTTGTGTTCACATTCCAACTGTTCACCAGCTGCCTGATGTTGGGAAAGTCTCACCACTATTTGTACTATAAAATGAGAACAATGGCAGGAACATTGTAAACAAAGATTGGATACAGCATGTTAAGGCGCATAGACTCCTTTTTCTAGGAGTACGACAAGGGGAGAATCAAACTGAGGTGGGTCCTGGGTGTGGAGGGTCTGGAACGTCAAGTTTACACTTGAGGTAACAAGAGCTAGAAGCAGCAGCAGCCACCGCTATGGGCCTGGCCCAGAGCTACAACATGGTTGCCAGGGTGCTATTGAAAAAGAACTAGGCAATATCCACTACATAGAGCAGGAAGGTCCCAGAAAGCCACTGAGGGACACAACAAGAGACTAGACTGTGGACTAGAGACCTGGGAAGGATTCAGCTTAGATACAGGGTGGAGAAAGCAGCAACTGAACTCAAGTTCCCAGAAAAGCACTGCATCTGCTGCACCAGGGACTTTCTGCTTACTGGGCTGACAAAGCCCCTGCGGTCACAGAGAGATGGAATGTTGCAAGTCAAATTACCTTGAGCTGGGCTGGAGAGATGGCTTAGCGGTTAAGCCTTGCCTGTGAAGCCTAAGGACCCCGGTTCGAGGCTCAGTTCCCCAGGTCCCACGTTAGCCAGATGCACAAGGGGGCGCACGCTTCTGGAGTTCGTTTGCAGAGGCTGGAAGCCCTGGCGCGCCCATTCTCTCTCTCTCCCTCTATCTGTCTTTCTCTCTGTGTCTGTCGCTCTCAAATAAAAAAAAAAAAAAATTTTAAAAAATTACCTTGAGCTGCCTTTAGCTCCTAGCAGCCATTTGTTGCCCACCTCTGTGTCTGATCTAACATCTTGGTGACTATCAATTGATCGGTGTGACCTTTTTGGAATGTACTAACAGACCCCTAGCTTCCACCAACCCAAGGGCTAAGAATGATAATATCTGAAGCCTATGGTAGAGATCCTTCCACACACACTTTGCTATAACCACCTACCTGATGGTCAGCCTGTTGGAAAGTATCTTTATTTATGACCTTTTTTGTTCTATAGCTGTAAAAGTTTCATGAAATTGTTAACACATTGGGACATGAAGTTGGGGTAACCTAAATCTGTGTTCTAAGGCCATGGTCCTTCATATTTGGCTCCAGAATAAACTATTTCTTATCCCCTTTGGGGTGAGAACTGTGTTTTGCATTGACAAGAGTTAGAAGTCTATATGACTTGTGAAGTGGGCATACCAGGAGTCTAGTAGCCTTTGGGAAAGAAGGAAGGCCCTGCTGACAGCCTTGAATGAGAGCAGGCTGCAGTGTGAAGCTGATGAGCAAGATCCAAGGTCACAGTAATCCACCTCTCTGGATATTAACCTGTTTATCTCTACTGTGGTGGTAGTAACTGTACAGTATCTACTTCAGAGGCTTGTTTTCAGGGTTCAAGTCCACAGGGGACATTCACTGCCAGATCCAGATGTGATCAATCCTTCCTAAGCACAGTCTCTGCTTTATCACCGGACCTCAAAAAATAGATGTTTTTCTCACTTGTGTAACAAGTGTGACAGTGGGCTTTTCACCACCAACCACCTACACTGTTCTGCAGTTTAGCTCCAGAGCTGGATCTGGGCCTGGTTCCCTCCTTCTCACACACAGACAGCTGGCTCCCTCCCTCTCTGGATCCATCCAGCTTGAACCTTGTCTGTTTTCTGATTTTTTTTTTTTTTTTTTAAATTTTATTTATTTATTTATTTAAGAGTGACAGACACAGAAAGAAAGACAGATAGAGGGAGAGAAAGAATGGGCGCGCCAGGGCTTCCAGCCTCTGCAAACGAACTCCAGACGCGTGCGCCCACTTGTGCATCTGGCTAACGTGGGACCTGGGGAACCGAGCCTCGAACCGGGGTCCTTAGGCTTCACAGGCAAGCACTTAGCCGCTAAGCCATCTCTCCAGCCCTGTTTTCTGATTTTGAATAGACTGGCTGCCCTATTCACATACTTCAGACAGTTTACGGAATGGAGGAAAGTGTTTTGCAAGTGACAAATACCAATGAGACTCAGCAGGAAGCAAGTACATGCTGCTAGTTCTTTCAACAGAGAAGGGGACAGGAGGAAAAGACCTGTGGCAGTTAGAAGTTGTTAGAAATTTGGCAGGTCCTAACGCAACACTGGCTGGGAAGAAGAGGAGCTGGGAAAGAAAAGCTTTAGCAGTATGGCAAATTGTACTCAGAAGTTGTGATACTATGACCTAATAAGAAATAACGTATTTTGGTCCTCATCCATAGTCCCTGCAGTCCTTAGAAGCAGGGGTGCTAAAAAAATATTTTCCTCTGAGATTTGGATTTTGACCTTAGTTCCTGACAGAGCCCTAAGGATTCTCTGGGGAGTTAGAATAAGGAGCAGAGGACCCAGAGCTGCCTAATACCTCTGTAGTAAAGTAAGGTATTTCTAGATGCTTCTGTGGAAAGGGCTGCATGGATTTCAAGGACAGTTTTGAAGGAAACTGAAAAGGAAGTAGTACTTCAGTTTGGGGGTATGAATAAATTAAAGATACAAAAATATTTTTTTATTCTGTGATTTATAAAATGGATCTCCTCTTTTTTAAATTAGCAATTAAAAATCAAAGCTCACTAATAACTTCTTCTAGCTTGGAATTGAACTTTTTGTATGAATTTGTGTATAAACTGGACAATATGGGCCTCTGGTTAATATTTCCTGAAGTATTTGTTGTGGGTCCCTCATGTGGTTGGGAATCTGCTTTTGAAAGTTCTCAGAGTGCTTCATAAGCTTACCCATGAGCTCTACAAAAATCTTGATGGAGAGCTAGAGAGGTGGCTGAGCAGTTACAACACTTGCTTGCAAAGCCTAATGACCTGGGTTCAATTCCCAGTACTCACTTAAAGCCATATGCTCAAAGTGGTACATGCATCTGGTATTTGTTGGCAGTGCCGGGAAGCCCTGGTGTGCCCATTTTCATACTCTCTCTATCTCTCTGTCTTTTTGCAAATGAATAAATAAACATATTTAAAAAATTCCTGAAGGGATGGCCTAGCATTTGGCTTAACTCAAATGCTTTCTTAACATATATATGTCAAGGTTTTTTTTACAGTATTTACTATATAGGTATTTTGCCAATTCCTAAGCCAATTTAGAGAAAAATAACATAAATTTGGGGAATGTAATTGTGGAAAAATAAGTTCAAGGTGCAGTTCTGTGTAAGAGTGTTCTAGGTTTCTATTTTCTGTCACTAGGACATGACTTTAGTCAAGTTTCTTCACCTAACTATATTTTCAATTGCCTCCTTAAAACTGATATTAGAACCCACCTAACAGTGTTGATGTGATAAGTAAATGAGTAAATATCTTTATGGTACTTAGAATACTACCTAAAATACAGAGGCCATTATATTGATGTTAGATATTAATTTCATTGATAGTCAAGATGAAAAAACCATGAGACAAACTCTCAATGAAGCTCACAGCTTATGACTACTCTTCTGATCTCTGAGAAATAAAAGGAGTGGTTTTGACCAGGATTTGGCAAGCCATTGTCCACATGCCCAAGTATGTAATTAATACCTTATTTGTACATAATGGCCAGGGCTGTTGAGAGGGACGTACATAACCATAGCTTTCTGTGCACAGTTTAGCTGGGTGAATGTCAAGAAGAGGAAATGAGGACCTTGTATTCTGTGCTCCAGAGAATGTTCACTTCTACTTTTCTCCTTTAAAAAAGCTAATGTAAGCCAATGACCAGGAAAAACAAACAAACAAACAACAACAACCAAAAAGCCAGTAAGAAGCCTTGGACTGTATTTCTTCTGTTGTTCTTTCTCCACATTTTTGTCTGATTGTACTCAATTTTGTTTTATTATTTAGCTTCTTTTGCTATTTCTAGCCCTATTTTTTTTTCTCTTAAAAGTCAGCCTTTATTATTCAGACCCATTCAAAGAAATCAACTTCTGCTCACTAAATATATTCTCCTATTCCTGGCCACCTTGTTGGATGTCCTTATAAGCCATTGAGTATCCAGCTTAGCAGCTACCATCTCCCTCACCCCCATTCCACATAATGAGGGAAAACAAGAACCATCCTGGCAAGTTGTGGGCTCACAGATTAGGATGTCCACCTGACTTAAAATCCTTCCTACAGAAGATTACATGCACCCTGGTGGGCACATAATGGTCTAGAAGCCACTCCTCACTACAATTATCATTGCTAAGACTGAGACTTTCCTATATCTCCCACACCAAAGAACCTTACAGATCCCACATTTAGACAGTCTTTCAACTGTTGTCCTACTCTTCCAGAAGATCATGTTCAGAAATGTGGTGATCCAGTGGTCTTCATGCCAAGTGATCATTTGGTAACTTAAAGAAGATCTTGGCACCTAACATTCCCCCCAGGTGGTCAAATCCTATGGCTCATTTGTAATTGCCAAAAGGAATTGCCAAAACTGTTGTCTCTCATAAATGCCTCTTTGAGGTGAACACCTGGCATTGTAGGACTATGAAGGGCATTTCAGTTCACTCTAGAGTTGGGTGGAATCCAAGTCCTCATTAACTTTATGAAGTGGATTTCAAGTACTAGAGATAGGCTCTAATTTAGCTGGGACTGACATATAACCACAACTATATGAGTGAAACTCCCCTTTCTCCTTTACTGGTGCAGGAGCTGGGAGGCAGTAGAAAAATTGCTAACAAGTAGCCCATCTGGCCCCATCCCAAATCCCAGAACTCCAACAATAAAACTGAAATGGGCCAGTTGTTTTCCCTCTCTTGTAGACAGCAAATACTGTAGTTATCCCTGTTCTCCATGGCAGTTACAGCTTGTTTGACATTTGAGTTACTGGTGCTGAAAAGAGGAAAATCTACCCTCCAGGAAGGAATGCTGTTTCCGTGGCTAATTGACTGAATGACACCTCCTCCCTTATTCCCTCCCTCCTGGGCCTGCCAGGCAGCATAGCTAGGTTATTTGCCACGGATGATGGCCTCAGTAATTTATTATACCAGGCCCAAGGAATTCTAGGCTGCCAATTCTGCAATGTGTTCACTGTGGATTGCAGAAGCCAGCTCCTGATGGCACTGGTATTCTCTATCAGAAGACTGTCCAATATCAGAACCAGATTCATAGGAAGTAGTAGGCTTTTAGTAACTGCCAGTCCCAAAGTAGACACTGATTACTTCCAGGGGAAAGGCATGCAAATCAGTGGTTGAGGTGGTGCCAGTGGTTTAGGTGGTGCCTTGCTTTTCCTGAGTCTTGTGAAGTCAGAGGACTTATTGATCCATAATGGCAGGCTACCATGGAAGCTCATCTGACCATACAGACATCAGCCCATTGTCCTCTATTACTGTCAGGCCTGTTGACCCTTCTTTGTTAACTAATTAACTAACTAATCAAGATAAAGCAAAATAACACACACACACACACACACACACACACACAGAGAGAGAGAGAGAGAGAGAGAGAGAGAGGGATCTAGATAGGTCAGAAATATCCTATGTGGATAAATAATGCTGCTTGCAGAAGCCATAGATTGTTACAGGAAATCCCCTATGCCAGGGTGGGATACCTTCCAGTGAGTTATTGGTAAGAGAGACCTCTGAAGTCTCCCAAACAATATACTATATTACCAAAGCCCTTGATAGTAAGACTCTATTGCTAAGGACAATATGTGTCAGTAGCAGGACAATGAAATCAATCTGGAACTGAACTGGTTAGTAGGTATGGTGCTGTAAAGTGCTCTGTAAGCTGCTGGGGGAGAATAGTCATCAACAGGCTTATCCAACTTTGGAGCAACCCTGCATGCTACACATTTAACATCAGACAAGTGGTGCCCACTGGTACAATAAGGGCATGACCAGTGTGGGGGTAACCAACTGCTCTCTGGTTGGATCTGAAACCCACTTGGTGGAGGAGAATACATGCCTGGTACTGAAAGCCTAGGCAAAAGACTATGGTTGGGAAGATCATTGACCTTAGAAGGGAAGCCACTTCTGTTAATTGTCTAAATGAAGATTCTGTCTCATCAAATTGCCCTCTAAATATTTATATTGTGCTTCTTCCCATAAATTATTGCTGACCTCACCTTTGGTCACAGAATTTTCTTTTTGTAGATGACTTCTGGGGAGACTCAAAATTTATCAAAGTACTGAGAATAAATGAAGGCTTGTGGGTTCCTATTGTGCATGTGTCTGGAGTTTGTTTGCAGTGGCTAGAGGCCTTGGCATGCCCATTCTCTCTCTCCTCCTATATCTCATATAAATAAATAAAATATTTTTAATAAATGTTAAAAATATAAAGTACAAATATACAGAAATACTCAATTGGAGGCCACCCAAAGCAAGAACAATAAATAAGGACAATGGGACCCATCTTTAAAAAAGAATCTAGTAGAATCACTGGGCACGGTGGTGCATGCCTTTAATCCCAGCACTCAGGAGGCATAGGTAGGAGGATTTCTGTGAGTTTGAGGCTACCCTGAGAGTATATAGTGAATACCAGGTCAGCCTGGGCTAGAGTAAGACTACCTCTAAAAGCCAAATACAAAAAAATCTAGTATAAAGATAAGTTAGTTGTCTCCTCAAAGTTTTCTTATATTTAAGTTACATGACAGAATCTAACTAAAATGCAGATGTGGTCATGTAGGTGTGGGTGGGACCAAGAGTCCGCATTTCTGATTGCCTCCTAGATAATGCTGGCACAGTTCTTCAGACACACTCTTGAGCAGTAAGCACCGAGAGAAGTTATCCAAATCTACCCCATCTCTGCAGAACACCTGACTTAAATAATCTGGGTTTGATCCAGGGGAGTGTTTGTGTTGTAAACATTGACAGTGTGTACAGCATGAAGGAGATGCATATAAATGTGGGTTGAATACACCTAAAGTATCTCTGGGAAGATGCATAAGAAGAAATGATGGCTGTTTTGATAAGAGAAACTAGAAGACTAGACACCATTCTGAGCTCCTTGCATCTTTTGAAAAGTACATATGTTATTATTTCAAAAGTATTAAGTTGATTTGGAAAACAAAGAACTCTGGATGGTCTCTGTTGACTGATCACCAGGTGTTAGAGAATGAATTGTGATCCTCCTTCCCTCCATCTCCGCCAAATTCATATATTGAAGTCCTGTCCTTAGAACCTCAAAAGATATCTATACTTGGAGATAGGGTTCTTAAAAATGTTATAGAGGTCACATGAGATTACCTGAGAGGAGACTATAACAGAGATAACACAGACCTTCATAGAAGAAAGACCATGTGGGCATATAAAGGGACGTGGTGGAGATTACTAGCTTTTGTTGGGTAGGAAAGAGACTTGAGAATAAAACTAACTTTGCTGACATCTTGATCTTGGACATTGTAGCCTCCAGAACTGGGAAGAAAAAGATTTCTTTTATTTAAGCCACTCCATCTCGGATATCATTTATTTTTGAACTTTTTACTTTCTTTATTTACTTGAGAGGGGGAAAGGCAGACAGAGAGAGAAAATGGGTGTACCAGGGCATCTAGCCACAGCAAGCAAACTCCAGACACATGCACTACCTTGTGCATCTTGCTTTATGTGGGTACTAGGGAATCAAACCCGGGTCCTTTAGCTTTGCTGGCAAGCACCTTAACTGCCAAGCCATCTCTCCAGCCTGTGATCTCATTTTATGACAGCCCTGGCAGGCTACTGCCCTAGGTTTCACCACCACTGATTTGATGGATGAAGTTACAGCCCAATAATAGAAAAGACAACCTATTTAGTCACGAACTCACAAGAAGTCAAGGAAGGGAAGTCACTTAGATAGCGCTACACTTCCTTCCTATTTGGATTTGAATATCTTAACTGTATGTTAAAGTAACTAGAAAAGGAAAGCATTGTTGAGTATTAATTATCTTTTACAGTTCAATAAGCATACAAGCTTTTGAATCCATTTTAAACACAAATCATTATGCAAAAGTCCAATATATAAATAAAATGAATGAACTAGAACTATTCTGTTAAAAAAAAAACTAACATTAAAATTTGTCCTTACCATAATGGGGGTCTTCCATCACCTTTCCATGAACTACCAAGGGTTCCTTGGTTTATGGCATAAAATTATTTATCTGGTCTCATATTGCTATATTCGATGCATGGAAACTCAAGCCTGGTAATGTCAAGCACCTCACCTCAGTGTCATCCGGTGAATCAGTATGAAAGCCAGGCTCTATTTCTGACTGTCTGGCTCATTAATCTTTTTATTCTGCATTTTGTGAGGCACCAGGAATAATTTGATGTTGCTGATAGAATGTGAACTATAACTTCTATTTTTTTTCCTACAAGATGTACTCAGTATTACTTGCAAGAGAGGGAATATTCTATCAGAATATCCAATTATATTCACCCCAGGTATAGACAAAGGTGAGGTTGTGCACACCAAGAATAGCAAAAGTTACCCATGTTTAAATTCCCTGTTCTTTCCTAAGCCTCATCAGGCTCTCTTAAGTTCTGAGGTCACCCATTTTCAGTGCCATGTGACCATGTTGGAATAGACAAAATCTGGAGAAAGAGGTAGTAGGTCAGAACACCATGCTCAAAATGATTTGGAAGAAGGTAAAATAAGCAACACAGAAGAAACAAAAAGACCTTAAGAAAAGAAAACATCACATAATATGGACTCTGTGTGTTTTGGCTCCAGATTCCATTTTCATACTTTGTTTCCTTTAAGAAAGTCCAATTCCACCCCCCCCCAAGCTGTCTCCTGATTGATTTTCATGTGATCCAGTTACTTGATAGCACCGATCAGTTAATCCTTCCATATGGTTAAAATTAAACCACCAATCCAGGCTCATTTCCCCCCTTGTGCTTACTAATTTCCCATGAAGATTATCCTTCCAACTGAATTAGCTTCATTCCGTTATCATTGTATCCATATTTCCTCTGAAAACTAAAAAGAGTTCTTGGGGAATGAGAGGCTTATGAGTGCTTCTCCATTTTGATGTACTGTACATTTCTGCATTTTTCCAAACTTAAAGGACAACTTGGTAAGAGTATAACCTTTATATTCAACAACCACTTACATTTCCTGGAACACGGGGACTGGGTATATGACACTATTACTAGGATGGGGGTCTTGCTCTCAGAATCCCTCTCTTCTCCCCTCACCTCCCAAGTCTTAAAGAAAACACACAGCTTTGTCCTTACCCTTCAGGGCCAATGCTATGTGGATTTTCCCTGACCATGGTCATGAATTTTGATTCTTTCCACCTCACTATAGTTTCTGCAGAAGAAACTGGTCTAGGAGGCTCACAGGCCATTTGACCCTGAACAATCATAGTAAACTTGGATACTCCTATATCCTCAAATGGGCTACATATGCTTTGAGCTCTGGCAAGTGCAAATCCTAAGTCTAGTTTCAATTTTCTCCTCCTGGGTTTATTTCTCACTCAGACAAACACCCATCACAGAAGCAGGAGCCCATTGTTTTTATTCCTTTTATGATTCTTGTTTCATTCTGCCCAAGTTGGCTGAACACAAGCCCAGTAGTACACAGTGCAAGAAAAGATAGGATTCCTGCCCCAAGGGCTCAGCAATCTCAAATTTTCCCCTCTACTGCCTCTATTTTTGTTCCAGTGTACCATAAGTTCTGAAACTTTGGCGGTCCTGAAACACTTTACTGTGTTTTGTTTTGTAGGAAAGACTGGAGTTTTATGGCTGTGGGTTATAAAAGGCTTTTCCCCTCCTCCTTTGCTTCTCCCGGGAAATTTGATGGGTGTGACCGGTACCAGTGAGCCTTGCTGGGAAAGTCTAGGCCATGGTCAGCTTTCAGCTTAATCCATGACTCTCTCCTTTTTGGCAATGGCCTGGTCCCAATTTTGTCCCCCTCTGGCTGGTTTTGTTTATTGGCATTAATGTTTCATATTAAAATTTAATATTTAACTTTTGCTTTCAATATTTAATGTTCTGCATCTTACATTTGGATGTCTCCCTTCTGGGAGCGGTCAGCTATACTGCATGATGCAAGAGCTAATCCTTTTGACTTCCAGTAAAATGAACTCCCCCTTTCTTTCATTGCTCACCATCACTCTGCAGTCAGAACATCATAGGAACTACCTGAACATCTCTGTCTTTTGTCAAAGCAGTCATTCAACAAATATTTTGGATGCCAACTCAGATATTATACAAGCTTCTGCATGAGGCTTACAAAGGAATAAGGCCCATGTCTTCCTCTGAGGCAGTCAGAGAAGAGGCATTGAGAAGTTAAAGCGGAAGAGTTGTACAGAAACCCAGTGTAGAGAGACTAGCTCTGTTTCAGAAGCAGGGAGAGGCTTTCTAAAAGTCCTCTGAAATGGGTGTGGGTAGGAGCAGAAGTGCTTGTCACATTATGTGGGAAGGGCATTCCATGCACAACAGGCAAGGCATCAACATAGAAAAACATAATTAATGAAGATAATTAATAATGATGGCAAGACTGCATTTGTGCAATGGTAAAGAAATTAATTATTACTGGAAACTTCTGGGAGTGGGTATGGTGAGCAAGATGCAAGATGACATAGTTTGGTACTCAATTGTAAAAGAGCTTTGTAAACTATAATAAATAGCCTGAGTGTGATCAATTAACAAACAAACCAGTGATAACTATTTCAGCAATTAAAGTCCTCTATCTCCTTTGTAAAATACTACTGGAAAACACATCTACTTGAAGAAAGAAGCTTGAACCAGAATATAGGAAACATTTAACTTCTGGGTGACATAAGAAACACTATTATTGAAGACACCTGCCTTTAAGGAACTTATTATATAGCTTAGAAAATTAGGCAAATATTAAGAATCTATTACCTACTTGCATGGCAAAACACAATTCTGTGGAGTCAAGAGAAGGGACCTTTATATCCCAACCATCTTCTCCCCAAGGCCCAAATGACTAGGTCTTCTTCACTTGATGATGTTAAAATTCACTTTGTAGACCACAGACTCCTTGATCAGGGCCTCAGGGAGGTATGAGAAAAGAGAATGAAAATAAACAAGCTGGACAGAATAGAACTAGAGCTTGGTAACTTGAAGGGGCTACTGAATGAATGAGGCAACTAAGGACTGGACAGAGTATACCATGGGTACAAGTGAATGCACAGGGACCATTCAGAACTGCAGCTGTGGTCTTGTATAGCTCCTGGAGTGTGATCAGTGTGTCTCATTGAGCTGATGACAAGGATCTTTTCAAATTTCTAATAAAAATGTTTGGTTTGCTGACTATAAAAGTAATGTTTGTAAAACAGATTTTTTTTCTCCTCACTCTTTTTTTTAAAATTTTTATTAGCATTTTCCATGATTATAAAAAAAATCCCATGGTAATTCCCTCCCTCCCCCCCACACTTTCCCCTTTGAAATTCCATTCTCCATCATATTACCTCCCCATCACAATCATTGTACTTACATATATACAATACCAACCTATTAAGTACCCTCCTCCCTTCCTTTCTCTTCCCTTTATGTCTCCTTTTTAACTTACTGGCCTCTGCTACTAAGTATTTTCATTCTCACGCAGAAGCCCAATCATCTGTAGCTAGGATCCACATATGAGAGAGAACATGTGGCGTTTGGCTTTCTGGGCCTGGGTTACCTCACTTAGTATAATCCTTTCCAGGTCCATCCATTTTTCTGCAAATTTCATAACTTCATTTTTCTTTACCGCTGAGTAGAACTCCATTGTATAAATGTGCCACATCTTCATTATCCACTCATCAGTTGAGGGACATCTAGGCTGGTTCCATTTCCCAGCTATTATAAATTGAGCAGCAATAAACATGGTTGAGCACGTACTTCTAAGGAAATGAGATGATTCCTTCGGGTATATGCCTAGGAGTGCTATAGCTGGGTCATATGGTAGATCAATCTTTAGCTGTTTTAGGAACCTCCACACTGATTTCCACAATGGCTGGACCAGATTGCATTCCCACCAGCAGTGTAGGAGGGTTCCTCTTTTTCCACATCCCTGCCAACATTTATGATCATTTGTTTTCATGATGGTGGCCAATCTGACAGGAGTGAGATGGAATCTCAATATAGTGTAAAACAGTTTTTTTTTTTTTTAAATTCCACAAATAAGATGGGTAGAAGTGAAACCCTTTTCTACTTCAACTTAGGATAACCACTGTCAAGACATATATACTTAAATATATGTAAACATAATGCATACAAAGCACCTGACCAAAAGCAGATGATGTAAAAAAAAGTTTTAATTTGGATTACAGTCTCAAGGGGAAGCTTCATAATGGCAGGGATACCATGACATGAGCAGATGCTGGGCAGTACTTTGGCTACAGCAAATGGAAAACAGCAGCAGGAGAGTGAGCCAAACCCTGGCAAAAGGAAGCTGGCTATAACATCCCTAAGTCGGCTCCCAACAACACACCTCCACCAGCAAAGCTCCACCTCTCAAATTGCCATCAGCTGGGGACCAAGCATTCTTAACACATGAGTTAATGGGGGATCACATACATATTGTCCAATGGGCTAAATTGAATCTGCTTTATGAAGAAATGACATTATTACACTGGATCTGGGGTTGATCAGAACATTATTAATCTTAGTGCACAGTCAGGCATTGATAGGAGAACATTCTGCAACTAGAATTTGAGAGCAGAGTGGCAACAAGTTTTTATGTCGGTAAAATAAAGACCAATTTAATATCTGAAGCCAGGCTGTCCTGAAAACTACAAGTAAGCAAGAACCACAGGTCAAGAGATATCATGAAGAATATCATAGTGAGAACTCTACTTGGGAAAGAGTCTATCTCCACAGTGGGGATTATAATAAACTGCTACAGAAAAACTTCAATCATAGTTGGGAAATAAGCATGCCATAAAGGAGGCTGCACTTAGAGGCTTTGCTTATCTTCTTAGATTTTCCTCTGAGTCTTCTGCCTCTTGTTAGTGATGTGGATAATAATGCCATCTACCTTTATAAAGTCACAGAGCTGCCATGAGACTAACATGACACATTCACTCACTAAGTGTGTATTGACTGCTTACCATGTGTAAAGCCCTCTTCTAGTAGCTGGAGACAGATACAAGCAAAATACACAGGGCTCCCTATACTCATGTAACATGCATTCAAAGAGGTTTCATGCATGTTCAAGAGTTTTTGCCAGAGCAATTTGTTCACTTAACTTAAGTTGCTATACCTGACCTAGGAAGTCTCCTCTGTTAGTGGATAATGTGCTTCATATGAACTGTGAAAACATCAGCAAGTCTGGGGAGGGGAAGAAGAGCCCATAAAGGAGGCCTGAATTCTCATAATAAACGACACATTGAGATGTCAAGCACAGGATAGCAGGAAGAGAGAATTCAGGTTCTGAAGAGGTTCCCCTGGTACCCCAAGTATAATCCAATCCCAATGTCCCTGTTCTCCCATTCTTGGGGCAGATTGGTCTGACATTGATCCCCCAATGATTAACAGCTTGAAAGAAATATAGATTTATGAATCATGGTCAAGTTAGGTGAGAGATTTTCAAGAGTTCTCATAGAGATGGAAAAGGAAAGTATTGCAGGGTGAGGGAGCTAAACAGCAAACAACTAATGGACTGTTCATTACTTGTTATTCCATTTGCTCAGTCTTGTTAACTGATAACTATAGTTAATGTTTTTTGAATGATTATCATGTGTCAACACATTAGGTATAGCTTTTCATATACAGTATAATATGGCATCTTCTCAACCATCACTCATTGAGTAAATATTTACAGAGCCTTTCTTATTTAAATCAGGAACTGCTACTCTGACATATAAGAACACAGAGAAGTTTCCCAGGCTTGCTTAACTAGTTAGCTATGTAGATTGAATCAATACACAAAGCCTTTATACATTATGCTGTATAATTATGAGTCTGACATGTTTTAGTCCTCCAAAACACTAGCTATTATATTTCATTTGTAATGTTGCAATCCTTATTTGGAAGATGTTACAACTGAAGCCCAGATAAGTGAGGTAACTCATTGGAAGGCATACAATGAGAAGAGGGCTCAGGTGGGATTTGAACCCAGATCTTTATGGGTCTGCTCTTATAGTGGTTCAGGGATGCACCACTTATTTTTGTACATACCCAATAATGCTACCAAAATAAATATAGTCTAAGCATATTAGCGACGAGATCTTGTCCTGAGTGCCAGCCTTTTCTTAGTTATCTTATCCTTCCTGCTCCCAGCCTTTATCTTCCCATCCTCCCTTCTAGTGGTTCTCAGTAATGGAAGTCCAAGTCATGCATTGAGGCCACTTGGTTTGCCTGCCTCCAGTGACTGATGTTGACCTGATTGCTCCTGACTTGTTCACCAGTTGGTGACTTGCCTTTAGGCCAAACAAGGCCCTGTGTCCCACAGGTCTTATTTCTTTCTCTCTCTTTTCTCTCTCTCTCCCCTTCTCTCCAATCCCCTCTGTCTTTCCCAGTTTTCTGCTGCAATAGGACTGAGAAAGTGCATAGCAGGAGCAGGAAAATGTGTCTTGGGTTGAGCTGACCCCACAGGTCACAGCCACCAGCTGACTTCCCTGTCAGTCAAGCCAACCAACCGCAGGGCAGCGGACACTCTAGGGTTCTGAATTCCCTCTGGATTATTCATGAATGCACACCATCCCTTCTTAGAGTCACAGGCAAATCCCAGATCAAATTTTTCTCTTCCCCTGAAAAGAACCCTATCAATGTCCCTGGGGTCAGGCAGATGTACCAGCTAACCTTTCTTACCTAGGCTGAGGGGAGCTTGGAGGCCACTTGAAGTTTACCAGCCTGGGTTAGGTTTCCTCCTACTCATTGTGTCCTGGTGAGTGAGATCAATGGTTGGGGTAATTATCTAATGGTTTGGGGTAACTCTGAGGTGGTTTCTGCCCTGTTCCAATCCATCCTGTTACAAGATGATCCCACCTATTCCAGCCCCTGGCCCTCCAATCTTTTCTGCACGTTCAGATGACATACTCAACTTCCTCAGACTACTTTACTGACTAGCACCTATGCCTAGCACCCTTGTTGCTTTGATTATACAGTTTACTCCAGTACACTGACATATCCCAACCAGATGTCAGATATATCTCTAGTAATGTATGCCTTAAAATGGGAAGAGTGGCCATATAAAGTATGATTATTACTATAATTAATATTAATTAGCATAAATTTAGGGTCATCTCTATTATTTCATGCTTTTATAATTGTATTTTTTAACTAAATCTATCACATTCTTAACTATTATTTTTTGGCATGTGTGTATGATCTGTATGTGTTCGTTCATGTGGGTGAGTGTGGGCACATGTATGAATGCCACAGTGCACATGGGGAGGCCAGAGCTCAACTTCAAGTGTAAGTCCTTGCCTTCTATATTGTTTGAGGCAGGGCCTCTTGTTCACCACTGCATTTACTGGCCCACTAGCGTACAGGAGATTCTCTTGTCTGCTTCCCATCTTGCCATGCATTCTAAGGTTACAGACACATGTTACATGGGTATTGAGGACCTGAACTCTGACCCTCATACTTGCATGATAAGTACTTTATCCACTGAGCCATCCCCCAGCTATAAAATTTGCATAAAAGTGAAATAGTCATGTCAATGCTTTTTAATGACAAGGGAACATTTGTATGCATTACAAGTACAAGTACATTTTTCTTTTGGAGGTGGGGATGTCCATGCTGGCTTTGAATTCCTGGGTTCCAGCCTCAGCCTCCTGAATATCTAGATATAACTGCATTTTACATGATTTTTTTTTTTTTTTTTTGGAGACAAGGTGTTGCTATGTAGTTCAGGCTAGCCTCGAACTAAGTAGCTCCTGCTGGCCTCAAGTTCATTACAATCTTCTTGCTCAGCCTTCTAAGGACAGATTACAGGCACATGCCATCATGCCTGACTTTGATTCTTTATACACTTTTCACGGTGACAAAAAAAAAAATCCCTAAATATTTAATGTAAACAATTCAGTGAGTTTGGACACATGTGGACTCCATGAAACTATCACCACAAACAAGGTAACAAATGTGTTGACCATATGTTTTAATATATCATCAAATCACATGTCTAAGCCATGTAATATAAGAAAGAGGACAAAGCTTCAGTTTGCTAATGTACAAAATGAAGGTGGAAAGAGAATATAACTCAGGGAATTCATTCATGGAATAAATATTTACTGAGCTTCTAGGATATGCCAGGCACTGTTGATTATATTCAGCTGCATAACTGTGGCAGTGAACAAAACATCTCAGAGTCTTCCTCTAGTGGATTTCAGCAAAGATTAAATGAGATCATGAGAGTCAACCTTGTTGGGGACTCATAATGGAGCCAGGCAAGTGCTAAAACCATAGTGCATTATCTGTAAACTAATCTTGTGAAGAAGGTGGTATAATGATCCCTATTTTATAGGCAAGCCTAACTGAATGGCAAGCCTAAGTCCAGCACTTAGAAAGCAGTAGAGATAGAATTTGACTAAACAACCATTGTACATTACTACATCCACATTTGAGCTTAGAATATTCAGCATAAAACACCTGAAACTACAAAAAATTTAATCACAGCTATTCATTTTCAGAACAATGCTTCAAATGCTAAGAACTGCTTATAATTCACTACATAAGTTACTTATACTCTTGCATATTTATGCCATTTACAAATTATGGTAATGCAAGAGCCCTCTGATACTATTTGTTTATATTTTGTTCAAAATGCTATTTGATTTTATTAAAATTTGAATATATCGTGAAACTATATTTTACATATGAGTGTCTTTTGTTACATTTGTTATGAAGGAGGAGGAAAAATGTCTTAAATGAAATCTTAAACAAGAACTTGCTTCTCAATGACACAATGAAATTGCAATGAAATGGAAATTGTGTGTGCATGGAAATTAAATAAATTCGTGCTCGAACTTTCAACTCAGTTATTTGTTGACTGTGTGTGCTTAAGTATATGGCCTACCTTCTCTGAGTCTTTCTTCTTTGCAAAATCAGAGGTTTGCCTCCAGTTATCACTCTGGCATTCTCCAGTCCTCAAGTGTGTGATTAGAGGTGAGGTGTGAGTACAGAGTCTCATGGAGCTTTGCCTTAATTCAATTTTCTGGGGACAAGTTGCCAAAGAAAGACTATTAGGCTAGAGGCAAAGAACACTCTGTGACAACCTTCCTGAATTCTGTTACTAATAGAAAGCCAATAATGAACATTTAGTGTTTTCTCAGGTGTCCTAAAAATAATTGGCTGTGGATGTTCCTGCAGAATACGAGGGTTTAACTCCACCCTATGCATTCATGGCTGAAGTGTGCTATGGGTTCTCTCTTCTCTATAGGGCTTACCTAAGGTCCAGCAATATCAGGAGAGCACTTGAGCATAACAGATTCAGAAGACTGTTTATGTGAAAAAATGGAAGTTCAAACTGATGAGAGAGCTTTGAGACTTGCCTTCCTTCCTTTGAGTCACGATGGGCAAATAAATAGATCTCTAAAAACAGAAAGACAAAGTTATCTTGGAAGTTTGAGAGAAAAAGAGGCTGTAGGGATTATTTAGCCCAATCCTTTTCATTTTACAGATGATAAAATTCAGCCTCTATAAACCTTATCCAGAAAAGGAACACTAATAAAAATACCTGCTGTGAGGATTAACTGTAATATATGCCTACAAACCATTTAGTGCAGCACTTGCCATAAAATTAGTGCTCAGTCAGTGATTGTGCCCATTTGTTAGAATTTTATTTTATTCTTGCTTAAAGCACATAGGTAGTTTTGATGTAGTCAAAATAGAAGCTAAGGCTCTTTTGAAAATATCATTTGCTCATCAAACATGCATTGAATGTCCAGTAGAGCCTATGTATTTTATAAGTAGTAGACCTATAGTAAGAATGTAGGGATTCCTTGTCAATATATTAACATATGCCACTGTCCCAATAAGTTTGGGGTATCCTTGGATCCTTATCTTATGAATTTAAAGCATTAAAATCCACAGAACCAGAAGATAATTTAGAGACACTTTATTAGATTGAAAGTAGAAAAAAGAAGAAAGTATGGAGCATTCCCACGGTATGGAAGGCAGGAAGAGGGAGAGGAGACCATGTGAGAGTAGGGATCCCTCCCCCATCTCAGACCAACTGGACAGGTATCTACAGGGGCGGAGGGTTACCAGAGAAGAACTGTAGAAGTTCAGGTGATATGAACAGACTAAAAGAGGCTGTGCTCACCAGGTAAGCATCTATTTATAATCTGATGGTGGTGGGCTTTACCCTCAGGCTCAGGTGAGTCTGAGAGAGAGCTGATTAGACTGGACTCAGGGGCTTGGCTCAGGAAGAGGTCAGCATACTTGAGCAGAGGGCAAGAGAGCTGATTGGAAGAGACTGTATGAAAAGCTGAATTCTGGTTCTGCTGAAGGAGGTGGTATGACATTTCTTTTTGCTTCCCTCTTTGGACCGTCCCCTGACTGTCTACTTGAAAATAAAGCTACCTAACTAATTTCCCCTCATTGACCCCCTTAGGCATACAGCAGTGAGAAAAATAGAAAACTCCAACAAAACCATCACCTTATCAAGAATAAAATCTAATAGTGGAAGATAATAATGTTAATAGATAGCTACATCTGAGGTATAACATGGAAAAAGGAAACCACAGAGAAGGGACTTGAAGTCTACAGCCATACCATGCCGAATGCACCCGACCTCATCTAATCTTACTTAGTACTCAGACAGGAGAAGGGGTCTGGGTGGGGTACAATGTCAAATAAGGAGATCAAGAAAAGAAAGAAGTGAAGAAGCAGTCATATGGACTTTAGGAGGAATGCTTTTCAGGCAAAGGAAACATCAAGCCAACTACCTTGAGGTTGGAGTGGGCTGTGCATCTGAGGCTCACCGGGGACTAGCCCTGCTGCACAGGGTGAGCAGCAAGGGAAGAAGGGGCCTGTATGGCAAGCATGCAGGATTTGGCAAGACACTATTAGAACTGTGCCTTTTGTGTCTAGAGATCTGGCAAGCCATGGAACAGTTGTTACTGAAAGAAACAGGCTTGAGGAAATTGCTGCTGAGGTAAAATACCTGGTATCATGGGGCCAGCAAGATGTGCATAAAAGAATATGAAAGAACATCTGTTTCCTGCACAGTCTTTTTCAGAATAAGTAATCTTAGAGAAGTAGATAAGACTAGACAAAGAAAAGAGAAGAAGGAAAGAGAGGAAGGGAGGAAAAGAAGAAATGGGAAGAAAAGGTGAAGTGAGGAGGGGATCTATATTGGTTATCTATTTCTATGAAGCCAATCACTCCAAAACCTAAGGCTAAAATACCACATACTAACTGCCTCACAGTCACTGTGAGTCACGAACATAGGCATGGAGTATCCCAGTGACTTTCTCAGGGCCTCATAAGGCTATAGTCAGCATGATAGCCAGGCCTTCAGTCATCTCCAGGATGTACTAGGGAATGGTCTACTTCTGAGTGCAAGCACATACTGTTGGCAGGCTTCACATGTTCCCCTACCATTGTTGGAGATACCAGTTCTTTGCCTTATAGGCTTCTCCGTGGGCAGCTCACAACTTAGAAGCTGGCTTAAATCAGCATAAGATAGAAGCCACAGTCATTTGTGACTAATTATTGGGAGTGACATTTCATGGCCTTTCTCATATTCTATTAATTAGAAGCAAGTCAATAAATCTATCCCACAGTCAAGGGGAAAGGATTACCCAAGACATGAATATGAGGAGATGGTAATCACTGGTAACAATTTTTCCAGCCTGGTTATAAGAGGTAAGGGAATATAACAAACTTTCACAAGACAGGAGATGGCAGGTGAAAATGAAAAAAAATCCAAGGATTAGCCTCACGATTTTTAAAAGTGATTTGTGGGGTGAGAGGGCCAGGGACCAAAATACTGCAGAAGCAGCCAGCACTGCATTTACTGAGTGCAGGTTAATAAAAAGGCATAGGGCTATTTCATATCACAGACAGCCAGTCACTGGAGTATGACAAGATCACTGTAGAAGACAAAAGAGTGATCCACCCTCATCTATGGAATAATGTTACCCTTCCCTCCCCCATGGCAAAAGAGATTTTGTTATGTGGTTCAATTAGGAATTTTGTTATAGACAATTATTTCCCACTATATAAGTGAGTTAAAGGACAAAGGTCCTTCTGGTGAAAGATAAGAGAGTCAGAAAAAGATACGTGGTACACGGTGAGATGAGGGTGCTATGTCTACTGGCTTTGCAGATGGACAGGAGCTATGGGTCAAGGTATGTGAGGAAGCTCTAAAAATTAGAAACAGTGTGGAAGTGGGACCTCACCTGGAGCCTCTAGAAGGAACGCAGAATTCCTGCCATCTTGGTTTTAGCCCAGTGAGACTCATTTGGAATTCTGGCCTTTAGAACTGTAAAACA
This sequence comes from Jaculus jaculus, assembly GCF_020740685.1. Lineage (NCBI taxonomy): Eukaryota > Metazoa > Chordata > Mammalia > Rodentia > Dipodidae > Jaculus > Jaculus jaculus. The sequence continues at coordinate 51,930,097 of NC_059109.1, forward strand.
ATTTTGATGTCTTAAGCCATTGTTTATGGTAACTTATTATAGCAGTAATAGGAAACCAATACTATAACCTACTTAATTTCTTTATTTCCTTCAAATATTTTTAATTATTTTTTATTTATTTGAGAAAGAGAGAGAGAGAACGGGCATGCTAGCCACTGCAAACAAACTCCAGATTCATGTGCATCTGCCTTTATGTGGGTCCTGGGGAATAGAGCCCGAGTCCTTTGGTTTTGCATACAAGTACCTTAACCACTAAGTCATCCCTCCAGCTCTAATTTCTGCTTTACTTTTAACGGATTTCTCTTTAAGTTTTGTTTTTGGTTTCTTTGTGCATAAATAGCCATTATCTTTTTTTAATCTTTAAAATAATTTTATTTTTAATTTCACAAATAATTCTCAAACATATATATATATAAAGGGAAAGCATAATGAATGTATATCATATTTAGTCTGTTTTCTGCTACTATTAACACAAAACAAAGCCTGGGTGACTGCCTAAAGAGGTTTATTTGAGCTCATAGTTCTGGAGGCCCAAGGTCATGAGGCCACATCTGGTGACAGCCTCCCTGTGAACAGAGTCTTGAGGTGGAGCATGGTATTGCAGCAACCACAGCAAGAGACAGGAGTACATGAGTGCGTGTGAGTGTGTGCGTGCGTGCGTGCGTGTGTGTGTGTGTGTGTGTCGGGGGGGTGTTCTGGCCCCCCCTTTTCTTGTAAAGCCAGTTCTGTTTCTATCTGAATGAACTCTCACCCTCTCACAGGTGCCATCCATGACACCATAATCAGATTAATTTTCCACCCTCTTAGTTTCCCATAACAGAGATTAAACACATGAAACCTCTGGGACATGCTTAAACCATGTCCAAAGCATAACACAGAAGAAGAAATTTCTCATGACCACTCCTTCCCAATCATTCTTTCCCTACCTAATCACCATTATCATTTTGATGTACATCCTTTGGGCCATTTTTATTTCCTTCCTTCCTTCCTTCCTTCCTTCCTTCCTTCCTTCCTTCCTTCCTTTCTTTCCTTCTTTCATTCTCTCTCTCTCTCTCTAGCTTTCTTTATTTTTTTTTCTGTCTTTCTTTCTTGGGTAGCTCAGTTGAATCTCCAATTCACTCCTGATCCTCCCACTTTCACTTCCTAAGTACTGGGATTACAGACATGTACTGTGATACCTAGTTCCTTCCAGACCATTTTTTCTATGCTTTTTAATTCACAAACTATGTACCCATTTAGTAATTAACAACTTCAGCAAGTGTTTGTTGAGCCCCTACTACATTATCGGTATCATTATAGATGCTAAAGACATAACCCAATTTCTTTATGGAATTTACGTGTATAATCAACACACAATGGAGGAAACACATCCTGTGAGAGATGAAGTTTGAGCAAGGAGTATCATGGGTACTTGTGTATGCCCTGCTCAGTATGGCAATAACTGGACTCATGTAGCTATTTGCAGCTGAAACATGGCTGCTCATAAGTGAGATATGTTGTAACTATAAATACTGGAATTCAAAGGCCTAGTATGAAAAACAGAATGCATAATATCTGATTTATAATTTTTCTACATTGATTGCACAATGCCTCGTGCAATCAATGTTATTGAAATTGACTTCACGCTTCTTCTTGTTTTTATAAATGTGACTGTTAGAATATTTTTAAATTTTAAATTTAAACTATTTAAATATTAGAATAGCTAAACTCATACCTGTGGCTCACATTATCATTGGACAGTACTGTTGTATACTTGTGAAACAAGTTCTCTGGGTGCTGGTGAGTAAACTATACGAGGCAGAAAGATATGTGTAGGATACCAGCTGGAAGTCTCTTGAGGTTGCCTGTCTAATTCCAGGTAAGATAAAGGGTTAGAGTAAGTATTAAAGAAATCCAGCCCATGACTTTTTTTCCGATAATTCTTCTTGAACAAATTAGACATAAAGCAGACACTCAAGTATTAAAAGTTCCAAACTAAGTACAATGTATTGTTCTGCTTGAAATGTCAGAGACATGTGAAAGATAGGTGACTCACTTCCTTTTCCTAGTCCAATCAGGGTTTCAGTGGAGTAAGAAGTGAGTACAGTGACCTGACTTAGAGCTTGTTAATATATTTCATTCATCATTAGTTAGAGAAATTAGGAGAGTTAGGCAGACGGCTCTCATTCTTCACTTTGATGCAGTGAATTTATCTCATCCAAGGTAAATTCCTTAGCAGGACTGAGCACTCCATCAAATTTAGCTTCCGTGACTTCACTCATAATGCTTCCTTCAAAAATCTCATTGGTTATGGGCCCAATACACAAATATTAAGGACTTCTTACTGCTAAATTTCAGCCAATTTTCTTCTCAAATCCAAACAATCTTCAAGTCTTCAGAGTCCATCACCACCCACTTCAATGATTCCATGAAACAGGACTTATGAACTGGCTTCTTTATGTCTCTTAAAATAATAAACAATTAATTACCATCGTTGAGGCTGGGGATATAGCTTTGTGATCGAATATTGACCTAGTGTTTACAAGGTCCTGAGGTCCATCCTTAACTCAGGAAGAAAAATTATCATACTTCAAAATTCACAAAGCAAAATTATAAAGATTAAACTGCAACAACCTGCAAAGCAGGCAAAAGGAAAAGAAAGAAACAAAAGGAAGAAAAGGAATTTTCTTAAGTCTTAAACTTGCCAGTACATTTCATATTTGATTTGGCAGGAGGTTATTGATTTAATCATTTTATGATTCACATATTGATTTTTCCATAAAGCCTCATGAAAGCATCAACAGGCACCTGAGCAGGTATCAGGACATCTATCTAGCACAAGACACAGACTCCTGGTATTGGATATAGAATCTACCCTAGCTTCAGCATGGTGCTGAAGGGCTTTGCTATGACTAGTAACTAACTATTCATGGGATTGAAAAGTCTCTTCAACCTTTCTTTTAGCTGTCTATATTATAAAAAATAGTACAGGGACTTTGAGATTCATCTCTCCAGTGTATAAGCTATTATGTACAATTAAAGAAAAATTGCATGAGCCCAGGTTAGGAGACTTAAAACTGCATTTTCTTTGTAGTCTTAGTATCCTCTGGCCTTCCATGGAGCCTCTTTCCAGCTGATTATGATTCTAACCAAGAAATATGTATATATATATATATATATATATATATATATATATATATAATTATATAATATTTTATGATTGTATAATTATATAATGGCTATATTATAAGATATATATTACATTGATAACTTCTTTATGAGACATTCCTGTGCACTATCAAATACAAAGATACTTATATTGAGGTATACAGCTAAAACTATGTGCACAGTTCTACATTAATTATTTAAGTTTTGTAGGACTGTTTTAAAAGTACTTTTGAGTACATGCAATTCACCTTAGATGGTATCTTTAGAGGTGCAATGCCACTATACTTTTCTGCAATGTTCCTCAGGCCTGAGCACAGACTAAGGAGCTAAATGAGGACTTTTGCCAAACAACAAATATCCAGTCCTCTACTAATGCCATTGCCCTCTGGCTTGATGGGATGAGAACTCTGTTTGTTTCCTGTTCAAGGGAGCCTGAAAATCCTACCTCCCTTTTAGAAGATCCTAAGAATACTGAATTTGGGGGTGAACTAAAGACAAGGCAGTGAATGTTTTCTTGATGCACTTGGGAAATGAATTGATCCCCTATCTTTAGAGGAAAAATACATGATGTTTTTCCATCTAGCAAGGCAGTGGAAGAATAATGTTGTGGAAACAAGAGCCTATTCACTGGAGCCATTGTGGTATCATCCTGCAGCTGGGAGTGGTGAGTTTACATCACCCCACGCACTTACAAAAACTACTATGTGAAGTTCTGACTGGCAAAAATGTTTTCAAGCTCCCTCCTCTTCACCCCAGCAAGTCATTTTGGTCTACTAAATGACTAAATGTCATATGTTATCTCAAAGCTGGGAGGGCACCAGGCCATACAGCCTCTGTAGTGCTAGCCGCTGAGTTTTGGTCAGATATACTGAGCTACATCTAGCATTAAATGTTAGGGGAAATTGCCTCATGTTGCCAGGACATGGAAGATGGATGAGTTTCACCATAGACAAACCACATGCAAAATTTAACTGAGATTTTAGACACAGCATACTAGCAGTTCAGTGACTTCACTGAAACCCATCTGCCTTTCAATTGTTTCTACAGAGGTTTCTTTCTAATCCTGACTTAACCAAATGGTTGTATCTAGTTGTCTGCCATATCCAGGACCAGAAGCAGGGACAAAACAATCCTTTCTTCTATTAAAAAGGAGAAACATTTTTTTCAGCCCCCATTCAATCCTCAACATAACTCCCTCTTTGTTGCTTTGACAATAACTAAGGTATATGTCAACTGCCAGATCAATCATAGCCAATAGAGTATGATTTCTATGTGTATTTGATTAATCAGGATCATACTGAGCCAGGAATAGGACTGCCATTAAAGCATACAGTTATAAAGAAGAGGGATAAACCCCCCAGGGTGAATGGGAAGGGAAAATAGGTTACATTAGTAAGAAGAAGAAGAAAAACAGTTGTGGACAGACAATAGCACTTGCTTCTGTACTCATCCATTTGTACAATATAGCTGGTGGAGTAACCAAGTATATAAGACTATCATCACAAGCAATAAATAGAATTTGTGTAACTTTATATGGAAATAATAAAGATCATTTTATTTTATTTCTATCCAAACCTTCACACCCTTTGACCTCGAATTATAAACAGTCCTCATCAACGTTATTATCATTTAAGACACTTAGTGAGTAATAGACTCTAGGTAAATGGTTTCCTTGAATTCATTCCTTGAAATTTTCACAATAGCCCCCCATCCTCATTTTATACTTAAGCCAACTAAGACTACAAAGATAGTAAGTAACTAGCCCAAGTTCTCACGAGTGTCAGAACAGAAGGCCCAAGTTGCAAAAATTCCAAATGAGTAGTAACCATTTGTTTAAGTTAAGCCTCCTCCCCAGGTGTGAGGTACTGAGGACGATGGTAACCCAGATTCAGTACTCATTTTCATGGAATCCACATGTAAGAGCAAAGCAGAAAACAAATGAATTATACAAGGCAACAATATTTGGGTATTTATTGTAAAGGAAAGGGAAAGAGGACCTTCACTGCATTCAGATGAGCTGAATTCTAAGCAGTGACTAGGAACCATAGGAAAGGGGGGTGGTGGGAAACATTACTGAGGGAGAACTTTGACACATTTGGCACACTAATAAAATCATTGTAAGTAGAGCAAACAAGGAGGGAAAGAGTGGCATAGCTTATGCTGAGAAGGTAGGAAGAGTTCAGAAAATTGGGACCTGTGGCTCCCTTAAGGATATTGAATTTTATTCTAGGTGCATTGTGAAATTATCCAAGAGTTATAACCTGAAAACTAATATGATTGGATTTTTATCTTAAAACTTGATTACTCCAATTAATGTCTGAAAAACAGACAAGTCAGATCACATGTAAAAATATTAATTGGGAGGACACCAGGAAGCTAGTGGTGGTAGATGGACATGAAATCTGAGAGGAAAAAAAAAGGCAGACAGGTAGGATCACATGCAATGGCAAGATGGAGAGAGGACTTTATGTTTCCCAGTGACAGCAAATTGAAGGCTATCAGGAGAGATGTCTTATTGGAAAATATAATTGATAGATGACCTCATGGACAGAACTTAAGAGTAAAGTTAAGTACAGACAGCAATCCCAAAACAGAATAAATCACAGGTGTACAGAGAAAAAACTGCCTTCCTAGTGCTGGGACTAAAAGTGTTCACCACCACGCCTAGATAAAACATTTGTTTTTTAAGGAAACAGTTAATGTAAGTGAGGGAACCTTTGAAACTTGCCAACATTTCTTTTTTAGTATCCCTTTAGCCACCCAGGACCGATTGGCATTTTCTTGTAGCATATAACAATGAGCCTGTGGAGATCCTGTCCCTCTTCTGTTAAAAAAGAAGGTTTTATTATATAATGTTGACCCTCGAGTATCTTACAGATTTGGAAAAGCATCTAAAATGACAATAAAAGTACTTGTTAAGGCAGTTAAATAAAAGCATCTTGTGTGTGTGGGGGGGGGAGGGCAGCCCCAATTGTTATAATGTTGTTTGGTAGAAATCATAATGCTGGAGGTGGGCAACGAGTCACTGGCCCTGGAGGCCCCTAAGGCCCTACAAACCAAAAAGACTTTGCCCACTGCTGCTGGCTGTATTCCAGAACTATGTGGTAAGAGTCTATTGCTGAAGACACCTCATGCTTCAGCTGCATGGCATGGAGAAATCCGTGTGGAACTGAGCTGGAATCTCACTCCTTGTGACCTGGCGGTCATTGTGCCCGAGGACCCTACACAGACTAGTGGTGTTGAATTGTTGCCGGCAGCCATAGTTGGATGTGGTCACCAAATACTATAGTACTAATCTGTGGGGCAAAATGTACCTGCTGGTGCAATAAACACTGTTATGTGTGAAACCAACTGTTTTCCAGTTAGATGTAAAGTCTACTCCGTAGAAGGAAACCTGTATTGGTACTATAAGACAAAAATCTGTGACTGGGCAAGCAACTGCTGTTGTTTTGTTAAGTGTATGTGATGTGTCCATCAAATTGCCCTGTAAACATTTGTGTTTATGTTCATGGTCATTGAGGTAAGGCCTTTGTCTATTTTTTTTTCTTTTTTTTCTTTTTGCAGTGTGGTGGTGATTGATTACAGACTCATAATTAGTCAAGCTGTTGAGAATAAGTGACTGTTGTGACACCGTGGTCAAATGCTCAGCCATAAATTAAAAAAAAAAATACAGTATATGCTTGTATGGAAAATCTTAAAAATAAAATAAATAAGTAAAATTTTTAAATAAGACATCTAAACCAGGTGTGGTGGTACACACCTTTAATTCTAGCACTTGGGAAGCAGCAGTAGGAGGATTGCTATGAGTCTGAGGCCAGCCTGGGCCTACAGAGTGAGCTCAGGTAAACCTGGTTTAAAGTGAGACCCTGCCTCAGAAAAAAGAAAAAAAAGTATCTGTATTATCTCTTCCAATGCTCAAGGAACATTGCAAAAGAATGCATAGAAAAAAAGTTTAAGAGCCAAAAGGAGTGTATTAATGTACAGCTATTTCCTCTGAATTACAGCATTCCCTGCTAGAGGGAGAAAGGTTACCTATAAAACCCCAAGGAGCTAATGAAGCAACATTCAGGAAACTCAAATAGCTACAATATTCACCAGGAACCACCCTCAGTTATAAAAACAAGTAAACAACTTCTGGGAAGGAAGAAACTGGTGGAACTGACTGAAGGTTGGGAAGGGAGATCCAGCAATGCAGCTTTCATTAGTCATCCTCATGCTAGGGTGAGCCTTTCAGTGGTGTAGCGGTCTTAGAGTCCACCCATGTATATAAATAATCTCCCACCATCTCTCCTAAGTGACCCCAATGAACACACTGGCTCGCCATGAAAACTCGGATTTGGACAATTGCTTAAGTTTGTCATTCATGCTCTGTCTGGGCAAGTGCATGTTCATTTGGTCTCCCTAGAAAAAGTCATACAACGAGGTTACCTGGGCTTTCTGCCTTCATATCATTCTACCACACACAATCAATTTGCCTTCCTATGGATAGTGGTGACGTGTTTCATTAGTTTTTATTTAAAGTATTTTTAATTTACTTCAATTTATTTATTTATTAGAGATAGACACAGAGAGGGAGAATGGGCATGCCAGGGCCTCTAGCCATTGTAAACAAACTCCAGATGCATGCACCACCATATGCATCTGGCTTATGTGGGATCTGGAGAACTGAACCTGGGTTCCTAAGCTTTGCTGGCAAGTGCCTTAAAGGCTAAGCCATCTCTCCAGCCCTATTTCATTAGTTTTCTACCATTTTTAGAATTGTTAATAAGTCAAAGATCAAGAAAGACAAGTATTTTGGATGAGTGGACTATCCATCTAATTCTATTTTGCCTGTTTCTCTGACACTTGCTATCCAAGATCAATATATAACTATAACAGACTACATTTGATTGATACTTAGGTACCCATTGAATATTCATGTAACCAAAATTTGTGATGTGACTATATTTGAAGAATGAAAAGATGCTTGAGAGATGTATGTGTCAGGTTGACAGAGGAAGTTTAGCACAAGTTAAAATCCTCATTTTTCATCATAGCACATAATACATAAGATGGACATTGCAATAATACCAGTAGCATGTTATTTAGAAATATATTTGCACAGGCTGGGGATGTGGTTCAGCAGTTAAGAGTGCTTGCTGCTTTGGGGCCAGGGAGGGCCTGAGACCACTTGAGTTTAATTGTCTCAGAACCCACATACCCATGTAAAAAGTGAGGCATAATGATGCACATCTGTGACTTCAGCCCATGGTGGAGGGGAAGGGGGAAGATGGGAGCATAAAACAACAGCTCTAGTTTGAGGGGGAGACACCATTAGTGATAGAGACAGGCATCCAAGATGCTCCTCTAGCTGTGCAGGAGTGCACACATGTACATACACCACATATCACACCACACACACACACACACACACACACACACACACACACACACACGGGGGGGGGGGGGAGAAGGGGGGAAAGCAAGAAAGAAATATGGTTCCAAATGAAAGCAATAGCTTTAGGTGCTGCTTTTGGGAACTGACCATGGTGATGAATATTAGGGCAAGGATCCCAATATTTCAAGTGTAGATGTATAAGTGAATCTGAATGTAAAGGAAAACAGTGCTTTAACTACTCTGTGTTTCTGAGATTTCTCTCTCACCCAGTACAAGGGGTGCTGTTCATTGCAGCTGAGGAATGCCAGGACACAGGTAGAATCATCACTGTTGTTACACTTCTATCATGCAATTTTCAGTGTCTTGCTCCCTTGTGTTTTCAATGATCCACTTGGAAAATGACTAAGATAAGACAGGAGACAGTGAAAACTGGTAGAAGATGAGGTAGGAACATATCACCATCAATTACTGTATGTCAAATGTTTTAGCATGATATTTTATTGAATGGTGTTAGCAATCCTGTAAGTAAGGAAATATCATCACCATTTTATGAAGGAAGAAATCTAAGATATATAAGAATTAATCATTTATACTACAAACAATAATAGTCCATATTTATTAAGCACTTATTACATACCACATACTATATTGAGCACCTAAACTTTCATAGATTATCATTTCATACTCCTAAGAACACGAGGTGAAGAGCTGGAGAGAGGGATCAGTGGTTACAGGCACTTACTTGAAAAGCTTGATGACCTGGGTTCTATTCCCCAGTACCATGTAAAGCTAGACACATAAAGTGGCACATGTGTCTGGAGTTTGTTTGCAATGGCAGTAAACCCTGGCATGCCCCATAATTATTCTCTCTCAAATAAATAAAAAATATTTTTTAAAAAGAAGAGCCAGGCTGGAGAGATTGTGCAGTGGTTAAGGTGTTTGCCTGCAAAGCCTAACAACCCAGGTTTGATTTCCCAGTACCCAGGTAAAGCCAGATGCACAAAGTGGCACATGTATCTGGTGTTCATTTGCAGTGGCTAGAGGCCCTGGCTCACCCATTCTCTCTCTTACTCTCCTTGCAAATAAACAAATAAATAACTTCAAAAAAAAAAAAAAGCCTGAGGGGAAACTGGTAGCTTTAACTTCCATTTTATATAAGGGAAACAAAAGCTCAGAAAAGTTAGTAGCTTTAGTTGGGTCACCTAGCCTAGACTATCAGAGCTGGGTGAGCCTAACTCTTCCTTTCTTCTACCAGACACAAATAAAGCCTATTTCTGCTGTGGAAAGGAGCCTTCTTCAAGGGTAAAATACTCTAATCCTAGTATGTATGCTCTTCACATTCTGTTTCCCCAATGTCCAGTTGTGTGTCTTAGGCTCAATAAGTATTTAGCTTGCTTTGAAGAATAACCACTACAAAATGCTAAGTACAATTTCTACAAAAGACATTTATTGTTTTTCCTGCCTGGAATATATGTCGTTTTGCAAATTAAAACATCATGATTTCCAATCAGAGAACTACTGTTCTTCCATGAGTAGGACAGACATGTCATAAGCTATGCAGTCAGAATGTTCCATCCTCTTGGCTTCATGGATTGATTCAAGAACAAGCACCTAAACTAAGCCATGCCCAGAGAGCATGACCAGTGACCTCACTGGTAAATGTAAGAACAAGAGCTCTTTCTGTTGCTTTTAATAAGATAATAGAATGCTGCTCAAAACAAATTTGGAAGACTGGGCCAAAGTCTGAAGATAACTACTTGAGGCAAAAAAAGAATAAAGTGAAAGAAAGAAAGAGAGAAAGAAAGAAAAGAAACAATCACCACAAAGAGAAAAGTGAGGCAAGGTAAAGAACACATTCCTAGATACCACTGAATAAGGTTCATCTTTATTTGCCTCCCTTCCCTTCTATCATTTGGGGTGAATATAATTTTCCAGTAATAATGTGGGGAGCTCTCTGAGTTCATGTTTACTGGGGAGAGAAAGAGAGATTTTCAACAACTCGAAGTTAAGTAAAGAAATGGGATTAAGGGTGGAGGATTCAGCTAAACATGTGCTTCATGGTGTATATGTCAATTTACTTTAACTTAAAACATTTCTAGAAGAACTGAGGACATGGTAGACGCCTCAGAAGCATCCTGATATTATGTTAAGTTTCAAATATAAAATGCCCCCATGGGATCATATGTAAAGGCTTAGTCCCCAACTGGTAGTGCTGTGTGAGGAGGTGGTAGAAACCTTAGGAGATGGCACCTTAGCTAGTGGTACTAGGCCACTGGAAGCATGCTGCTGAGCTTTTGAAATATATTTTTTCCCTGGCACCCTGCTCCTCCTCTTTCTCATCCCATCCTTCTTTTTCCTTCTCCCCTTTTCCTTTTCCTCTTCCTCCTTCTTTCTTCTTCTTCTTGTCCCTCTTTGTCCTTCTTCCCCTCTCTCTCCTTCTCTCTCTCTTGTCTTCCTGACCACCATTAAGTGAGAGCAGCATCTGCCACAGGTTCTCACAACCATGACATTCTACCTCGACTTTGACCCCCAACAATGACTCAGCTGACATTGAACTGAAACTGGGAGCCAGAATAAATCCTAACACCCTTACATTGTTTATGTCAGGTATTTTGCCATAGTGATTTTTAAAATTTACTAACATTTTTAAACATTATGGTATAGATACAAAGGGAGATACTTGTAGGTAGAAAAAAATATGCATTAAGTGAAGTTTCTTCTCTGGAAATGTAAGTTATTTGTCAGAGAACAGGAAAATTATAAAGCAATCCTTAAGTCCTAAGGATAAAATCACATCATTGCTCAGATAAAGGATTAAACAACCTAGGATAGTGGAGACAGAACTCAACTTGGGTGGCAAGTGAGCTTGACCATAAAAATGATAACACTTAACATTCATTGCAATAGAAGGACATCAAATGCTACTTTTGTGCTTTACACAGTCACCTCATCTAATGCTTACAATCCCAGAGGGCAGACTTCACTGGACCTCCACTTTACAGATATGGAAATTGAGGCATGGATAAAGAAGTAATTGTCCAAAGCAATACAGCTAAAAAGTGAGTCAGCATGAGACCATGCTGTTAAGCTCGCTGTACTGATTTTCAAAATGTGAAGATGGCTTGTGAAAAATGACTCCACTCATAGAATAAAGGAAGTAGTTTCCTTATGCCAAAAATGGCCAAAGAATTTCCAAGACTGAAAGTGAAGGAGCAGACAATGTTAGTAAAAGGGTAAAAACTTCAACTAAATAAAAAGAATAAAAGGTAAGTGTCTTACACAATATATAGACTAATTAGTTTGTTTTGACCACTACACTGTATACATATATTAAAGCAATCTTATACCCTACAAATATATGTAATTATAACTTCTGAGAATGTAGTGAATAATGGTTTTTTGGTTTTGTTTGTTTGTTTGTTTGGTTTTGGTTTTGCGAGGTAGAGTCTTTAGCTCAGGCTGATCTGTAATTCACTATATAAACTCAGGATATATACATACATACATAAATTCATGCAGTCAACATACACAGTCATGGATTTATTCTTTGTTATCATTAGAAAGTAACCCTTAGTGACCAAAATTCTTTGAATTTTTATGGCGATCTTCCCTGGAAACAGAACCTGTTCATCTTCTAAAGGCTTTTGGGCATTGATTGATGTCATGCAAAAATCATTAACTGGGCTGAAGAGATGGCTTATCGGTTAAGGTGCTTGTCTGCAAAGCCTAAGGACCCATGTTTGATTCCCCAGATCCCACATAAGCCAGATGCACAAGGTGATGAATGTGCAAGGTTGCAAATGCACACAAGGTGTCACAGGCATCTGGAATGCAATTACAGTGACTAGATGCCCTGCCACACCAATTCTCTTACTCTCTCTCTTTCTCATAAAGAAAAGGCCAGTCTGTTGGGCTTGCCTCAAACAACATAAATAAAAACCATGAACTATCTGGGCACTTGGTTTTACTTAGAGGTTCATTGTAAAAGAAATTATTCAATATCATATATCCTACATTGTGTGGTTTCTGTGTCTTTTAGCCAGCCCATTAGCCTACAAATCACAACTTAGATATTATTATTTGAAATATTTATTTCAGACTTTTTCCTCTCCATGACTTGACATATTTTCTTCACATCTCTAATTTTTGTTTCTATATAACTCTGTCCACTGAACTCATGCTAAAATATGTTTTTTAAAACATTTTAAGGGTTAAAAAACTTTAATGACTATTAGACAACTATCTTTGTGGACTAAGAAGGTTCTTCAGAGCTACCAGCTGCAGCCTTTGTAGAAGCTTGGACTATAATCATCAAAAGTCAAGAGTGTTGAGTGTAGACAGACTATATACACAAAGACTCAGTTCTCAGAGAAGAAAATCAACTCAACTTAGAGCAGTTCCTTATGATGAGTGGTACAAATAATACAGTGGGTCAAATGCTTTCTACCATATACTCCAGGGAAATTTTCAAAATTACTTAAGAACATAGTGTCGTAGTTTGATTCAGGTGTCCTCCATAAACTTAGATGTTCTGAATGCTACTTTCCCAGCTAATGGAGATTTGGGAATTAACATCTCCTGGAGACAGTGTATTGTTGGGGCTGGGCTTAGGGGTATTATAGCTAGTTTTCCCTTGCCAGTGTTTGTCACATTCTTCTGTTCCTTTTGTCCACCTGATGTTGGCCAGGAGGTGATGTCCACCCTATACTCATGCCATCTTTTCCCCCTGACATCATGAAGCTTCCCTTGAGCCTGTAAGCCAAAATAAACCTCTCTTTCCCCACAAGTTGCTCTTGGTTGGGTGATTTCTACCAGCAATGTGAATCTGACTGCAACACACAGTAAATCCATGTTGGTTATCTACCACCTTCAAATGTTTCTCTCACTGCATCGAATCTCATACAGCTGTGACAAGATTATAAAAAAGCAGATTTGATGCATTTGGATCTTACTTAAAAAGAAATCATAATTTAAAATATTTTTTGAAAGATATAACCCTCAATATGAGTATGGGAAGATCATCTGGTAAGAAGGGCCTTGGACAGGGTGAGATGAAGTATAACCTTAAAATATTTGGCTTTGGTCCATAACTCCCAGGACCAGAAATAGGTTACAACCCACATTGAACTGTTGATCAAAGACCTACAAGGTCCACAGAACAAGACAAGCTTATGTCAAAGCACTTCATTACCTGCTTGAGGTAAAAAGTAAGACCATATTACTGAAGATACGACATGTTGCCAACCCAGAACATTGAGATCTGACTGTAATCCATATGGGAGCCAGTTCCCAGAGGATTTGCTTGTATGCTGCTGGAAAGCACTACATGAGTTTCTGGGAGAAAGTGGCCAACAACATTGTAAGCAGAGAACACTACTCTTCAAAAGCACCTGGCCTGAAAAGATATTCACACTCGTGCAATGGTGGCACCCAGACTTGGAAGGTAACCAATAGCTTTCTGATTGGCTAAGAGATCTGCTCAGTGGAAAGGAACTGGGAACCAGGTCAGAATCCTATGGAGACCAAGATTATGGTCTCCAGTGAGAAGCTCCTACCAGTCTTTGGCACAAAGAGAGGCTACATCCATAAAATCTTTCTAAATTAACTATGCTTAACCCATTTAACATATGCTGACCTTACTCTCCACTGGAAAATCTGTCTTTCTTTTTCATAAGGTTGTAAGAACCAAGGAGATAAACCACCCTTGGCACACTTTCCAGGGCCCAGGTGAAACCACAGATGAATTGGGGAGATGAGCAAGAGGCTTCCATAGCAAGCCTGATAGATGTTGAAGGTATTCTACATATACCAAAGCAGAAATCCAGAAGCTTTTGAGAGTTCAACACTGAAGTAGACTAAAACACACCCATAAACTGGATGGCTAAGTGGTTAGGGAATTTGCCTGCATAGCCAAAGGACTCAGGTTGTATTCTCCAATACCCATATAAAGCCAGATGCACAGGATGGGACATGCGCCTGGAGTTTGTTTGCAGTGGCTGGAGGCCCTGGCATTCCCATTCTCTCTCTCTCTCTCACTCACTCAAATAAATAAATTACTTAATAAATATTAAAAAGAAAACAAGGCATCTACCATGGTTCAGGGAATTTTGTGGGAGAAGGAATGGAAAGAGCCACAGGTTGGGAGGGCATATCCAGAGGTATTGCTCACCCCCTCCCCCCGCCAAAGTGACTGACTTCTGTTCTCACAACTCATAACCCACAACTCCATGGCAAAAACCAACAATCCCACTGAGGAGGGACCTCAGCAGAATGTGGACAGGGAGGAGGGAAATGATGGTACCAATACATAATGTATCCATACAAAGTATATACTTAATAAAAAAAAATTTAATAAAATATTTTTGAGTTTCTGCCACCTACTGGCAACTTGAAGTGACAGAATTGAGGGCATTCACACTTATTGTTGGAGGTTAGTTATTGTTCTCAGTTCTAGGGTAGTTAATTAGCACATGCTTGAACTGGTTTTTAGAACGTATAGCTGGCAGAGTGAGAGAGCAATGTGCACTGTATTTGTTTAGAGGGTACTTTCCAAGCCATAGGCATCTTGCCTGGTAGACATGACTACAAAGTAAACTTGGTTGGTATTTTGGATTGCCTTCTCTCATGGTGTGAATCATGTGGCTTCCAGATTGCTGAGTGGGTCTCAGCTGGTGCTGGTGTTTGCAGATGCATTGCATAAACCTTCAGTGGCAAGACTAGTGTGTTTCTAGGCATAATTCTAGAAGGCAGATAGTGTGTGTTTGTGAATCTGAATATTGATTTATATGTCATCTGGATTACATTTTGGGAAGTTCTTAGGGGGAGAAAATGTAATGATTTTTTGCAATTTCTACCCTGATACAGACAGCCAGGATAGTCAAGGACCTTTCAGTGTGAGTTATCTAGTTGCTAATGCTAATTTTGGCAGCCTAAAACTAAAGTAGGTTCTTGGGTAATGTCCCTCAAATCCATACCTTAACAAAATAACCTAGATATAGCACCATCTTTGTCTTAACCTTATAACTTTCCTGGTCCAGTTTTGTCATTTCTGGGCATTCTGATCTTCACTTCAAAGAATTCATCTCATTCCTAGGGATAACCAGAGAGGGATCAAAGACTTGCTTCATTTTACAAAACCTGTGCTGGAGACTTTATTATACTGGGCCTGTCTCTCTTTGAAGATTTCTATCTGTGGATGTGAAACTTGAGTCCCAGGAAAGGCATATGAGAAAAGCTTTGGGACAGCTAGCAGACAGGAAGGTGTTGCTTATACCAAGATGAGAAAGCTGTGTCAGGGATACTATAGAAAACAAACTCTAAAGGTATGTTGGGCATATGGTGAAAAATAGTGGCCATCTGGAAAAGTGGATGTGGGTTTTTTAGTTTCTCATTTATTGATTTGTAGCTATAAAGGTATCTACTGTAAAATTCTTTTTGAAAATATATCATGTACTTTGACTATACTGACCCTCTAAACCTCCCCTTTTCTTCTGTCATTCCCCTTCCCTCCTCTTCCCTCCTATTAATCTCCCTCCTTTATCTAGTCTCTCTT
Organism: Jaculus jaculus; assembly: GCF_020740685.1. NCBI lineage: Eukaryota > Metazoa > Chordata > Mammalia > Rodentia > Dipodidae > Jaculus > Jaculus jaculus. Next base: position 51,946,173 of record NC_059109.1, read on the forward strand.
CTGCTTTCAGGTCATAGATACGATATTACATAACTATTAAACAATTAGTGTGAGGAGCTGGGATGATAGCAAGACAAGCATGTGCACCTTGGTTTAGATCCCTGGAAGCTATATAAGGCCTGGTAATGAAAAAGGCAGCAGAAACAGAAGAATCCCCTGGAAGCTCGTGGGCCAGCTATCCTGTAAAATGGAGTGGTAAATCATGAGAGGCCTGGATTCAACCACAGTGGAAAGTGATCATTTACACCTGATTTTTTCTCTGATTTTCACTCGTACACAATGGCACATGTGTGCCTGCCATCACACATGTGAATATATGTGTGCACACACATGCAGATCAGGATTAAATATGATATTATAATGGGACAGTTAACAATCAAAATGACAGTTGAAATGAAGAAGGAAGAATGAAAGAAAGAAAGCAGGGAGGGAGAGGAAGAGGCCAGTAGTGAACATCCTAGTAATTAGTCATTTCTGCTTCACCTTTCCATTGAGCCGGGAGAGATGATGGCCAATACTGTGTTAGCACCTCACAATGTGACTGCTGCAGAACTGTTCTCTCTTCAGCTGGAATAACTATGCTTCCAAATGCAGCCAGCTGTTTTTCTTCCTTGGCATGTTTCAAGATGCATGCTTTGAAACATTGATCAGGTCCTGTTCCCTTCTCCAGAAGATATATCCCATTTCAAGAGAACTCTCTGTCCCCAGATCCCCACCAGAGTTAATAGATGATGATTTTGTTCATAGAGTTTTATATTAAAATTTTAACTCAGATTGGTGACTTTAAAGTCAATGAGTGGAAGGTAAGATGAAGCATTGGTATTTTGTTGTATGCTAATGTTAATGTGAGACATTTTACATATCCTTTTGAAAACTGAACTTTAAAAGATAGTTTAAAAGAAATTTGACCAGAAATATCTATCACATTTTGGGAAACCTCTGTGTAGCTCTACAGTACATGTTTGAAAAGCACCTCTGCATCAGGCACAATCCTCAACGACATGCCCAGCTCAACTCTTCTCCAATTTGGAGGGTAGATATCCTGATTGCAGAGATAAAGATACTCAGGGAATTTAATTTGTTCACATAGAACTAATGTTAGTGCAATCAGGGTTTTAATGCTAAAGTCTCGCTTAGGGCATTCATCCCTTTACAAAATATTTATTGAGTGTTTCCCAGGTACAGGCTATGAACACACAACAATGAAGAAAACAGCACAACATTCCTACATGTGGAAATTTCCTATTGTGATAGCGCTCCTAGTATAGCATCCTTACTCGTCCCCATGGTTGCCTCTACTGTTCCCAATCTCTAGGTGGTCCCCCCTGAGCTCTAAGGGAGCAGGCAAGTCCACACAAGAGCCAGAATGAGGGAGAAACATTGATGCTAAGACCAGACAGGTGAATAGAATGGGAGAAATTTCAAGCACAGGAAATGGAGCTGAGTCCTACACGCAGTACCATTACCTCTCTCCTCCTCTTTGTCCTAGCCCAAGCAAAGGATAAAAATGACTCCTGGGAAGGACAGCTTGTGAGCTTTTGATCGTGCAGACATGAGCCCTGAGCTGGTGCTGGGACCCCTGCTTCACTGCCCTTGCTGTTGCCCACCATTGTCCTAGTCTTGCCTCCCATCTGCTGTGTGCTCTCCTCTACCTTGGTGTCCACTGAGTCCAGTGTCTCCAGCTCCTGGTCTTCAGGCTTCCTTCTCTAGATCATGACTCCCCATTGGGAGCCCCTTCCCAAGGACTCTCTACACAAGTAGCACATGCCTCTCTACCCACTTTCAGTTGTATTCTCAAACTAGATACAACTTAACTTATTCATGAAACATTTACTAAGTACTTATAACAAACCAAGCATGGATTCAAGTGCCAGGTACCTGTGCAAAGCCAAAAGTGGTGCCTCTACCTATGCCAACATCTAAACCACTAGAATTCTATGAATATTATTTTACATAGGAAAAAGAAAGTATAATTGTGACTAACTTCAGTATACTTCTATGGGGAGATTCTTCTTGGATATCCAGATGGGCCTGGAATGGATACTCAGAGGAGAAGGCAACAGGAAGTCAGGACAGAGAAGGGTTTCAAGATCCTGGTTTTAAAGATATAGAGAGCCACAACCCAAGGAGCAGTGGAGGTCACAAGATGCTGCAAGAGGCAAGAAGCAGAAAAGCCTACAAGAAGAATGTGACCCTGGCTGACATCTTGATTTTAAGCTCAGTGGAACAGATTTTGGACCTCTGGCCTCCAGAACTACAAGAAAATTGATTCCTATTGCTTTAAACTAACCAATTTATGGTAATTATTATAGAATCAATAGGAAACTGCCAGTACTCTTTCTCTGAATTCGTCCTGGATTTCTTGAGGCTTTCCAATGGATTTCCTTAGGAAAATATTCACATATTTTCTATATCTCTGTATCAGAAAACTTGTAACACTGCAGATCAAATGCATGTTCTGTGTCTTGCCACATATATGCATACAAAAATATCTTCATTTAACCCAGTACTTCCTGGCATAGAACAGATGCACAATAAATGTTTATTTCAGTGAAAACAAAATACACCAAGGAATTAATGATGTCTATCCTGGATGTAACAAGAAGGAGAAATGATTTATGCACATATACTTTGCCATCCCTGACCCACTTTTGGACCAGCCTCTTCCAAACATGAAGCAAATCATGTTTTTGCCTTCCAGAATCTTAGAAGTAGAATCTGGTTTGTATAACTCATCAGTGACAACTTCTCATAGTCTTATCTCTTGCAGGGAAAACTGACCAGTTTGTGTATGTTTCTTTAATTTAACATTTTCAACATCAATGCCTTTTTCTAGGTACTGTTATGTCATCACTGCCCTTGTAGAGTTTAAGGTCTAATAAGGAAAATAAACATGTGTTAGACCAATCCAGGTCATCAGTACAAAAGGGGGTATTGTGATGGTATAGGAATGGAAAAGTAGGGCCATGATGGAGTATCTCAACAGAAAGGGAGATTCAAACCTTTAAGCAAAGACCATAAATTAAATTTGGAAACTGATTCTTGAAGTCCTGACTGAAGGGGAGGGAGAACATTTGCCCATCAAGAGGAAGTGTGTGACTCAGTGGCTCTCCGCCTTCAGCTCTAGGTCCCAAAGGAGGCTTAGGCTGTCTGGCTGATTTTGAAGTGAGCCTGGTAAAAATTTAGCATTTTGGTCACTCTCTGTCCCTTGAGCAGAGCTCCGGAAACAGGATCAATAGGGAAACATCGTCAGCAGCTAAAGGATGCTATAAATCTTTCCTACCCTGAACATTCAGAATCATTTGGAAGGGGACTGGCTGAGGTTTCTGGGAGGGGCTAGGGCAAAGCTTGGGGTTCCATTTTAATGAGGCTTTTTGCTGCTAAGAGCTGTGCTGATGGGGAAGGGAAGGTGTGCTAGTGATTCTCTATTTTATCTAAAACATGAGTTAGAAATTGATGAGTTCAATTATCAATGCACCTGTCTTTCAGCAGTCGCTTGCTAGGAATGTAATAGCTTTATGTCAAGGTGGTGGACACCCCCACAGAGGTGGTGCACAGGGCATGAACTTTACAGCAAAGATGATCTGTAGTCCAGACCAAACCTCAGAAGCTGTGCGATCTGAGGCAGGCTCTATCACAGCTCTGAGCTCAGTTTCCCCCTCTGTAAATAAGAGTAATACAGAAATACCTATACCACTGAATATGAGAAGGTAAAGTATAAAGATAATGAATGTTAATTATAAATAACTTTTTCAGTGACATGAAGGCTTGACTTGGAGAACAAGAACATGTTATAGCACAAAAAATTCAAGCCTTACATGGGGACTGAGTTAATCCACTTACAAGAAGATTAAAAAGCAGTAAGACGGTTAATAACCAATGCTCCTCATTCACTTATTTCTTCAGCAGACTTAGTTGCCAAGATGAGCCACGTTCACTGCTAGGCCCTGGTGGTGCGGGGATGACCAAGAACTTACAGCAGGGTCTTAACTTCTGTAAGAGCAAAGACCATGTCTGACAGTGGCTCTTTGTTGTAGCCCTAGCACTTAGTAGAATTAAGTGGAGTTAGGTTAGTGGGAGTGAGAGTGTTGCAGTCTGGTTCACATTGCTGGTAAAAATCACCCAACCAAGAGCAGCTTCTGGGAAAAAAGAGATTTATTTTGGCTTACAGGCTTGAGGGGAAGCTCCATGATGGCAGGGGAAAATGATGGCATGAGCAGAGGGTGGACATCACCCCCTGGCCAACATAAGATGGACCATAGCAACAGGAGGGTGTGCCAAACACTGGCAAGGGGAAACTGGCTATAAAGCCCATAAGTCCTCCCCCAACAATACACTCCTTCTAGGAGGCATTAATTCCCAAATCCCCATCAGCTGGGAACCTGGCATTCAGAACACCTAAGTTTATGGGGGACACCTGAATCAAACCACCACATTCTGCCCCTGACCCCCATAAACTGATATCCATACATGATGTAAAATACAATGCTTTCAGTCTGACTTTAAAAATCCCCATAGTTTTTATCAATTCCAATGATGTTCATACATCCCCATAGTCCAAGATCTTTTAACTGAGCCATAATACTAAAAACTAACCTCAAAAAACCCATAATGGCACAGAATAAACATTCACGCTGCAAAAGATGGCTTTGGGCATAGGAAAGAAACATTCAACCAATACAAGATTTAAAACAACCAGGGCAAATATCAAACTGTAGCTTCAACTCCAACAACTATAGCCAGTGACAAATCTTCAATTCCGATAATTCTAACCAGCAACGAGTCTCTGGAATTCCAATTCCACCCCTCCAGCTAGGCTACTCACAGTCCTGGGAAATTTCATCGGGGCTGGCAGCTGCTTGGCAGCCAACTCATGGTCCCAGCATCTCCACTGGGTCTCCACTGCAAGCCACAGTTTATCTTCATGGCTCCATGGGGTCTCTATGCAGGCAACCAGCAAACCCGCTTCACACTGCCCATGGCCATTTCCAAAACACAAGACCGTGTTGCAAACTCAATGACCCTCTTTCCAGCATTTCTTATAGTCCACACTACCAGGTAGGGTGCCAATTTGTTAATCCAGGGGGGAATAAAGCAGACTTTGAAGAACAGGACACTCCTTGAGCACTCAGGCCCCTTAAAAAGAGTCGACATTCTTTCTGTTACCCCAGCGCAGGTCAGCTAGCCCAGTCTTAAAGGTTGTGATCTTTCAGTTGCAGCTGATTGGGCAAAAGTTCACCCAAAGATTTTTCTTTCTGTGCCATATTCCTCTGCTCACACCAGTTCATTTCTATGCAAAGCAACCCTGCACAACTTCTCAGGGCATGGGCACAAGAGCAAGCTTCTCACACAAACTGCTAGCCCAGTCCAAGCACAGCTCTTTGTCACCCTCATGAGCCAAACCTCACAGTCCATAGTTCTGACCAGAATAGTCCATCAAGCTGTACTTACAGCACTGCAAGGCATCTCTTATGCCAAGGTTTCAAATCCTCCCACATTCCTCTTGAAAATCAGCTCCAAAAGGCCAAAAAATCACCCCCTGGCCAACATAAGATGGACCATAGCAACAGGAGGGTGTGCCAAACACTGGCATGGGGAAACTGGCTATAAAGACCATCAGCCCACCCCCAACAATACACTCCCTCCATCCATCAGCTGGGAACCTAGCATTCAGAACACCTAAGTTTATAGGGGACACCTGAATCAAACCACCACAGAGGGAATTATTTCTTTTTTAAAATATATTTTATTCATTTATTTATTTTCTAGAAAGAGAAAGAGAGTGGGTGCACTAGTGCCTCCAGCCACTGCAAACGAACTCCAGACATGTGCACCCCATTGTGCATCTGGCTTATATGGGTTGTGAAGAGTTGAATCTGGATCCTTTGGCTTTGCCACTAAGCCATCTCTCCAGCCCAGGGATAATTATTTCTTAGTGAAGGAACTAAGTATTGGTAATTTTAATTCAAAACAGCAATAATAAATATAATACCTATCAGAAATTTTGCCTGTCTGAATTTGGGTAAATACTACCAGATGGTTCCAAACCAACGCACCTGCCATGGTCCTGCAGTGGATGCAAACCCTGAATCCTTCATTTACACCTGGACTTGGCATTGCCTTGCTTTATAATTACTGCTTGTCCAAGATGAACCAAGGGATAGCTCATTTTTTAATTTGCACTTTTGGATTATTAGTATATTTTAGGAAACGGAAATGCTTACTGGTCTTTGGCTTTTTTCTTCTAGAAATTGTATCCTCTGCTCAGTTTTGTATATATATATATATATATATATATATATATATATATATATATATACACACACATACATACATGCCTCTTTCTCTCTCTGATACATAAACTAAATTTTAGTAATATATAAAAAGCCAATTAATTAAAGACAAGGACCTTGAACAATCTTCTTGTAGTAATGTGTAAAGAATAAAGGAGAGATGCAGCAGTGCCTAGCTTTGTCTTCACAAAACCCTCAAAATAGGAGGAAAAGATGATGACATCAAAATAAAAAAGAGGCTAATGAAGAGAGGAAGGGGATATGATAGAATGTAGATCTAAGAAGGGGAAAGTGGGGGAGGAGAGGAAATTATCATGGTTTATTTTCTGTAAGTATGTAGGCTGTCAATAAAAAGGAAAAATATTAAAAAAGAATAAAAGAATGAAAATAATTTGATCTGGTATACCTATGATCTGACAATAAAATAGTAATGAATAATCATAAATATAAAATATAATGTTTTGTGTTTCTTTTCTTTGAATTTTAAAAATATTTCACAGCTACTTATTTGGTACCAACAATGAGAAGCTATATGGGAAAAAAAATACTGCCTCCCCTAATAGAGAGCATAAGAAATGGTAGACCTGAAGAAATTTTGTCATAGAAAGCTCTAGGACCCAGAAGACTCCACTCTGAGATTGTTTTTCTTTACTACAGTGAATTGATCATACACGTCACTAGACTCCCTGAAGTCTGGTGAAATTTGAATAAAACCATTCATTTATCTTTCTTCAGGTTCCTTCCTGCTGGGTAAAAAAAAAAAAACCTCATGTGCTTTAGTGGGCTTCCCACTTGCCTACGACATCCCAGCTATTAACACTCTTCACACATAGGGCTCCCATTGACCCTGGCTTTCTCCCTAATTGAACCCAAGGACTAAAGCATCCTTTACAATAAGCACTTCTTTGTAATAGACAGGTTTCCGGGACCCATAAAACAGCTTTTAGAAAGGGCGAGCTGTATTTAAGGAAGACATTAATATAGTGCCACAAAATGAGGTTTGCTGACATATGACTCTCTAAATAATTTACTTTAAATAAATTAACACTAGGATTTGCATTTACCTTTGGAAGTCCAATTTACTGGAGACACTAAGCATGTGATCTCTGGAGAATGGGAATAACAAAAGAAACTAGTCTTTTCTGTACTACTTTGCTAGGAGCCATAACGACAAAATGACCTACTTTTTTAGATAAATCTCTCTTTTATCCACAGACCCTCTACTGAAGGAGTTGCTCTTCTCTGAGGAGGACTTCTGTTGGCCAACAAAGTGAGTTTAGTATCTAGGAAGTGACGGCTAAGCAATAGCAAGGGGGAATTGTCTAATTAAAAAGTTCAGTCTTTATCATTATGAAGTTGCTAAAAGTTATTGCTAAATTATTTGCATATACTATCTCACTTAAAACTTTGTAAATATATCCATAGGTAAAGCTTTCATATAAACCCCTTTTGGCAAATGAGGACACTATAATTTAAGTAGGCATCATGGTCTGACCACACATACAGAAAGTGGTGGGTATAGGGAGTCTTATTTCATTCCATAATCTAACTTTTAAGTAACATAAATGATCAATAATTTTATTAGTAAGAGAAATAATTATCAAGCTTACATATTAACTTTTGAAAAACTGAAATAGGTAGGAAAAATATTACCAAGTAAACAAAAATCACATTCCTCTTAGCACCTTGGAGTTGATTATTTTCAAGTACATGTGGGGGTTAATTATTTTGATATTGCCCATTTATGTTGAGAAAACTTTATTTTTATCACCAATGACAGACATTTCTCAGTGTTTTGGGGTCATGAATGGGTGGGAAATGCCTTTAATATAATAGAACGGTAAAGCAAGGACCTTTTGGCCCATTAAAATGAGTGCATGATTTTTCTGTCCTTTCCAGCTGGCAGCTGACCAGAGAGGCTGATGGGCATAGCAGGACTTCTGGGCACACGTGGTTCCAGCATATGGAGCTCGGTTGCTTCCCTGAGCTGGGTAATGACATCTCCTCCTCATCATTCTGGGCCATGGAGCAGCTTTGGCCAGTGTGGGGACCAAAGATGAGAAAGCCATTCAAATCCAGGCTTAGAACAGTACCCTGATTTCCCCTCATCAACAGCAACCAGCCAGACTTATGTTAACTATGCCAAGGGAGCTCCTTGCCCCCTCAAAAATTCTGATGCAAAGGTAGTGCATGAGGATGAAGGGCTTGGACTTTGCAGCCAGAGCTGGCACCAGATCCTGGCTTTGCCACATTGGAACAGTGTGAATCATGGCAGATTATCCAACCTCCTAAATGTCAGTTTCCTCAACTGTAAAATTAGTCAGTAGAATGCAGCAGTTAAGTGTGCGGGCCCCAGAATCAGCCTCTATATTTCTGTGCCCAGCTCCATTACATCCCAGCTTCTGTGTCTCCATTTCTTTCTTTCTTTTTTCTTTTTCTTTTCTTTTTTTTCTTTTCTTTTCTTTTTTTTTTTTTGTGTGTGTGTGTGTGTATGAGCATGCATTGCCACAGCACTTGTGTGGAGGACAGAGAACAAGCTCAGGGTTTGAATCCTTTGCTTTCTTCTTTCGACTAGGGTCTTGTTTTGTTTGCCATGGGAAAGGTCAGACCAGCTGGTCAAGAAGTGTGGAGACTCTCTTGGTTTTATCTCCCATTGCTGTAGAAGCATTGGGATTATAGGTGAATGTGCCACTTTACCTCTGGCTTTATGTGGATTCTGGGAATTTAAAGTCAAGTAAGCAGGCTTCAACTACTGAGATACCTCTCCACCGTACTTCTTTGTCATTCTTTTTTTAAAATTTTTTTATTATTTTTATTTATTTAGTTGAGAGTGACAGACAGAGAGAGAAAGAGGCAGAGAGAGAGAGAGAGAGAGAACAGGCACCCCAGGGCCTCCAGCCACTGCAGATGAACTCCATACTTGTGCATCTGGCTAACGTGGGTCCTTGGGAATCGAGCCTTGAACTGGGATCCTTAGGCTTCACAGGCAAGTGCTTAACCGCTAAGCCATTTCTCCAGCCCTTCTTTGTCATTCTTGTCCTTATTCTTATGATAAATGTTTTGAGAAGTACTGGTCATTTGTTTTATGGACTTTCTACTAATGTTGGCTTATCTTGTGTTTTCAACAATAAAACCAAGACATTGTATTTTTGGTAAGCATCCACAAAGGGGATGCAGTAGACCTCACATACAGGGTATCTATTGATGACTTGATTTAAAGTGGCATGTTCTAGATTTCTCTACTATAAATTGCCATATTTCCTTTGGGGAATTTACTTTGAAATCCCGGAAATATTTTTTCTACTCACATTTTTTCCTCTAGTTTTAGTAATCATTTGTGGATCTTGCTTATAGCCACCATTACTGTGGTATTCCAATGGTGACTTTTTATTTCACTCTAATTATATTAATTTGACTGCCTCTGTAAGAAAAGATTGCCTCTTCTCCATTTATTTATTCAATTTCCTATTTATATCCCTATATTTTATCCTGTGGATTTAATAATCATTATTTACATTGCTTTCAAATTGTTCTAGTTTTGTCCTCCAAATTGACCCCATCCCTTTTTACTTGTTCCTATCCTATTTTGAGCACTACAAGGTGTTTAATGGTAATCTTTTATTTTTATTGCCTTAGTCCTGATAACTTCTATAAGAACCTATTTTCTTTCATTGAAAATAATTCCATGATCCAAGCCAACATCCATGTGCTAGAGGGGTTATTAATGTGGGTTATCATTGTGCCCAGGCACTGCTAATACCAACTCACCCCAGTAGCCTTTAGGAGGTAAGCCAGATGAACTTGGTTCTTTGATCAGCTCTCCCCTTTGGACCTCTCATCTCACTCACCCCACAAAACTGCTTACAAACCTCCATTTGATTTTGGTCCCCTTCTGTCCTCCTTTCCTAATAATTCTGCTTTACTCTCACCACCCTGATCTCTAGGCAGCACAAAGCAAGACCTTCAAATTTATTACCCATGACTTTCTCTCTCAGATGCATACTCCCTTAACTTACATGTCTGTTTAAATGTCATCTTGTGAGTGGTGCCAATCCTTACTACCCACCATAAAATGACAAACTTCTCCCCTCTTCACCCTAATATTCTCTATTCCTTTAGCCTTGTAGCTAAGGCCAACTGTAGTTTATTCCTTACACTTTAAACTGCTCAAATTTTCATCTTGTATTTGTCAGCATCTAAGATATGATAATTCACTACTTTATAATTTTGTCCATCTCTCTGCTAGAATGTAAGCTCTGTATGGCCATTCCCATATTCCCTGCACCTAAAAGATTGCCTAGTACAGAGCATGACAGGTGTTTAACAAATATTTGTTGAATGAATGAATGATCAGGATCATGAACTTTGGAATCAGAGAAAAGCAATCCACTTATTAAACCCTATCTGCACCATAGACACCAGCAGAGGAACTCAGGAGTCAAGTTTCTGAGATGATCTCTTTTTAATTTTATTATCTGGAGAAAATAATACTTAGCTTATGAAGACTCACTACAAGGAGTAAACAATATAACTTGGGTTGGGTATATGGCTTAGTGGGAAAGCAGTTGCCTAGTGTGTGTGTGAGATCCTGGGTCTAATCTTCCTACAAACCATAAACACAAACAGATAATGTGATATACTCTTTACTGAATGAAAGTGTTAAGTGCTTATCAAATAATGCCCAATAAATAGACACTAATATCATCACCTTCCAATGAAGGAATCTATTTTTATCACAGATTCACGTTTGCCATAAATTTTCCCACCTTTGTGGAGTCATTTTGGCTAGCTTTCTCGCTGAATTGAAGGATTTCAAATAGAAGTTTCTGGTTCCACCCCTTGCAGCTGTCCAAATAAATATTTTTCCAGAGGGTCTGGAACCAGTGGGACATTCTCCAGAACCCCCAGTCATGTTTGGAAGTGTGGCCTGTGTGAAAAAACCCAAAGGGTGTAGTTTGCTCAACAGAAATGTAAAAACAAGCCCTGCTAGTTGTACCTGAGGGGCTTTGCATTTGCTGGGGTGACTTCAGGTCCCCAGTAAAGGAACAAGAGTGGCTTGGAGGACTCCAGACACCCCTTAGTGCCACCTCACCCCAAGCATGGATTTCCTACATGGACACCTTCCATGGTCTGTGCAGGCAGCTAAGATCCAGGACAGTCCTCTGCCATTACCTGGATGGGGCTCTCCAAGGTCCATCCTAACAAGCTCCATTCAGGTTCCCTGCCAGCCATGGTTTGCATCCCTCTTTCCTGACACTGACTCCAAATCTCCCTTGTGTGCCTTCCCAGTCAAATGCTGACACACTTATCCAGACCCTGCCACAGCAGCTGTGTGCTGGGAAACCAGCCGAGACAGCCGGAGAAGGCCTCCGAGCCACCCAACCTCAGGAAATAAGAGTGCTGGCTTTTTGCCACACAATGTTGGTCAGTCTTGTTGAGGCTTTAGAAATGTGTGGAGTAAAGCCTAGTTAGACTTTGTAGGAGTGGCCTTAGCTTATATAACAGGAGCTTGGAACTCAAAGCCATGCTTGTAAAGTATGTCAAGCCTAGGGCTATTAGTTCAGTGGTAGAGAGTGCTTACCCCTCAAGGGCAAGTCTTGAGTTTGATCCCTATCAACACAAGAGGAAAACCAAATGTGTCTAGCAGTTTGAAGGCGAGGTGAGGAGACTGGAGGAGATGTGAGTTTGATTTGCAAAAGCTGTAGTCCAGTGGTAGAAGGGATTGTGAACTGACACTAGATGCCCAGCAACCTCCAGTGGGTCAGCACTCTCACCCAACCCAAACAAATTACTAGGAGCCTCAACTGTGATGATGCATGTGAAATTTATTCATGAAGTGTATGAATGGACAGTCTGCTCCCAGTCTCTAACACATGCAATTGTGCATGTTCGCCACTGCCTCTCTTTTTCTGTCTCTCTGCACACATGTACACAGACTTGCCACCACAATGGTGCAAGTGGGCTCCAAAGTCAATTGCTTTGGAGGATTCACACATTCAGGATCAAATGATGGTTGAACCTGGAACTTGGTGCCAGATCCTCTGGTTTGAAGTACAGTTCTTCTGCTTTCCAGCCAGTGTATTAATCTTCCTCAGTTTTCTCATCTTAAAATGCTCATGGTGATGATAATAGTTCCTGCCTCATTGGGAGAATATGAAGTCTTTTACCCATGTTTTGTACATAATAAATGTATGTGATTATATATATATATATATATGTAATTCTCAAAAAAAAAAAAAAGGAAATATTGGGCTGGAGGGATGGCTTAGCAGTTAACGAATTTGCTTACAAAGCCAAAGGACCCAGGTTTGATTCCCTAGGACCCACATAAGCCAGATGCACAAGGGGGTACATGCAACTGGAGTTCATCTACAGTGGCTGGAGGCCCCGGTGAACCCATTCTCTCTCTTTCTCCATCTCCCTGTTTCTCTGTCAAATAAATAAATAATAGAAGTGTGATCACATTTACTTTAACACTATAGTGTGAATATGAAGATTTCTGCTTTGGTTCAGGTGTCCTAAGGTCCTAATATTATGAACATAAACCCCCATTGCACAAGATGGAGAAAGAAGTTCTTTCGTGTATTCTTGGTGTCTGAGGTGAACCTAACAAGTCTCACTTAGGATTTCAATCTAATACTGCACAGGCCACATGGAAACAATATTACTGAGAGACTAGAGCCACCAGGCAGTGCCTCTTTTGAATGCCTGAAGCTGACGTTCAGAAATACTGGCAATATTTGTGATATGACTTCTTATGTTGATGGATCCTGTTTCAAAAGAAAGCAGAATTCCACAGACAGAGTGCATTACTCAAAGTTATAGGAAACACCTGTTCTTTAGAGTGGTCATAGATATTGCATGAATAAAACAGTCCCATGGCACCTGCTGAGCCACAGAACTTCTCAGAGACTTTAACATGCTACTATAACGGACCACCAAGGCTGGCCTGCGGTACAAAGCACTCTTCAAACATCTTTGGTCCTTATCCTTTCTATTGTGGCGCTTACAGAATCTTAGGAAATGCTGGCCTGACAGGAAGCGTAGGGATTGAAAACAAACAAAACTGATAGTCACCTCCCAGCTTTATGATATACTTTACTTGTTGTGGCTATTTATAAGGCAAAGTACTTCATTTCTCTGAGCTTCACTTCTTTCTTCCATGAAACAGGGATAAAATATATACTATCCAATTATGAATAAACTGTATTTTTTAAAGATGATGTACATTTGTGTGGGATAGATTTTGTAAAATTACGACTAGTATTCCTTTTCAATAGGCTGTGCTGGAAACCAGTTTTTCCTAATAGTCCAAATTTTCTGTCCTTTTCTACCACCATGTAGCCACTAAATTCTTTAAATGTTGTTTATTGTACATGTAAAATATGCTAACTTTTGAAGACCTGATGGTTAGAACTTATGATGTTGTGAAAGATACCCAAGAAAAACAATGTAAAGAAGAAGGGCCTTATTTTGGACATGATTTCATAGAATTTAATCCATATAGGCAGGCTGCATTGTTCTTGGGCCAATAGTGAGGTTAGGCACTACTCTGAGGTCACCTCGTGGAGTACAGAAAGAAAAGACAGACCAAGCACAGGACACTCCCCAAAGACAACTCTTCCAGGGACCTACTTCCTCCAAACTCTAATTCTCTACAACTCCTAAGAATGCCAGCAAATTACAATTCCACCACTGAATTAATCCACAGATAGAGGCAGAGCCCTTGTGATCCAGTCACCTTCAAACAGCCCCATTAGCTGGCAATACAGTCTTCAACACGTGAGCCCTCAGGGGACATTTTATATCCAATCCATAGTGCTAAACCATAGAACACATGTTAATTCTTTCTATAGTGATTCATACTGAAGTATTTTGTTTCAGTGGATTAAATGAAATATAGCATGAAAATTACTGCTACATAGTCCCCTTTACTTGTTCAAATGCATCCACTACTAGGAACTTTGGATCACACAGTAGCTCATATTTGTAGTTCTCCAGTTTTCCTGTTAGAGAACATGGTCTAAATGGTTGGATGAGACTTAGAATTGTTTTACATTCTAACCTTCTTATCACCACTCAATTCATTGTGGTATGGCTTCTCAGAGCAATGGACCACATTATAGGATGCCCAAGTTGTACTTTGAGGAGCATGCATCCTGTTTCCAGGGCATCACTATTTAAAGATTCAGTTGGCCTTAGAAATACTTGAGGTATGAATTAAGATTATAAACAAACTGTCTACAATGGAGACAGATTTCAAAGTAATGTTGGAAGAAAGTATTAGTTGGAGTAAACCACTTTGGCCTGGATTTTGATTACGTACCATCTTCACACTCTATCCACATCTCACATACGCATAAGCAGTGCCAATTTAATCACCAATTAAGAGTGTCTTCATGAATTGGATGTATTCAAGAAGTGAGTTAAACATGTTAGCAGCATCAGAGGCTTCAATTAGTTAGTTACCTTTAGACAGGGAATTTCTCAGCTTACAAATGTCATTCAAAAATGGTCTAGGTGGGATGGAGAGATGGCTTACCAGTAAAGGTACTTGCCTGCAAAGCCAAAGGACCTAGATTCAATTCCCCAGTACCCCATAAGCCAGATGCACAAGGTAGTGCATTGTCTCGAATTTGTTTACAGTGGATAGAGACCCTGGTATGCAAATTCTCTATTAACTATCTATCTATCATGTATCTATCTATAATCTATCTGTCTCTTTCTACCTTTCTCAAATAAATAAATAAAAATATAATATTTTAAAACAGGGCTAGGGAGAAGGCTCAGCAGTTAAAGGTGTTTGCAGTTAAAGGTGTAGCCTGAGTTCAGTTCCACAATACCCACATAAAGCCAGATGCACCGAGTGGTGCATTAATTTGTAGTCCTTTTAGAACAGCAATAGGTCTGGTGCACCCACTGTCTGTCTGTCTGTCTGTCTGTCTCTCTCCTTCTCTCTCAAGTAAATTTTTTAAAGGCCAGCCTAACAGGTGGTATAACAAACACCAAAATGTAGCCCCTAGGCATTGGACAAAGTGAGTGGTATGAATATAGCTAAGATGAGGGCAAAAGGTAGGAAAATATTTTCCTAGGGCTTCATCTGTATATTTTTAAAGATAAAGATACACACCACTACCTACCATCTATGATAGTCCTGTGTGAACATATCTGATCTCTTGAAGTTTACTCCATGAAGTATCCAATAAGGAACTATATCTGGTTCTTCTTGGTATTATTGCTAAATACTGAACTTTAACCTGAATGCTCAACAAATATATGTGGAAGTAAGAGAAAGAGGGAGAGAAAGCAGGCATGCAAACAAGAAGAAAGAATGGCAGTAGGCCAAAAGGAAAGAAGGAAAGAAGGAAGGAAGGAAGGAAGGAAGGAAGGAAGGAAGGGAGGGAGGGAGGGAGGGAGGGAGGGAGGGAGGGAGGGAGGGAGGGAGGGAGGGAGGGAGGGAAGGAAGGAAGGAAGGAAGGAAGGGGAGGGAGGAAGGGATACTGGAGGGAGGGAAAGAAAGGGAGGAGGAACCGGGAGAGAGGAAAGATCATAAGGAAAACAGGAAGGGTAGAAGGATGGAGAAGCATACCTTGTTAGGAAATCTAGCCTGAGAGCTCCAAATAGTTCTCCTAGCTACTTCAGTTCTCTGAGCATCTCAACTGGAATTAACTATTTAAATTTCTGGAGTTTTCCTTTGCCAAGTAATTAGCATAGTATTTGCTCAAAAGAGATCAACCAAGTTGGCTTAGGAAGATTCTTTTATAAATTCTTTTATAAATTGCCCTATTATACACAGATGTATGTGTGTGCAGATAGCACACACACACACACACACACACACACACACACACACAGAGCGAGAGAGAGAGAAGTTCCCTCCCATTATTCATATTTTTGTTTTTATTTCCATACAAATAACTTCAATTTTGCTTTTAATACTTAAAGTTGATCTCATTTCACCAAAACCAAAGACTTGCCTCACACAATGATATCTATTATGAAATAAGACACCTATCAAATGAGCACCAGTTTTAGAAAATGTATAGAAAAGAGGCCAGATGGAGATGAACACAAATGCTCGACCATGTGTCATACTGGATGTCAGAGGACAAACTTCAGCTTTTGGGCTTTAAGTTGGCTACGTAGAGGTCTGGCCACAGAAGTATTTCTGTGAGACTTTTCCCTACCAGGCATTGAGACTTTTCAGAATCCACAAATCACTTCCCTTTACTTCCCAGGCCAGTCCCAAAGGACAAACCGGTCTCCTGGTATCACACCACAGTGGACAGAGAGGAGGAGGGGCAGGAGATGAAGTACAGAAGCAGCAATTAAGAAATACTGATCACTGCCTTAATTGAGCTGAGGGGAAGCATGGGACAGCCAGCAGTGTGGTTGCGCCAACATCCTTCCAATAAACAGAGTGTATGTGAGGGGAGGAAGTCTGGGCCTTCCTCTTGTCCATTCTCAGCATTCCCATCCGAAATCCCAGAAGTACACGCTGAGAAAGAGCTACTGGCAGAGCCAGGCCTGTGTGGGTGAGACTGTTCTCTGCTCTTACTAGAGGTCAGATTTGCCCGTCACTAACCCAAGCCCAGGCCTGATAATGCCTCCTCTTTCCTGTAAGGCTGGTGGCACAGTGGTTGCAAGGTTTCCTGAAGAAAACACTGCACCATAGGGAGCCTAATTAGATCTTCAAGCACAGTGCCCTTGGAGGTCAGTGATGGTGTGACCAGAATTGTAGCTTGTGGCAGCTGCCTATCACTGCCTTGATCTGCCCTACCATGCCTGCCCCAGCCCTGCCCTCTCAGCACACATTTTCTTCCAGAGGGGTCTGAACCCTAGCCCGCTACCGGAGTAGGGAGTAGTATGCTATTTTTAAAAGCCTTCCTCCCTAATGAGCTTCTCCATCCCCATATCTAAAGCCCATATGAGGTTGGAGTTTACTAGGTCCTATGTCTTTAACAGCTGGCTCAGCCCAGAGGCTCTTAGCAGTCTCATTCTCACAATTCCCAAAACTCAGATAGCTCTTTGTAGCTTGTTAGTGGCTTTAGGCTAATTTGTGTTTGTCCTATTTATAGGAGAGTGACACTCCCCAAATAAAACCACTCTCACCAGAAAAATAGCATTTATCTAGCTCCATAAGGCAAAAAACTAGGCATTTCTTTCTAATTGAAACTTTCTCTCAAAAGCTCAGAAGTTGCAAAGATCTATGAGGTCCCTTCCCATTATACATAACCAGTAAGTGATTGCTGAAGAAGGAGACTCATCCATGAAGCTGCCTGCAAATTGGTCAGGGAATTCTAAGGATGTGGTTTTCCTGAGATGTCATCCAGCTGGGGTATGTTACTCAGTTATTCGGCTGTCTTTAAGTCACTTGTGTTCTTGTAAGTAAACCCTATAAACTCACTGATTAACTGGGCTCAACTTGTGTATAATGATCTCTTTGATCTGGTGTTGGTGCCCTATCTGAGGTAAACAGATACTTGTTTACATATCCCCATAAAAACTCATACAAGAGCACTGGGGAAATTGAGAGCATGTTTTCAGTAATACCACACTAGGAGTATGGTAGAGATAGCGGTCAGCTGGGATGGATACTCCTAGTAATGATATGCTGTATTTCCAGTTTTGAAGAGGGGATAGCACGCGGTAGACAGGACCCATGTCCACCCAGGTATTCCTTTTCATAATCCCATGTTCATTTCCTTTTTAAAAATTATCACAATTTGGGCTGGAGAGATGGCTTAGCAGTTAAGCGCTTGCCTGTGAAGCCTAAGGATCCCAGTTCGAGGCTCGATTCCCCAGGACCCATGTTAGCCAGATGCACAAGGGGGCGCACGCGTCTGGAGTTTGTTTGCAGAGGCTGGAAGCCCTGGCGCACCCATTCTCTCTCTCTCTTCCTCTATCTGTCTTTCTCTCTATGTCTGTCGCTCTCAAATAAATAAATAAATAAATAATTTAAAAAATTATCACAATTTTGGGAAAGACATGGTGGTGCACACTTTAATCCTAGCACCTGGGAGGCAGAGGTAGGAGGTTTTCCATGAGTTCAAGGCCACCCTGAAACTACTTAGTAAATTCTAGGTCAGCTTGGGCTAGAGTGAGACCCTGCCATGAAAAAAATATTATCACAATTTGTAATGATTGTAGTACATTGATTAGTATAGAAATTCATAAAAACTTAACTACATAATCCATGAAAGGGTATTTGTAATCTTATCTAACCTGAGAGATATTTCATGATCCAGAAGTCAACTTGCAGTTTCCAGGATTGAGCAAAATTGTCAGTATTATACTTCTTAATAGACCAAATCCCAGAGGGGGAAAAAAATCACAATTTTATTTCCCAATGGCTTCTGAGAATCCTTTGATCATGATCTAATTGGCCTGTCTTAAGTTGTTTGGCATGTTTAAACCAATCGCTAAGGCCAGGGGTCACTGACCAAGCAGGTTTGGGCCATGTGTACATGCAAGTTCAATGAATATAAAGGAAAATCTGTGAGAATAATACTTTATGAGATCCATATGCCCCACTATCAAAGGAACAATGGACCATTTCTCAGAGGAAAAGATCCACCTTCCACCTAAATTGTACATGCTGTATTAGAGAAATAATCTCAATCATTAGTCAGAAAACTCAGTACATGGTAAGCATTCAATGTATTGGATGAATAAAGGCTGGCACGGTGGTGCATATCTTTAATTCCAGCACTCAGAAGTCTGAGGCAGGAGGATTACAATGAGTTTGAGGCCAGTTTGGGACTACAGAGTAGATCCAGGTCTGCCGGGCTATAGTGAGGCCCTGCCTCAAAACAACAATATTTGGATAAATAATGCTTGTTTCAAACCAAATGAATATTTACTTGTCAGGGTAAAGACCACCCCCACTACTGTCTTCTAAGTATCTCGTTTCAAGCACTGGCAGGAATTATACCAGATCTGGAATCAACCCTCACTCAAAATAGGCTCTGTGTTTCTGGACAAGCCACACTGAGCTGGAGTTTCCACATCTGTCAAATGGGGAGAATATGGTGACAGTTTTGAAGCTTAAATGAAATAACAAATCCATTTTTAATCTATTCCCTCATATGACATTTAAGGCAAATATAGTGATAATTTCCAAAGGGGTTTTCCTTGAGGATGCTTTCTGGTTTGGTTTTTCAGTGAATGCCTGAAAGTAAGAGACAAAAGATCCTTCAGTTCAAGCTCAAATCCAGGACCTCTGGAAAGCTGCCTAAATCCTTTCCTGGTCATTGACATGACCTTTTTCTAAGAGCTCAGTGCCTGCTGAGGATTCTTAACAGTGACCTGGAGACCTGAAAGGAGGTATGATACTTGCTTTCGTGACAATATTGCACCTGGAAGGGGGAGCTTGGTGGGCAGATCGGCAGAAAAAGCACTTCTACTGCTCTGTCATTTAGGCCTCGCTTAGTCTCCTCTCTCCACAAATGATGCCTCTGTGCAAGGAAAAATACCCACAGATCCTAAGCAATCTGGTTTCCTTTCTGATATCAAAGTTATAATTCCAATATAAAAGACTTGAGTGTCCTCTAAAAGTTCACATGATCCTTTCAAACTTGACCCAAATGTCTCTTACCACCTTCTTAACTCTTGCAGGTTTTGGTCTGACTTTAATTAAATACTTGTTTCTCAAACTTACCTCCTCTGGATACGTGTTCCTTTTGTTTTCAGTATTCTCTCTGCCAACACTTTTCCTTCACTGTCTTTTCTAAGTCCTCTACCTCATTTCTCCCAAAAGTCTTCCTTGACCCCTTGGGCGGGTTATGTGTTCTCCGAAGCACCTGTGCTTACTCTTCTGTCAGTGGGAGCAAAGACCCTTGTGCTTCTCTGTCTTTCATTCTTCTGCTCCAATACAAATTGCATGTGATATATAGTAATAGTAGATATTCAGGGAACTTTCCCCCTATAAGTGAGATGTGAATTCCAGATCACAACAAGACATGCCTTCCATTCATAATTTAAAAAAAAAACACATTTTATTTATTTGAGAGTTAAAGAGAGGCAGATAAAGAGAGAATGGGTACACTAGGACCTCTAGCCACTCTAAACAAACTCAAAACGCATGTGTCACCTTGGGCATCTGGCTTACATGGGTACTGTGGAATCAAACCTAGGCCCATGGGCTTTGCTGCCAAATACCTTAACCACTAAGGCATCCCTCCAGCCCTTCACTCATGAAATTTGAAGCATAATTCTTTGCCCCCTTATCATCTGGGGTTTGTCGAATAAGGTCATGAAGAGCCATTATTTTTTCCCCCACTCACACACATAGAATTTGAATAGTGGCTTGTGGCATTTGGAAGGGATTTAGAGGTCTTGATTGTTTGAATGAATTTATATTATGTTGCAATCTCCATAGCTTGTCAAGACTTTAATCAATAAAGAAGCAGATGTGGGCTAATAAACAGTTGTAGCTAGCAGGGACCCAGAGCAGCCTTTCCTCAGCACTAAGACACCTGTGGCCTACTCAGTGCTTTGGCCACATTCTCATATACTTACGTACTCTGTAATCAGGGCCATGACTTTTTGAGTAATGTTGACAAATACAAATTCACCAGGGAAATTTTAATCATCCCTAAGCTAGCTGGAGCTTTCTGGCCATGACTTGTAACCTTAATAAGTATAAGTAGATGCCATCTGTCCATTCACCTCCGTGTGGCTGCACCAGCCCCTTCTTTATCAGCTCAGTCTGGGATAGATGCCAACTTCCTGTTGGGGCCATTCTTAGAACAAGAAAAGGGCCTGTGTTTCTCACTGGGTCCAGACCTTGTCCTAAAAATGGATAGCAAAACAAAACAAAAGCATGTCTCAGGGATTTGTGGGTCCTTCTCAATCTATCTCCTTTTCCAAGGATTCAAGGACGTGTAGTTTTATTGATCATTCTTTGACTCATTCCCCACAAAGGCCTCCATGAATGTGATCATCAAACAGCATTCTTTTAATTTCATCAAAGACCCTTGAGGCAAAAGAGGAACGATATTGGTTCACATTGCTAAAAACAAGAAATCCAGAAAAAATGCTGGCCTTAGGCAGAACTTGATACAGTACACTCAGAAATGTGCCAGGGATTCTATTTCTACCAGTTCCCCACGTGGCAGTGTGATGCTGCCTTAGCACCTATGCTCAAGTGAAAGTGCCATGCTTGGCTGGGAT
The DNA here is from genome assembly GCF_020740685.1 of Jaculus jaculus. Lineage (NCBI taxonomy): Eukaryota > Metazoa > Chordata > Mammalia > Rodentia > Dipodidae > Jaculus > Jaculus jaculus. Next base: position 51,967,640 of record NC_059109.1, read on the forward strand.
GGGAATTCCACATCTCATCACAGTTCATAGGCTCATTCCAGATGAAATTAGTGTGGGTGGAGAAATAAGATGGCCTGCTGGACAGGCCTGAGATCACATGCCATACAGTAGAATCAGGAGCACAAAAGTAGGTTGACTGAGAATGTGACACTTATTTTCCCAAAGAACAAATTGGGAGTGTTAAAAAAATAGTGGAGCAAAAACAATAACAACTTTTTACCACAAAATATGCCCATGTAGCAAAACTTGAAAAACACTTATTATTTGTACATCCATAACTCTCTTATTATGTTTGTAAATATAGAATATAAATCTATCTATCTACACTTAAGTTTTAAGGAAGCAATCAAAATGCAAAGATTTTGCTCAAAACAACTTTATTGTAAATAAGATTTGGTCAAATATTTTTGGTCCAAATACTCAAGGGAGGAAAAACATACTGTGTCAAGCAGCCTTTGAATGAGATGCCCAACACTGAAAAAAATTGTACAAATTGAGGGCTGGAGGGATGGCTTAGTGGTTAAGGTGTTTGCCTGCAAAGGCAAAGTACCCAGGTTTGATTCCCCAGTACCATGTAAGCCAGATACACAAGTGGCATGTGTCTGGAGTTTGCTTGCAGTGGCTAGAGGCCCTAGCATGCCCCTTCTCTCTCTCTCTTTCTCTTTCTCTCTCTCTCTCTCTCTCTCTCTCTCCTTCTTTCTCTATGTCAAATAAGTTTTTAAAAAGATATGTAGTTTTTTTTTTTGAATTGTACAAATTGAAACCACTCTGAGATTCTATTACACCCCAGTCAGAACAGTTTTCATAAAGAAAGTAAATAATAACAAACACTGGCAGGGATGTGGGGAAAGAGGAAGCATTCATTATGTATTGTTAGCAGGAGTGTAAATTGGTATAGTCCCTATGGAATCAGTGTGCACATTTCTTAAAAAGCTAAACATCAAACTACCATATAACCTAGCCATACCACTCCTGGGTATATTCCCAGGATATACCCAAAGGAATCTACCCATGACAGAATTACTTGCTCACTCATGTTTGTTGCTGCTCTATTCACAATTTCAAGGAAATGGAATCAGCCTAGATACCCATCAACTGATGTTTGGATAATGAAAATGTGGTACATATGCACAATGGAATTTTATTCATCTATAAAGAACAATAAAATTATTAAGTCTTCAGGAAAATGGATGTAACTGTAAAATATTCTAAGTGAGGTAGCCTAGGCCTAGAGAGATTAAAAAAAAAATCACAGGTTCTCTCTGATATACAGATCCTAACTTTGAATGTATGTAGGTAGGTACAGGAGGGCAAATCAGAGTGGGTATAAACTATAAAACTAGATAGGAGACTACAAGAGGGAAACAAGAAATGTTGAGAAAATAGGGAAGGGCAGAGGTACACTTGGGACATGAAAGTGGAGAAAAGTCTACCATAGGGAGGGGCCAGAAGGGAGGAGGGAGGGAAAGAGTAGGGAAGAAAAATAACAAAAACAAATTTTGTGTGAAAATGTCATAATGAAGCCTAATTCTTTGCATGCTAATACATGTAAATAAAATTTTAGAAGAACATATAAACTCTTTAAAATGAGTTGGATATATAATAGAAAATCAAAAAATTTTTATGCCCACATGAAAATAAAATTTGGGGAAACAGGCATAACATAAAATGGGAAGAATCATTTGAATGTATATAATATTTTCATGTTACATTTAGGGAACATCAAAGTACACAACTAAATGGGAAAGTGTTCCCATTGGCTATCTTTATTGACAGAGTGTTTTTAAAAATATTTTCTTAGTTTCTCAATCAAGAAAAATAAAACACAAGCAAGTTCCTTTTTAATGAAAACCAAGCATGCTCTCTGGACCTATGCAATCATATTGTTCAGATGAGCAGCTCAAAGCAAGGTCTTGATATCAGGTAGGTTGAGAGAAAAATCACAGAGAATCTTTGTTTGGAAACTACCTTGAACTACTGGATATGCTGGTCCTAGAAGAAGGACCAAGAAAATGGTCTAGAATGACATACTAGAAAGGGGAACTTATTTGTGCTGTGCAGGTTCAAACTGGTTCTGGCTGGCCTGGGTTGTCCTTGCTGAAATTTCAGAGTCAAGAGGCTTCACATGGGGTGGATATCATTCTTACCTCACTGGAGAGCAACATGTGAAGCCTGTCAGACTTGGGAGTCTTAGGACCTGGGGCATGTGAGGCAGCATAATTGTCCTGTGAGCTTGCTTTGTGGGCATGGAAGAGACTATCCACAACTTTGCCCCAAACTTCTATTTGAAAATGGAGCAGGGCTGGAGAGATGGCTTAGTGGTTAAGCGCTTGCCTGTGAAGCCTAAGGACCCCGGTTCGAGGCTCGGTTCCCCGGGTCCCACGTTAGCCAGATGCACAAGGGGGCGCATGCATCTGGAGTTCATTTGCAGAGGCTGGAAGCCCTGGTGCGCCCATTCTCTCTCTCTCTCCCTCTATCTGTCTTTCTCTCTGTGTCTGTCGTTCTCAAACAAATAAATAAAAAAAATAAAAAGCCAGGTGTGGTGGTACACACCTTAAAAAAAAAAAAAGAAAATGGAGCAGATTAGTAATTATAGACAGTACAGTGATTGGATTATTCATGCATATCCCATAATGAAGTGTACACTTTTCTAAGCATCTCACATATCCCATGTTATCTGGTCTTTAGGTTGACTGTGAAGAGAACAAACATTCCAATTTACCAGAGAGAGAAAGTAAAACCTTTGACGAGAAGAAAGCCTAATTGGAGAGAATCTTTTTATTTATTTTTTTTTTTCAAGGTAGGTCTCACTCTGGCCCAGACTGACCTGGAATTCACTATGTAGTCTCAGGGTGGCTTCAAACTCATAGCAATCCTCCTACCTCTGCCTCCTGAGTGCTGGGATTAAAGGTGTGTGCCACCACGCCTGGCTTTGGAGAGAATCTTAATAAAAGGTGTTGGGTTGGATCTAAGCTGATTAGGTGGAGCATTATGAGAAGGAAGCAGGAAATTACATGAAGTACACATGGACAGGAGCTAACTTGTCACAGTGCCCCATGTACACTATAACTCAAGGAAACAGTCCTGATGCTTTCCTGGAGTGGATATGATAGGGTTTCTCCTATCTTCTTCCTTCTACCAGTGGCTCTCATTCTCCAGCATTCTCTTCTCTCTGAACATCTTCCTCTCCATAGGGCCCACCTGCCCCAAAGACTCAAAGACCTTACAACTCCATACCTACCCCCAACAACCTGTCGGTCTTGGTCCAAATACTCAAGGGAGAAAAAGCCATACTGTGCCAAACAACCTATGAATGGGATCAAGAGTAAGACATTAAGAGGTCTCAAAAGTTAAAAATGTGATATTGCATAAACTACTAATTTAAATTCCACTTTATATACCATTAGGTTTGTTGTGTTTTTCTACCCCCCAAATAAAACCCATTAAGATAGAGCTGGCAGCACAGCTCAGTGACGGAGTGTTTTTCTTAACATGCATGAGATAGAGGGTTCAATCCCTAGAAGTACCAAAAAAAATAATTTGCTACAATAGAGGGAGTCTCCTTATAAAAAAGTTCTTCCAAGATATCTTATGTTTTAGAACACTCATTCAAATTTTCTATTTTGAAGAAAAAAAGAAAAAAAGATTTAGAAGGAGATGCATTATGCTAGAGCCACCCCAATTAATTAATGTTGGCATGGGATAATTACAGGAGTTATCTGGTAGCTGTGATTAAAAAGGAGACAAGGAAATGTACTGTGGGGGAAACACCTCAGTGGGTGAAGTACATGAGACCCTGCGTTCATATCCCCAGTACATACGCTGGCTATGATGGTGTTCACCTGTAACACCAGCACTAGTGAGGCAGAGCTAGAGAATCCCTGGGCCTCACTGACCAGCTAATTTATGTGAATCAGTGAGCTATAGGTCCAGCAAGAGATTTTGTGTCAATGAATAAAGTGGAGAGCAAACTATATAGACACCCAACATAGACTTCTGGCCTCCACACACAGGCACATACATGCACAAAACATACATGTATATCCACATACATCTCTACATACATACACATATTCATACCACACATATGCACACAATAAATTCAACATAGATTAATAATTATTATAGCTATGAAGCAATAATCATTGTGAATATTAAAATCATGTATTGTAAACAAGATTTTTTTCTTTTCAGGGTCTCACTATATAAGACAGGCTGGCCTTGAACGCTCAAAAACCTGCTGCCTCTGCCTTCCAAGCACAAGGATTACAAATAATCTCCACATTACCCAACTTGTTGGACAAGATTTTTAAAAATATTTTATTGTTTTTATTTACATATTTGAGAGAGAGAGAGAGAAAGAGGCATAGAGAGGGAGAGAGAGAGAATGAACTTTCCATGACAGGGCATCCAGCCATTGCAAATGAACTCCAGATGCATGCACCACCTTGTGCATCTGGCCTACGTGGGTCCTTGGGAACCGAATATTTATCCTTTGGCTTTGCAGGCAAGCACCTTAACTGATAAGCCATCTCTCCAGCCTGGTGAACAAGATTTTTAAAGTTCTTTTAATTTACAAAAAGAATAATGTTGGAGAAAGTAAGTGTGTGTGTGTGTGTGTGTGTGTGTGTGTGTGTGTGTGTGTAAGAAAAGCTTAAATTAGTTATGATGGGCACACCTGTAATTCCAGCAGTTAAGAGGTTTGAGCAGGAGGGTAGTAGACTCCAGGTAAGCTTGAACTGTGTACAGCATGTAGACAGACCTCATCTCAAAAGAAAAAAGAATGACAAATTCAAGTATTCTGATATTAGAGAAATGGCTCCTTGTATGCTCAGGATAAACTACTTAGTGCCATATCACCATATTATATGAGGATCTAGTAATAGCTCTATTGCTAACAACTCATGCAGAAATGCAAACAATGTTTCTAGAAATGAATGTTTTGAGTCTTAAAAACTCAAAAAAAATGCTTATATAACTCAAAATGTCTTCACTGATAACAAGGATAAGGATGTTGTAATTACTTGTGGAGATTTTTGCAAGATTATTTTGTAATACATAAAATACAAAGACATATTTTAATTGAATTTTTATATGACAATATAAACCAAGAAATCTGATAGAGTATTCACACATTTGATTATTTTATCTATATACATAGAACTTTATCTATTTATGCTGATAAGCAAATTTCTTCTTGATTTTCTCATTGGAAAAATAAAGAATGACCTAAAATTATAACATTCACGAATGTATCATAAACATAAGAAATTCAGAAGTTATGGTCTTTGTGATGATGATCATCTTAATTCTTTCAAACATAAAATATACAAATATTTCAAAAAATTGTTTTGGATATGTTTGTCTCTGTGCTTAGTTCCCCCCCCACACCTTCTTTTTTTTTTTTTTTTTTTTTGCTAATCTAAAAGGTAGGAGATCTATATATCTTTGTGTCTGTGGTCCAGACCTTATCCAATAACTGAAATTGAGGAGCAAACTGCACCCACATAGTTTTCCTGTCTGGGTTCTGGGCTGGGAATGATACCATATCTTACCCTTTTCACTCTCCTTAAGATTAGGAACCTCTTTATCCCAAATACTGGTCACCTCCCTATTCAGGAAATAGGGCAGTGACAAAATCACAGTAACAGTAACCCTCTTAATTAGTTTCCAGTCTACATATATGTGGGTGGAAGACAACAGAAACTTCTTTTCTTATAGCCCTGAGAGGCCAGAAGTCTGAACTCAAGATGTCAATAGTATGGGTCTCTCTGAAGAACTTGAGAGAAAACCCATTCCCTGCTTCTTGTTAGCGTCAGTGACTACAAGCAAGATGGAATCCTAAATTTGTAGGCATTTCACTCCAGCCCTCCTACCTACTTTTTCATATGGCTGTTTAAAAGGTCTCTGCCTTTCTCTTAGAAGCATAAAGTGGACTCTTGTCTCAAAATCCTTAATTCCATCTGCAAAGAGCCTTTTTCCAAATATGGTCACATTCATCAGGGCTGGGATTTGAACATATCTTTTGGGGGCTACTTCCAAGCTTACTATATTCTTCCACTCTTTTTGTTTCTTCATCAGGTAACTATTTGGCAATGAGAGTTTTGAAAATAGCAGCAGATAATTGCACTCTATGGTGCTTGACTTCAAGGGAGGGGCACTGTCTTGATTCATTCCCAGTGTCTGGGCAGAACCTGGATGAGACAGAGAAAATGGCCACCATGGGAGGCTAGCTGGGCTTGTGTACAATACTCCTAGTCTGCACTGCAAGGGCATGAAATAAACAGCTGAAAGAAAGTGAAGCTAACTCAAAACTAAAACCACAGCATGGACTGGACTGCCCTGTCCTATACACTTCCTATGATTTATCTGTTTTTACACTTCACAGACTAAGGTCTAGAAAGGCCAAGACTATCTTGCTCACCATTGTATTCCTAACACAACCTCTATTATGAAGTAGATTCCCTGTAAATACTTGATGAGTGAAAGAAAGGAGACATTCTCGACACATTGGGCCGTGTACTGAGACCTACCTGCTCACTGAGGTCTACCTGGCCCTTGCTCCCTCTCACTGAGAGAGCTCACAAAGCTCTCCCATAAAGACCTCTGTGAAGGAAGGAGCTGACTGCCTCTGAAAACTAAACTTGACCCAAGTAAATATAGTTGCTTTTTTAAAAGAATTTCTGGATTTTCCAAAACATATAATTGAGAGAATCAAACATTAAGTACCTTTGCAAAATTTCTGCCAGAGGGAGCTCTTCTCTTCAATTGTGTACCTACTAGTAAGGAAGGCAAAATGGGGGTGGCCAGTGAGAGTGGGAGGTGGATCTACATGTACCAAATTGTCAGAGAACAATGTTTAAACAAAACTTCTAGCAGAAAGAAATGTATTTAATTAAGGAAGTGTGTGTATGTGTGTGTGTGTGTGTGTGTGTGTGTTATTTAAGGGGGTTATTTAAAAAAACTGAGAGGTCAGAGGGCAAATGCACTTATAAAATCAAGGTAAAAGTCTGGAACTTCAAAGTTTAAGGTTCTAGTGACTAATAACCCAAAGTCCCATGGGCTCTACAAAGAAAGCCTTATTTATTCTATCTCCAGTCACTAACCCTCCTCCAAGTCTCTCGCTGGCCTCACTCCCTCTTCTGTGACCCATTTCTGCACTGTCTTAACCTGACTTTGTTAATAAATAACTTCTTAGGTGTTATCCTTCCTACAAGTATACAGATTTGTTATTTGTTGGTTTAAGAGAGAAAGAGGCAGATTGGTAGATAGATAGATAGATAGATAGATAGATAGATAGATAGATAGATAGACAGACAGACAGGGAGACAGATAGAGGGAGGGAGAGAATTGACATTCCAGGGCCTTCAGCTGCTGCAAACAAATGCCAAATGCATGTGCCTCCTTGTGCATCTGACTTACATGGGTTCTTTGCCTTTGCAGGCAAGCACCTTAGTGACTAAGCCATCTCTCCAGTCCCAGTATTCAGATTTGAGGACATATTCCTGAAGATCTTTCCATCTTCCAGCTGCAGAGGAATGAGTAGATTGGGAAAAGCATTTATTCTACATGATCTGGGTAGAAATGGACTCTGCCAACATACAGGATCAGCACTGGGCAAAAATTCTCTTTGACAATGTCTTCCTCTGTTTCTTTCATTGTCTGTTTTTCCTTTCATCTATGTCTAATTTAACAATATCCAGGTTCTGTTTCACTGTCTCAGGACATTTTATTCTATTAAGATATCTTCTTAGTCCAAGAAAGTTTAGACAAATCATATTCCTTACATTTATGGTTAATTTCATTTGGATTTATCATAGTCATAGTTCATAGCAGTGAAGAATTGAAGATTTAAAAAAAATTCTCAATTGTCTTTTTAACTTTGCACTCAGGGCAATGCTGGCTACAGAGGAGTTTTTCTTGGTCTTAACATGGTATCTTTGTAAATTAAGTATATTAAAACTAAAGCTGAGGAAAAATAAGAGCATGGATCTTATTTGAAGTACAATGGTTTTACATTTCATTCAGAACCACAAAATAATATGGGAGTTTGGAAACTATATAGGCTGAGCATCATCAGATTTCTCTCCTGAAAATGAAGATTTAATTTGAAAATCATAAGGTTTTGGCAGGACTTGAATAAAAAATAGTTGTTCAGTAAGTGTAAGTCCTCTTCCATTCTTAACCATAAAAATGTTCCGATATGGATAAACAGGGGTGTTTTCTTTAATAAACATTATATCTAGATCATCTAATTCAAATTTCAATATAATTATATCCAGACTCAGTATATATGACTTTGCATATGTACTTGTGTATGTAATGTTTGGAAATTGAGTAGATATAAATTGTACTTTAAAAGTATTCTATTCTCAGACTGGAAAGATGGCTTAACAGTTAAAGTGCTTGCTTGTGAAGCCTAAGGACCCAGGTTAAATTCCCCAATACCCACATGAGCCAGTAGCACAAGGTGGTGCATGCACCTGGAGTTTGTCTGCAGTAGCTAGAGGCACTGGCATGCCCATCCCCCCACACACACTAAATAAAAATAAAATATTAAAAAATTCTATTCTCTCCCTTCTTAAGTAGTCAGGTCATATCTTGATTCTCCAAAAGATTCCTGGATATCCCATGCTGACCTCTAGCTACAGATGTGTCCCATATGCAAAAGGGAAAGACAAGCTGCTTAAATGTCTAAAATTAACAAAATAAGAAATGAAAAAGGAGAGATCACAACAGACATAAATGAAATTGGAAGAATCATCAGGTCATACTTCCAAAACCTCTACTCCACAAAATTAAATAATCTGGAAGAAATGGATGAATTCCTAGACACATACGACCTACCAAACCTAAACTCAGAGCAGATTAATCTCCTAAACACACCTATCATATCCATGGAGATTGATAAGGAAATAAAAAACCTCCCCCAAAAGAAAAGTCCAAGGACTGGATGGCTTCTCAGCTGAATTCTATCAAAACTTCATTGAAGAATTGAAACCAGTTTTTCTCAAATTGTTCTACATAGTCAGAAACCATGGAACCCTCCACGACTACTTTCATGAAGATAGCATCACCCTAATGTCAAAACCAAACAGAGATGCAACAAGGAAAAAAAAAACTACAGGCCTATATCCCTAATGAGCTTAGATGCAAAGATCCTGAACAAATCCTTGCAAACCGAATTCAACAACACATCAAAAGCATCATCCATTTTGATTAAGTAGGCTTCATCCCAGGGATGCAGGGATGGTTTAACATATGGAAATCGGTTAACATAATATGCCACATAAATAAACTTAACCATAAGAAGCACACAATCAACTAAATTGATACAGAGAAGGCCTCTGACAAAATATAACACCACTTCCTGATCAAAACACTGCAAAGAATAGGCATGGAGGGTTTATATCTCAACACAATAAAGGCTATATATAAAGCATCTAAATCCCAAATAATACCTAATGGGAAAAGACTCAAGGAGTTCCCACTGAGATCTGGAAGAAGACAGACACCACTGCTCTTCAGCATAGTACCAGAAGTACTATCCCAAGCAATAAGACAGAAGAAAGAAATAAAAGGGATTCAAATTGTAAAGAAAGAAGTCAAATTAGCCCTATTTGCAGAAGACATGACCCTATATATAAGAGGCCTGAAAATCTCCATCTCAAAACTTCTAAAGGTGATAAATTCCTTCAGCAGAGTGGCAGGATAGAAAATCAATGCACAAAAATCAGTAGCTTTTCAATATGAAAAGGACAATACAAAGAGAAAGAAATCAGTGAAGCTGTCCCATTTTCAATAGCAACAAAAAAATTAACTGCCTTGGAATAACACTAAATCAAGGATGTGAAAGACCTATATGATGAAAGCATAAAAATACTCAAGAAAGAAATAGAGGAGGACTTGAGAAGATGGAAAGTTCTCCCATGCTCCTGGATAGGTAGAATTAATATTGTGAAAAGGTCAATTCTACCAAAAGCAATATGCAGATTTAGTGCAATACTAATAAAAATACCAGCATCATTCTTCACAGAGATTGATAAAATGATCTCAAAATTCATTTGGAATAGCAGAAGGCCTTGGATATCCAAACATCCTCAGGAAAAAAAAAAGCACCTTTGCTGGTATCACTGTATCTGATCTATAAAGCTATATTGCAAAGCCATAGTGACAAAAACAGAATGATAATGGAATAAAAACAGATACATAAGCCAATGGAACAGAATTGAAGACCCAGACCTTAGGTCAAGTAACTACAGCTGCTTGATCTTTGACAAAGTTGCCAAAAATGTAGACTGGAGAAAAGAAAGCATCTTCAACTAATGGTGTTGGACAAATTGGATGATCATATGTAAAAAAAAAAAAATGAAATTAGATCCACTTATTTTTCCATATACAAACATCAAGTCCAAATAGATTAAAGTCCTCAATATAAGACCTGAAACTCTTCAACTACTGGAAGAAAAAATAGGAGGCACTCTAATATCTAGAATCTAGAAAGAACTCAAAAAACTAAACAATAAAAAAAAAATCAATAACCCACTCCAAAAGTGGGGTAAAGAACTGAATAGGGAGTTCTCAGAGGAAGAATTACAAATGGCTAAAACATACTCAAAAAAATGTTCAACATCCCTAACCATTAGGAAAATGCAAATTAAAACAAGTATGAGATCCCACCATAACCAGTAAGGATAGCAAACATTAAAAATTCAAATGAAAACAAATGTTGTTGAGGATGTGGAGAAATAGGAACACTCATTCACTATTGGTGAGAATATAAGCTGATGAAACCATTATGGAAATAAATATGGATACTCATGAAAAGGATGAATACAGAATTATGAACAGACCTTGTTATTCCCTTGCTGGGCAATTACCCTAAAACCTCCACATCTCAGTTCAGAGATATTTGTTCAACCATGTTTATAGCTGCTCAATTCATAGTAGCTAAAAACTGGAATCAACCTAGGTGTCCATCATTGGATGAATGGATAAACAAGATGTGGTAGATCTATGCAATGGAATTCTACTCAGCAGTAAGAAAAAAATGACACAATGAAATTTGTAGAAAAATGGTTGATTTTGGAGCAGATCATTCTAAGTGAACTCACATAATCACAGAAAGACAACCATTGCATGGTCTCACTCATTTATGGTTCCTAACCTAGATCAACCCAAGTTATTGGCATACTTGAATAGCAGCTTGAGATTTGGACAATGGAAAAGAGTGGGGGGACACAAACTGAACCCAAACTGAATTGGCATCATAGAATCCTATATACTAGGATTTAGACTAAAAGGTGGAACCTGGAACCCACAAAAGGACCTTAGGGGGAGCACCTGAATTGAAGGGCCCTAGAGCGGGTAAGACAAAACCTAACCTTAAATTGTTCCTGTTTCTTTTTCTTCTGTTTCTTTTTTTCTTTTCCCTAGGCACTGGCCTGTAATTCCCTACACCAGGATGGAGTTTACATCCGCAATGAGCTGTTGATCAGAGAGACCTACAAGATCTCCCCAAACAAGCAAGACAGACTTCTGTCAGAGCACGTGATTACCCACCAGAGGTTAATGGTAAGACCCTACTGCTGAAGACACCAAATGCTGTCAGCACAGATCATGGAAAGACCTGGTTGGAATCTGGAAGAGATCCAATCCCCAGACAATTAACCCATCTAGTGCTGGAAGGCAGTACATGAGCTACTGGAGCAAAGTAGGCAGCATCTGCCCAAGCAACTCAAAATCCAAGAGAGTCAGAAGCAACATCCTGATATGATGCTCACACAAGTGCAATAGTGGCACACAGCCCAACAAAAAGTCTTCAGAGCTAAAAACATTTGTGGTTGTGGGGGAAGGTGCAAATGATCCAGGAAGCTTACCATGGGTACAGGCACAGTGGGATACAAAGATCCCAGGCTGAGCAGGTGGAGCAAGATCTTAGCATGTGCTTTCTGCTTCTGTTATATCTTCTGACCTCTCATATAGCCCTCAGTGGGAAACAGTGGTCTCACAAAATGACAGAAGAAACAAAGGCTGCTGTGTCAGCAAGAAAAGATGGCCTTAAAGTGACCTCATGAGAATCAGTGGGCAAAAGCATCCCCCTCCCTACAGCTGCAGGGTATACTGTCCAGAGAACACAACATACCTGGACTTCACTCCCTCTGCTGAGCGCTGGAAATGCTCAGAATTACACTGATTGATAAATGTCCAGATTCTGACTGTCCTCAAACCCCACCCAACTGTCACCTCCTACACAGGTGGTGTGGCCAGACCCAACATCAATACATGGAGAAGGATGGAGGCAGGTTGTGCCCACACAAGACACAGAGTAGGCATTGCAAACCAAGCACACAGCTTCTCACTGCCTGGGACTTTGCCAGACGTGTAAGCCCTGGCTCAGAGGGACAGCCTTTATTTTTAGCAGATCCTCAGCCCTCATTTTGTTCTTCTCAGCGAAACCCCTCCCTTGACTGAACGGCCCATGTAATTAGCACCTCTCTAGCTATAATTCCCTTCCTAACCGCCTATAATTATCATCCAGCTGACCTTTGTTCCCTTAATTGCTGTTTGACTGTGGTTCCCCATGTACCACAATGCCTTCTCCCTCTCCCTATTGTATTTGTTTTTCTAATCCCAGGGAGTCCTTGGAATCCCCACTTCTCTGCTATTGGAAACATCTCTCCTGAAAACAGCTCTCACTTGCAGAGAGACTGCTTGAGATTAATCTCTCCTCTTTAGCCTTGCTGGGTTCTTAGAATCAACTTTCAAATCCAAAGAATGGGTGCTCCAAAACTCTTGATAAGAGTGAAAGTGGAGACACGAAGCAATTCAGGGATGTGCTTACTGTTAGGAGGCTGGTTTCTGCTGCAAAGGGACCACAGTACTTGCAAAGGCTATTGGCTTTTGGCACTCTTGCTTCTCTATTTTTCCAAGCTGGACAAGCAAACTTGAACTTCCCCAAGAGATCTCAGTTTCTGAGTATAACTTCCCACAAGGCACAGCAACTGGCACTTGACTGCAATCTCAACATCAAATTTTCTGAATTTCAAGATTGCTTTCACTGCTTTTCCTGCCCAGATGCAAAAGTCATCATTTTCTGACCCATTATCATTATCAACTCACATTTTTGAGCTCTAGCAGAGAGAATCTGACTAAACCACCCTGCCAACTCTGTGAAAGATCACTACTTCATCCCCTTGGCATACTCAGTCTTGACTCCATTCCTTCCATCTCTGTATTTTCAACTCTTCTCATTTTTTGAGTCGAGTCCATCAGCACACAAATGTGATGTAATATCCCACTCCCCAAATGACTTTCTTGATGCATTTTGACTGTCCTTTTTGGCTCCTAAACACCCAGACTTCCAGGACAGTGTTGTCTCTTGCATTTCCCCTACTTCAGTGATCATTCCTTTCAGTGTCCTGTGCTGTTCCTTCCTTGTCTTTTGGGCTGGGAACTCAGTTCTCAGATTTCTCTATGAGTACCAACTCCTCAAGGCACCCATGTGTCTTGTGGTTTTAGACCATCAATATTGATGACTGTGGAGTCTTGTTGTCAACCCTGACTTCACCTGTCTGATTCACATTCTCAAGGCTTCATTTAACATCATTGCTTGCTTAATAAATAAGCAAACCCAACTAATGTGTCCCAAACCAAATCTCTGTATTTGTAGAAATGGCTTCTTAAAACTGTACCTCTTCATTTTCCTCATTTCAGTTGCAGTGACTTCATTGTCTAACTTGCTAAAACAATACATATATATATATATATATATATATATATGTGTGTGTGTGTGTGTGTGTGTGTGTGTGTGTGTGTGTGTGTGTGTGTAAAAAAGAAATTGGGCTTTAGAGATTGCTCAGTAGTTAAGGTACTTGCCTGAAAAGCCTGATGACTCAGGTTCAGTTCCCCAGTACCCATGTAAAGTCATATGCACAAGATGGCACACACATCTGGAGTTCACTTGCAGTGGCTAGAGGCCATAGTGCATACATTCTTTCTTTCTCTCTCTCTCTCAAATAAATAAATAATTTTAAAAAAATAAAAAAAATTGAAGTCATCTTCTTTGTTGGTAGTGATGTTAATTTGAGAGAGACAGACAGAGAGAGAAAGAGGCAGAGAGAGAAAGAGAGAGAGAATGGGTGTGCCAGGGCCTCCAGCCACTGCAAACGAACTCCAGACACGTGCATCCCCTTGTGCATTTGGCTAACATGGGTCCTGGGGAATTGAGCCTCGAACCGGGGTCCTTAGGCTTCACAGACAAGCACTTAACTCACTAAGCCATCTCTCCAGTCCAATGTTATCCTTTATTTGTTTGTATGATGTTTGTGTGTGCATGGATGTGTATGTGTATGTATGGACTCTCACATGCCACAGCACGTGTGGAGGTCTGAGAACAACCTTGGGGTGGTTGTCTTCTTCTTCCACCTTGTTCGAGACAGGGTCTCCCTTGTTGGTTTAGTCATTGCGTGCATCAGCCTAGCTGCATGTGAGCTTTCAGATTCTCTTGCCTCTGTGTCTCATTGTCACAAGTGCATTGGGGTAACAGATGTATGTTCCACTTTGTGCCTGGCTTTATGTGGATATTGGGCAATTGAACTCAGGCAGGTGGGCTTATAAACAAGCACCTCGAACCACTTTGCCATCTCTCAGTCCCTGATTGTTTTGAGAAAGAGTTTTATATAGCCCAGGCTGGCCTCAAACTTGGTACCCAAGTGCAGTAATTACAGATGTATGCCACCATACTCAGTTTTAGGCAGTGCAGGGATTTGGACCCCTAGCTATTTCTTTCTTTTTCTTTTTCTCTTTCTTTTCCTTTTTCTTTTCTTTCTTTCTTTCTTTCTTTCTTTCTTTCTTTCTTTCTTTCCTTCTTTCTTTCTTTCTTTTTTTTTCTCTCTCTTGATTCACTTGGGCTATTGCTCAGATATTATGTGGCTTATGTCTTCTTTGGCCACTGTGATGGATAGCCTCTAAGATGACCATCATGATGCCCACCTCCTATGAGGGTCTTTGTGTACTCCTTCCTGTGGCATATGGGAAGGTCCTGTGACACTCTTGCAATGAGTAAAATTGTGGCAAAGATGCCTATGACATAATAATCATTCATTCTAGAAATTTTCTCTGTTGCTGGCTTTGGAGCAGTAAGTGTCCAAGTTAAAGGCGTCTTGATAGTATTGAGAACAGATTTTGGGAATTAAGAGTGGCTTTATACCAATAGGAGGCAAAAAACTAACCATCACAAACAAGTAATGAATTCTACAAACAACTTCAGGGTCTTTTGAGGTATATTACTCTCTGTCCAGTGTGGTGGGTCATGCTGGTAATCCCAGCATTCAGAAGATAGAGACAGGAGGATCTCAAGTTAGAGACCAGTCTGGGCTGCATAGCTAGTTCAAAGCTAGCATGAGGTACATAGGGAGGTTCAGTGTCAAAAGTAATGAGATTTGGGGATGTTACTCAGTAGCAGAGCACTAGAACATGTGAAGCCCTGGGTTTGATATTGAGCACTACAAGAAAAGTGGATTGTTCCTCAGTTGAATCTCTAAATGGGAGCACAGTTCATGTACTTTGTGGCCTGATAAGAGCCAAAGCCTTCAATCCATCTATTTCATGCCTGTATTTTTTATTCATAAAACTAGGGAGATGATCCTGTATAGCTTTAAGCCATCAAATTTGTATTAATTCATTATGCAGACATGGAAAAAAAAAACTTCTCTAAAAAATCTTTCAATTTTATTTTTCTCCAAGATACATGATTAATTTTCTATTAACTTGATTTAATTTTTTACTGAATTTTTATCATATTGACCCTACACTAAAATGTAAAATCAACCAGGATTCACAGCTACATTTGTAACCCCTAGACCTGGGTCCTGGGAGAAATTAAAGTACTTACTGGAGGGGTAGGCTGTGAGGATGGATTAAGGATAGCATGAAAACAGGAGAGGAGAAAAAGCAGGAAAGAGGAATTCTTTCCCTCCCAACATTGCTGGAAGGGAGAGAAAAGGACTGGGACTAGAAGTCACTCTCCAGTGATGAACTTATGAAGGGTCTCTCACGTGTGACTCAGGTCCATTTATATGAACCAGGAATCCAACCAGAATGACCTTTATCAGGTTCAGGTGTATAGGAAGGATCCTGACTGGATGATGGGCTCTTGGGCGGCAGACTCAAGAAGGGCCACCCATAGGTGCTGAGCTCACAAAAAGAAAGAAAGAAAGAATGAATGAAGAAAGAAAGAAAGAAAGAAAGAAAGAAAGAAAGAAAGAAGGAAGGAAGGAAAAAGCTATTGTTGCTGCTGCTGTTGCTGAGGTAGAATTAGGATGTTGCTGCTGCACACAGCCAACTTGGATAAAACTGGATCAGACTCAAATTCCAGGGCTGCAGGGCAGAGTGACATCTGATTCGGGGTCAATCCTTCGCTGTTATAGAAGGTTGCCTTGTTCCTAATCCACATCACTATTACTCTCTTAAAAAAATAGTCATCTATTTATGAGAGAGAGAGAAAGAGAATGGGTGTGCCAGAGGCCATAGCAAAGAAACTCAGGATACATGTGCCATATTTGGCATCTGGCTTTTATGTGGGTACTGAGGAATCCAACCTGAGTCCTTAGGTTTTGCAAGCAAGCATTTTGACCACTAAGCCATCTCTCCAGCCCATTATTAGTCTCTTATATATCATTCTGTCTTGATAAATGGTCAAACTAAGTGGCTGAAGTAGTCCCATAGATCAGATGACCATTCAACATTCTTCTGAATGGATTGTGCTGGTGCTGGACTTTCATCATTGCCATTTTCCTTAAACTATCTTCTGAGTGCAAGATAGCATCTTCCTTTAGTACCATACTTTGAGCTGCCTCCACAAGCACTTTGGAATTCTGGGAGCTGTTCAACACCTGCTTGGTGAGTGTGATCATGTCAGTACCACAGGTGTTCAATATCTCTGTGAGAAACCTTTTCACTGACTGTCATAGTCGACTTCATGTTGCTGAACCTCCAAACCAGATGCAGTTAATGGGAGGAATGACATTTATTTGATGCTTACAGATCCAGGGTGAGTACTGTAATGGCAGAAGAAGCTTGCCCCCTTTCACAGGTCCATGCAGAAAGAAATACCACCACCAACACCAATCAAGCATACACTCCAGGAACCCCAGTCAGAGCTCTAGCACTCTGCATATCTTTGGCTGGAATTCCAGATCCGCCCCAAACACACCTTAGTGTTTTTAGGGACCCTAAACTTAGTGGACCCTAGGATCCACCCACAGTGACAAGTAACAAGCTTGAATAAAACTCCTGAACCTGCTGGGGAGCATCCATTCAAACGACCCCAAAGACTGATCAAATTGTTATTGCAAATCTGGTGTACCAGTTCTCATCAACTCAACTAGTGAATGCCTGGGTCTGACCATTATGAGTTGTTGGGGCCAAAAGCAATACTTTTTTAAAAAATTGAATTTATTAGTTTTCTTTTCAGCAAATACAGGCAGTTTGGTACCATTGTTTAGGCTCATCCATGACCTACCCCCTCCAAATGGCCCCTCCTTGTTCTCTTTTTCAGATAGATGCAGATCCTAAGGAGAGAGCTGCCCCATCATACCTCAAAAGGGGCCCAATTGAAACTAAGGAAAATTGGTGAAACAAGCAAGGGTGCTATTTTCCTGATGAACCCGATACCAGCACAAAGGGGAAGGAAAAGCAATACTTTTAAAGGAGTGCATCAGCCCATATTTCATTTCTACAATGAAGTATTAGGACATCATTTATATTGGTTCATAGTTCTGGAGGTACATGGTGCAGGAGCCTCTTCTGGTAGTATTTTTATTGCTTGTTGAGTCCCATTGAGGACAGAGCCCAAGGGCAAGAGAGCAGGAGCACATGCATGTCTGTCCCTTTTTGGTCTCTCTTCTTATAAAGCCACCAATACTCAATCATGGGACTCCACCCTAATGGCCTCATCTAATCCCAATTCCCTCCAAAATGCCCTTCCTCTAAATGCCACAGGTTAACTTGGAACTCTCTGGAAACTTCACAATATGGATTAAACTTCAACATGAGTTGGAGGTGGGGCAAATCATTCAAATCACACCAATGAATGAATGAATGCTTTCCATTAAGCAACAGCAGCATTTTTATGTGTCCTCTAGCCATAAGTTAAGAAAATTAATAAAAATTAAATAAAATTAGGCCAATTTGTATCATTAGTTTCAATAGATATAAAACCACTCTGCAACTGTTGTAACAAATGTCTGAATGCTTAATTTTAGCTGTCTGTGTTTATACCATTTAAGACGAGTCCTTGGACAGCACTAGGCCAGGGGAAACTGAATGCAATTTATAAGCAAACAGATAGTGCTCTGAGCAGATAGCCTCCTGTCCTTTGCACTATTTCCATGTGCAACCGTGGTGTGCTCTTTTTCAGAAGTCTGCTTCTGCCTCTTCTCAGGTGTACTGGCCTCCAGCAACTGGAGTACAGCTCTTAGCCTGGGACTGGGGTGGGATACTATTCAGACCAAAGGAACTACTCTAGAATGGCTTGAGGTTACACCACTGATTATGCACTTCCTCTTCCATGTGCAGATTCTGCCCTTACCTTCCTTCTTCTTGTGGGAGTATTTCATTAATAAAGCCCTTTTTATTACTGCCTCTGGTTCTGTTGGTCCCATGGCTGGCACTGTACTGATTCTAATGAAACAAGCACAATATAGCAAGTTATAAATGGAAAACAAAAGTTCCGGAGCTGCGACAAGGGTCAAAATTAGTATTCTATGTGTATTTTACTTTAAAATAAATCAGCCTAAACACAATGACACATCCTATGTAACTGATCAAGTAGTAAAACAAATGAAGCTTCCTAAAAAGAATCAGTAATGAGCATTTGAAAGAGTCAGATCAATTCTATCTACTTCAAAGGTAAGTGAGAAATGTCAGAAACAATTTCTCACTGGCAAAATGGGGCTTAGCTAAAAGTGCCAAGAGCAATTCTGTTTGCAAACGAATGTAATATAAACATTGATCATCACAACACAATACTTATAGTGGGACTATGGATCTAGAACTCAATGTGTTCTTAAGTACACATCCTAGAAGGCAGGTTCTGTCACGTGAATAAGCTGGAAGACCCTACTATCCAAAAATCATAGAGTTTTCTCAGAGTGACATTTCATAGGAGATGTGTTGTACTTAGGTAAGAGTAGCATATATTTGCAGCTAAGTAGCTTTAACAGCATGTATCCCACATGTAGAAAACTTCATTACCCTGTATCTGTCTCCTTTAGTCTAAATTGGTAGTGTCTCTGTGGCTATAATGTGATCAAAATCTCTATTGAGTTAATGCAATTAGAGAAGCTCCTATAGATCCTTCCTGAATAATCTCATCTGCACACTCTTTAGCACTAGCCAAGTCACCTCACCACTTGGATTTCTCGCCAGAGAATTTTCTCAACATTGAATCTCCTCACTTTAGTATCTTTTATAATATAGAGCCAACTAAGAATTTTCAAAAGCACTGAGTTTTGGCTCATTTTTTGCTTAGCAATTTTCCCTCAAGTTATCTTCTCACATGATAGTATAAGTATCAAGAAGAAGTTAAGCCACACATTGGACACTGTTTTGGAAATCTCTTCAAACAAATATCTGAGTTCATCACTCATTAGTTCTGTTTTCTACTAAATTGCAGGACACAATGTAATGATGCTTCATGTCATTATACAAGGTTGCTTTTCCTGTTTTCCAGTAAAGCATACTTCATTTTCTTCCAAGCCCCTCCATACAAGAGGCACCTTTCCTACATAGTAGTTAATATTTCTATGCACATTCCTTCTGTAATGGTATACATATACTCTAAGATGATGGATTTTTTTCTCTTTTATGCTCATTGTCTTTCTGAGCCCTCAAACGGATAACATTATTGTACAGATTTCTACCAATAAAATGTTTCTGAATATATAGGCTTGTGCTACAATGCACCTCAAAATTCTTTCAGCTTCTACTCATTATTCAATTCCAAAAATCAATTTCACAATTCTATTTTTTACAGCAGCACTCTGCTCCCCAGTACCACAATCTGCATTAGTTTCCTATTTATGCCATAACACAAAACTGAATAGCTTTAAACAACATAAATTTATTACCTAACCATATTGAAGGGAAGCAGTCACAAATTAGTATCAGTGACTTGAAATGAAAAGGTCAACAGGGCTATACTCCCTCTAGCAGCTCTAGGGATACATCTGCCCCTTGATTTTTGAGTGGAAATACTGGTTGCTGCTAGTATTCTTGGCTTATGGCCTTATCATTCCAATCTGTGCCTCAATTTTCACAAAACCTTTTTTCTACACGAGTATCTGCTTCTCCTCTGGCTCTCTCTTACAGGGATATTTGTACATACTGTTTCCCAAAGACACCTATTGTTCAAGAGTATACCCCCATCTCAAGATTCTTAATCACATCTGCAAAGACCCTCTTCCCCATTACGTAACATTTGCACATTGTTTCAGAGTATATGATTAGGAAATACTATCTTTGGAGAGCTGTTATTAAATATATTACCCTTAGAAAGGTCTATTTACTGGTCTTGTTTTTTTTTTTGTTGTTGTTGTTGTTGCCTAGGTTTTTGCAGTATCCTCAGCTATCTACAGACATCAGCGTAATCTACTTCAGCATCCCCCCAACAATCTACTGAATATAAAATCCCATGATGTTGTAATGGCCTATTGTTATCTGATTCCAAACTTGCATTGTTTGATTAGTACCAATTTGCTTTTCAAAACATTTTAAATAGGTAGTTGGGGGTCTCTATGCTATTGTGAAATCTAGAGAAGAGCCTTCCCCTAAAGGACATGCTACCACACTCACTCTGCTTCACCAAAAATGTGTGGGGCTACTCATATCCTCCAAGGGGTAGCAGCAGATGGTTACAAGCTAAAAATGTACAAATGCTTCTTTCTCCTATTAAGATATGCTACTCTTCTTCCCTCTGCTTTACTATAATTTCTTAGTTTTAATGATTAATATGCATTAGGTTTAAAATAGAAGAAAAAGTTTTGTTTAAAAAAATGGTGACCATATAAATTTCACGTATGTGTATGCCAGGAGCTGGCAGGGTGGGAGGGCTACATTTCCTTCTCCCATTTTCACTAAATGCCTCTTCTATCTTGAGTCATAAGGTCAGCCTCTTAAAGGTGTCTTTAACATTCTAGGAGCTAAAACATAATAAGTATTTAATAATCACATCTGAAAGAATGAATGACCATGCTAATAAGTAATTGAAATGGATTTCAACCAGATGCAAAGTTAAGGATCTAGGATCATGTCCCTACATGAAGTGGGCTCCACCCTGATCCTGAGGCTCAATATTGTGTTCACTCTCAAACCTTAGTCAGTGGTCTGTTCACAGTATCTCAGCTAGTATGTTGAGAAAAAATCAGACTGTTTGGGCTCATAAATGTGTTTTAACTCAAGCTAGTGGAAGTCTGGGGCCATAAGACAGATAAGCATAGGACACTGCATGGCTTGCACTATAAACACACTCCTTTCCTTAGAGCATGCTTGAACAACTTGGGTCTTGAGTGCATGTACAATAAGGCAAATTGTGTCCTGTAAGTGAAACTTTAGGGAGAATCTCCTATTTACCATCTTATACATGTGCATGATTGGGCATACACATGCTTAAAATCAGATGCATCATAGAAAGGGACAAGTGCAGTAGAGAAAAAGTTATGTAACTCAAATCCCTATTCAAAATAGAGACCCACCCACACTATACCTCTTAGCAACCAATGCCTCCTTCCTTCATGGAGAATCCTTACCAAGAAGAATAGGCAATAACTTGGGATCCTTGAGTACTTCCCTACTGTGGTGACCCTCTGCCTCTTTTGGCAGTGTACTATTGCTTTGCCTGTGTGTTTGTGTGTGTGTGTGTGCATTTACACATCATGTGTGTGTGTAGGGTTACATGTGTGCCAAGGTGTACCTATAGAGGTCAGAGAACAATATCAGGATGTCAATCCTCTCCTTCTATCTTCTTTGAGATAGGCTCTTTCACTGTTGTTTTGGCCCCTACAAAGTCCAATTAATCTGGTCTGTGAGACTGGATTCTCCTGGCCCCACTGCTCATTGCAATAAGTATGTTGAGATTACAGGCACATGTGCCACTTTGTGTCCAGTTTTACATGGGTCCTTCAGGTCAAAGGCATGTGCAGCAAATACCTTTACCTACTAAGCCATCTCCCCCACCCTCACTTTGCTTGTAAAAGTTTCTTGCTTTCTTAATGCTTTGCTTTTTGTGTGCATCTTTTCTAACTATTTAAATAAGATACCAAGAACCTGGAAATACTGAGAAGACTGGTAACAACTAAGGATGGTCACACTCATCTTTCCTCAATAGAAGAGGCATGGAAGCCTACTCAGTGGAATGCAGCATTGTCCTTCACCCTCCATTTCTCTCTGAAGAATCCAGGAGGGCCCTGTCTGCTGTCTCCAAAGACAGCCAGGTTCTATGGCCCATAGAAGAATCCTGGCAGGAGGTTGGCTCCTGTCTGGTTCTTGGTTTTCAAAAACATAGCTTTTTTATATTTTTATTTACCAGAGAAAGAGAGAGAATTGGTGCACCAAAGCCTCTAGACACTGCAAAAAAACTTCAAACACATGTGACACTTTGTGCATCTGGCTTACGTAGTTACTGGGGGAATTGAAGCTGGGTCCTTAGGCTTTGCAGGCAACCACCTTAACCACTAAGCCATCTCTCCAGCCCAAGAGTTTATCTTGTCTTATCCAACATTGTCCTTAGGATGAAGAGTTTCCAATTGTTGAATGAGCCCTCCTCCACTAATCTTTACTTTTTACTGTTATCAATTACTTCCAAAATTGCTGCAAGATAGACTTAAAGTAATTCACTAAAGAGTTGCTCTCTTCTCATGCTCTACTTAGCATTAAACACGAAGAGTTGAACCAGCTGAAGGGAAGGGGCATCGGCAGCAAGAGTTACACATACTGAGCTGTCACTTTGCTTCATTTATGTCATCTAACATATGTAAAACTGTCATATGTTGAACAAGGTAAACAATTGGCACCATCTTCTAGACATGCATAGTTATATTGTAAGTTGAGTATCTATTATATGGTAATGTGTTAACATTAATATTTCCCTTTATCCTCCAAAGTCCTTATAAAGCAAATAACATTTTTTGTTATTCTGTTTTTATTAAGTTTTTTAAATTATTTATTTATTTGAAAGAACAGATAGAGAGAAGAGAGTTAGACAGTGACAATGTGCATACCAAGGCCTCTAACTGCTACAAACAAATTCCAGATGCATGTGCCATTTTGTGCACCTGGCTTTCCATTTGTACTGGGGGAATTGAACCTGGGTCATTAGGCTTTGCAGGCAAACACCTTAGCCACTGAGCAATCTCTCCAGCCCCACAAGTAACATTTAAAAACTTTTTTTTTTTTTTTTTTTTTTTGTTTCTTGAGATAGGGTCTCACTCTAGCCCAGGCTTACCTGGAATTTACTATGTAGCCTCAAGGTGGTCTCAAACTCATGGCAATCCTCCTACCTTTGCCTCCCAAGTGCTGGGATTAAAGGTGTACACTACCACACCCAGCCCTTAAATCTTTTTTAAAACTTAATTGCAAGCAAAGAGAGAGGAGAAAGAAAGAGAGAATATGCCTGGTAGAGCCTCTCATCACTGCAAATGAACTCAGATACATGCTCCACTTTGTGCATCTGGATCCACATGGGTACTGGGGAATCTAACCTAGGCCATCAAGTTTTGTAAGCAAGTGCCTTTAAACATTAACCCATGTCTACAGCCCACAAAGAATATTTTTAAATTGAGAGGATGCATTCTTTCTTGTACTGCACTTCTCCTCATTGGGATATTACCTGTGATGGCTGGAGCTGGCAAAAATCAATTTGAACTCTTAAGAAGGAGGTTACATGTTAAGATAGCAGAGTAAAAAGATAGGTGGAGTCCATGCCTGATATCCTTGATTAAGTTATTGGTGGACCTCAATGGCTTACTTTGCTGTGAAGAGGAAATGTATTTTTATTTTGTTGGTTATTTGGGGGTTTCCCTAAATGACACACATGTGATTCCTGACATGCTGATGTCTCTAGTTCATTGTACAACCTCGTGGGACCTGTGGAAGCTTGATAGTCATCATTTGAAACATGGATGGATACTGGAATTACAGTCTGTCTAGTGTTAATCCATGTTGAGGCTTTACACATGCTGGCAAACACCAGTCAACCAATGTTGAGGCTTTACACATGCAGGCAAACACTGGTCAACCAATGACATAATAGAATCCATATCTTCAAATCCAGTGTTCTTCCCACACTGCATTCTAGTGAGGATGCATCTAGTCCCGTGGAATCATGGTGACAGAGTACAGGCCAGAAGCTGAGTTTCCTGATTTCCAGTCTTATGCTCTTTTCATCATACCAAACTACTTCCCTAGTACTTGGGACAAATCTGAGACTTGACTATGTTCTCCCCTCTTTTCCAAGGAGAACACAGATATTCAACATTTTGGAAAGAAAGAAGACATGCATGGCTGCCTGATTCCTGAAGGGCAGTGATTGTATCTTATTCATTTGGTTCTCCCCAAAGCCTCATATAGGATGCATCATATTGAGGCACTTAATATAAGATTTTTGAGCTGAAGAGATGGCTTAGTAGTTAAGGCACTTGCCTGCAAAGTCTAAGGACTCATGTTTGATTCTCCAGATTCCAGGTAAGCCAGACACATGAAGTGACACAAGTGTGCAAGCTCACACATGTGCACAAGGTGGCGCACATATACTGAGTTTGATTGCAGTGATTGGAGGCCCTGGTGCATCAATTCTCATTCTGTCATTAAAAAAAGAAAAACTTCTTGGTAGAAAAAAAAGGGAGGACTAAAAAGTCAAAATCAATGACCCAAACTAACCTGAGTCTATTGTCTGAACAGCACATGGGTGGTAGCAAGAGCTCTGATTAGTCTCCAGATAAAACACTTTATTGGGCCAGAAACCAAAGCTAAGATTTTAACAAAACATACACATTGACATATTTATCTCTCTTGACCAGGCCCCGTGTTCTCCTTAGCAAAGCGATCCTTTGAGAGCACCAGCCAGCTCTTGCTTCTGTCCCTCTGGGACTATTTGACATGTTAGCCACACAGTTCAGGACAGTTAGGATTAATCTCTGCAAATCACAACAATATACACAGATGGCAGATCCAATGATAGAAACTGAGAAGAATTTTTAACACCAATGTGCTCAGAAGTCTCCCAGTCCAGCCATGATGCACTAATTTTGGTCAAAGCCACTTTAGCATCTCTGTGGCCTGTTTCATTCACCAAGTGGGATATTAATGGTGCCTGCTTCATAGAATTGATTGCAAGTAAATTTTCCAGAATGGCCCCTACTGTATAGTAGGTGCTCAGTAAACATTAATGGCATCATCAGGGCTGTCACTGTCATGAAGGGTGTTATTTTTCAAGGAAAGACAGCTCTGACATTTTCAAGGGACTTCAGTCAGAAGCTCACTATTAGACATCATAGACCAAATTTCTAGATCCAGAGATGATACCAGATTCATACATTTCAAAATACTACATACCTTACAAACATGTCGAGTATTATAGAAATTATCTTCAGAATATAATTTCCTTTTTCTATACACTGTACAATTTTCTTCATCATCAAGGTAAGCCTTATTTCTTATCTCTTTCTATTTTCTTTTTTTCCTTACTTCTTCCCCTCTTTTATTTCACTGCTTTAAGTTTTTCTACAATCTTACAACCCTAAGTAATTTGCTACCATGTTCTCAATGAGTGAGAGAAAAGGAAAGATAGAGACAGAGCCTAACCCCCAAATACAAGGTTATTTCCAGGAGAATGTTAATTTTCTGTGTTCCCATTTCCCGCTGACATCCTAGGTCTTTTGTGAGAGAGGAGAAATGACCCTTGCTTTAGTAGAAATAAGCAGCAATGATGCTTCAAATCCTTGGCATGCCTCCCTTGAGAAAGGTAGTGATCCTTATGCAATAAGATTCAACTCAGAATAATATGGAGCATTTTGCTTTAGAAAAGGTTTCTACTGTATGCTTATTTTTAAAATTCATCACGGGGTCCCTCTAGTGTATTTGAAATACAATGTTATTTGCAAAACCTCTTTAGAAATCTGTAATTCTGGAGCCCTGATAAGTTGCTGAAATAAACTTCTCCACTTTATTGATAAGGAGAAGAGAGTCCCAGAAAGAAGGGACTAGCCCTATGTAGTAGATTTGGGTTTGTTATCATAGAGAAATTGAGGTAAACTGGTCACATATCGGTGTTGGGAAACATCTTCTCTATCAGTGACTAAGGAAAGCAGTAATCATAGTCTTTACTGGGACCACAGTGTCACCAGCCCTTGTGGGCTGGATGCTAAAATGGCAGGAGTAAATAATTCAGGCATGCACCTCCCTTATAGAGCATGCAGTCTGTTTTTATTTTACAAAGAAGCAAACCCAGTCCATGAATATCTTTCCTATGGTCACTAAATATTATCAGATAGAACTGGAACCCAAATTTCTAGCCCAGCTTTACCATATGCTCTCAACTGTCTAAGATGTAGACTGGGGAGATTGCTCAGTGGTTAAAGGCACTTGCAAATCTGTCAGCCCTGGTTTATTTCCCCAGTACCCACTTAAAGCCAGTTGCACAAAGTGGAACCTGCATCTAGAGTTCATTTGCAGTAGTAAGCAGCTCTGGTGTGGCCACCCTCCCATCTTCCCTCTCAACCTCTCTGCTTACACATAAACAAATAAATAAAAATATTTTAAAGAATCTAGTATTTGAATTGAGTTAAAGAAAAAATATAGGTGTCAAAGGACCCAATATTAGAAGACCTACCCTCAATAGGCCCAAACATTTTGAGAGGAAAACACTGAATAAATGGGGACTGTTGAGCTGGTGGTTGATGCAGGACTTTAAATCCCAGCACTTGGGAGGCAGAGGTAGGAGGATTGCCAAGAGTTCGAGGCCACCCTGAGACTACATAGTGGATTCCAGGTCAGCCTGAGCTAGAGTAATACCCTACTTCGAAAAACCAAAATAAATAAATAAATAGGACTGTTAAGTAAGTACTACTGTCATTAGTCAGATTGCACTTCCTAAGTGACCATCTCAGACACAAAGACCACTGACAATTCAATGGGGAATTTCACTGACAAATACAGCTATCTCTACTTATATTCACCAATCAATAATCACTTTATTCTCTTATTAGTACCCCCCCACACACACACCTGTTTGTATACTTGAGTCACAGAAGTGCCTGTGAGAAGAATTCTATCTTACTGTCAAGTTATAGTAGATATTCTATAAGCATGTGTGGGCTGGATGACTGAATGATAGTTGGTTCTTGACTTCGGCTTTTGTTTTGTTTTGTTTTCCCAAGGTAGGGTCTCACCCCAGCTCAGACTGACCTGGAATTCAGTATGTAGTCTCAGGGTGGCCTAAAGCTCTGGGCGATCCTCCTACCTCTGCCTCTGGAGTGCCTGGATTAAAGGCATGCGCCACCATGCCCAGCTTTCAGCCATTGTTGTTTTTTTTTTTTTTATTAAAAGTTTTTTTGTTTGTTTTTATTTATTTATTTGACAGCAACAGACTGAGAGAGGAGGAGACAGAGAGAAAGAGAGAGAGAGGTAGAGAATGGGTGTGCCAGGGCTTCCAGCCACTGCAAACGAACTCCAGATGTGTGCACCCCCTTGTGCATCTGGCTAACATGGGTCCTGGGAAATCGAGCCTCGAACTGGGATCCTTAGGCTTCACAGGCAAGTGCTTAATCGCTAAGCCATCTCTCCAGCCCCAGCCAATGGTTTTATACTAGCTGCTAGGACAAAGTGACCCTGTTACTCAGTTTCCACATTCCTTAAGCTGCGTTCCCCCAGTTGGAGATGACATCATGCTTAGAGGTGGGAAGAGTAAAGTGGGAATGTCTTCTTAACTGAAATATTCAACCTTCCTGTGGAATCCAGTGATCTGTTTCCATTTTGATACGGTTTTGATTTTTTTGAGACATCTGTAGAACTGAGAAGTGTTGGAGTGATTTCCATAATAACAAGTTCTTACCCCACTCTCACCAGTTCTCCTGCAGGGACAGTGTTTCTTGTGTAGGATATGTACATCAAGGTTACAAAGTCATTTTCTTGGATGTCACCCACCCTACTTGGTTTCTGCTTTTTTTCCTCTAGCAGAATGATTCTCTCAGGAGGAAAAAAACTAAGATTTTTAATAAAAGCACAACACTGTAAAAACTGGTTTTAAGAGAAAGTCATTTTTTATGAGTTCTGCTAACTGCCAGACTACTCAGTGCAGTTCATTTCTTTTTCAATACTATGTCCCTTCCTGGTATAATAGCCTTATGTATTTTTCTTTGGAGCCCACAGCCTCACCATAGTCCAAACACCTAAAAGATACTAAATCATATTTGTGGTATATGAGAAAATAAATATGTTTACTTGTTTTATACCTGGTGAAAGATGGCAGTTGGCTATATTTGCTGTCCTAGTCTTCAAACCAGATTTTGTAAAGACATCTACTCATTGTATGGAAGTCAGGTAAAATATTTGTCTTATCCTAAATTTTCCTCTTATAGCCAATTCACAACTTTTAAGGCTCCTACTACATATAAAATAAAATAGAAAACTTTCAGGTAACATAAATGCATGCTTAATGTCAATAGTTTTCAGGAGAAGTCCAGCACCTAAGGGAATAATTTTAAAAACTGTGGGGACATTTTTAGTTGTTAACATAATTTATGAAAATGAGTCTGGCATTCACTAAACAAGTATCATGGATGTGAGATGACTTCAAATTTGTTGGTGGGTCTTCCCTAATGAGAAATTATCCATGGGGTACATGACCTTCTAATGCCTTAGCCATTATCCATACATGTGCAAATTAATCCACTTGTATTTTGTCTGTCACTAACATACAATTCCATTCTCTATATACCCAAATTATTTTTCTTTCCAAGGTCTTATTATGCAACAATTTTCCAAGAATTCCACTTTCACATAAATCATAAGTAGTTTATTACTGAAAAAAACTCAATTGAAAATTTTCACGAAATAACTGTATGATGGAAGATGACATTTGAGACTGATATCTGCCTCAGTTTGCATATGTAAGGTTTCTGGAGATTGCTTGTGTACATTAAAGTATTGGACTCTTGCATGATATATCCTAGTGTGTGTATCTTTAAACAATCACATGCTGAAATATGCATCATTTTATTATCATTTTCTTTCCTGTTAAGGAAAAGAGTACCTTTCCATGCTTTTTTGGAACTGAGGGTATATGTATATTCTGTAATTTAAGGATTTTGCTACCAGGTATTTATTGTAAGATGACTGCCCTGGATTTCATTGCTCAAGAACAGCTATCTCACAGGACTCTCTCAAATGCTGAATATACTGCAGCCCCTGTGTCAATAGTTGGGAACAGAAGGATGGTTAAGACAAAGGCCTGTCTGTCTTCACCGGGTTTCCAGACTAACAAGGAAGATAGGCACAAATGTGTAATTGCTCTAATGAGGAGCATTTGATTTTATATGGTGTCACAAAGAAATGGGCAAGTACAGTAAAAGCAGATATGGAGAAACCTAACCTGCTTTGTAAGCAGTGGTTTTCCTGAAGAAGTCTAGACTTCAGCTGAGTTCTGAAAGATGAGGCCTGCAGAGCATCACAGGTGTGACAGAGCCTGAGGTACTTATGAGGCATGAGAAAGAGGGTGACTGAAGAGTGGCATGAGGTCAAAGCACGCATTGTTAGGTTAATTTGACCCATAAAGTTAATTTGAAGACTAGACAACTGGAAACTACTGGAACCTTTGGAAAGCCAATGACCCCATCAGCCTGTGTTTGAAAAAGATCATTCTGCATGATGCATGGAGGGTAAATCAGAGGTTGGTGGAGTTAATAAACTCAGTATACTCCACATGAACATGGATAATATCTTAAAATGGTATAGGATGGAAGGAAATAACTGGCTTTATAAACCATGTGCAGTAGAATCAGTGAGATGTTGAGACTGGTTCATAGTGGATGTGGGCCATAGGTTTTTGTCAAGAGTGTTTCTGGGTCTAGCCCTGAGCAACTGAACGAGCTTCCCGTCAATGGCAAGGCAAACACTAGGAAGCAAGCCAGTGTTTCAGAGCAAGACAGTGAATTACATGAATGAGCACATCTATCACAACAGCACTCTGGGTGAGACAAGGATGAAGCTCAGAGATTAGGTACCTTATATAGAGTTATAGTTAAGAATGAGCTCTTGGGCTGCAGAGACTGCTCAATTGTTAAGGGCCTTGCCTGCAAGGCTTAAGGGCCCAAGTTCAATTCCCCAGTACCTAGACAGATGTACAAGTGGGCACATGCATCTGGAGTTTATTTGTAGTGGCTAGAAGCCCTAACATGTCCATTCTCTCTATCTGCCTCTTTCTCTCTTTCACTCTCCCACAAATAAATTTTAAAAAAAAAATGCACTCTTTGGGGCTAGAGAGATTGCTAGTCATAAAGGCACTTGCCTGAGAAGCCTAATGACCCAGGTTTGATGCCCCAGTACCCACATAAGCCAGATGCACAAAGTGGTACATGCATCTGAAGTTCATTTGCAGTGGTTATAGGCCCTGGCATGCCCATTCTCTCCCTCTCCCTGTCTCTCTCTCTCTCTCTCTCTCTCTCTCTCTCTCTCTCTCTCTCTCTCTCTCTCTCTCTCCTTCTCTCTCTCAAATAAATTAAAGAATGACCTCTTTCATATTAGTAATTTGGACCTGCTGATGATGAAGTCCAACATTCTTTTCCCATATTACATTTGTTGCAAAATATTTCTTGTCTTCCAGGAAGTTATATAATCACTGGGGATTTGAGATAAAGGTGCCAAAGATATGTCTACAAATGACCAAGTCACACTTCAAATAATAAGTTCTGAGACTGGTCACCACTAAATACTATGGGATCTCCAGAGGAAAGGGAACATGTTTACCAGGCACAATTTTTGAGGTTGTCACCTCAGGTAGGAGATGAGTAATAAACAGAAAGAAAAAGTTAATAGTAGTAAGGCCAGCAATATGAATGGTGCTTTTATATGGAGGGGGGATGGTAGGAAGGAATGACTTCAAGAATAGGTGAAATGTCTTCTCCACCTCTGAGTTCCTAGGATCTGGTAAGCACTCATGTTTTTTGAACAGATGCTTAACTCAGAGGTTTTTGGTTTTTTTTATAGCAAGAGACAAACATCTTCTTTAAAAATATACATTAGCCTATTGAAATTACTTTGGAATAATGGTTTTACAAATCAAGCATTTCTTAAATCACTTCTTCTCTTTTTAGTTTCTCTGTCCTTGTCACAATTTCACTATTGACTGGTCCTCTCCCTGAGCCCATTGCTGCTCCAGACACCTACTCCTCACTGGAAAGTTCTTCTGAATGGACTTCTAAAGTAACCTAGTTCCATTTTGCAGTTTAAATATTTGCTCTTGCTTCTTCTTAACAATCCTGACCATTCTTTCTCCAGAGTTTATGTTCTCAGTGACTCATTTAAAATTTTGCCTAAATGGATAAATAACATTTATGCTTCTGAGAAAATGGTGTAGGATGGTGACTGCATTTACCCATTAGAGGATTTCTGTGTATACAGACCCATTTTTCTAAATCTTGTGGCAATAACATCTAAAGCTGACCCTTTTAACATCTGTACAAATTTTTGTATGTTTTTGTGTATAGGAGGACAAAACTATCTAAGAGGGTAAGGAAATGGAATTGTATATCTAGTTAATTTAATATTCCATCTATCTGAGGGAAAATTCCAAACACATCTTTGTTTGAAAATTTGTTTGAACTTGAGCAGAGAGGTGGGTCATTTACAAGTGTGATGACTTGAGTCTGATCCCACATCACCTTGTAAAAATGCCAGGGATGATGTTGCTTCCCTGTAATCCCAGACTTGGGGAGGTGAAAACAGAAGGATCCGAAGGGCTTGATGGTCATTTAGTCTAGCCTAATTGGTGATCTGGACCAATGAGAGAACCTGCTTCAAAGAAAGGTGGATGGCATAGCAGAGACTGACACCTGTGTTGTCCTCTGGCCTCCATATACAAAGCACCCACAGACATGCAGACATGTGCATACATCACACACTCATACACATGTAAACATGCATTTTAAACTTAGAAATGTATAATTTGCTTTCTATCTTAAGAATCACACCTACCTGCTATTATTTTGTCCTAGAAGCTTAGATAATTGAACACTGCCCAAAACACCAAGGCATCACTTAGAACATCAATGACCTTTGTTCAAAGGTGCAGTAGTGTGAATGATGAGCTATGACTGTGTGGCTATAGGACCTTATTTAGAACTATCTTCCATTGCCATCATTATTTGCCATTAAGCCTCTGGTGTATGCCATTTTTTTTTTCCCATCTGAGAAAAATCTAAAAATTTCAAATCCTGGTTTTAATTATTTTTACTTGGTGTGTGTGTATGTGTGTGTGTGTGTGTGTGTGGTATACACATGTGTATGTGCCCTTTCTATGCTCCATTCCTGTCTCTTGAGTGATGTGTGCTTGCCTGGAGAAGAAAGGTAAGTGTCCCACTCCATCACACTTCCACCTGTTTTCATTTTAAGTGGGAGTTCCTCACTGATACTGGAGCTCACTGTTTTTCCTTAACCCCGGGTGATTCTACATCTCTGCTCCCTTTCTCAGCACTGGGGTTACAGGTATGCATGGCCACACCCAGTTATTTATGTAGGATCTGAAAATTTGAACTTGGGTGGATTCAGTTCCTCTAATGCCCTCATGCTTGCACAGGAAGCAGACTTAACCATTGAGCAATCTCTACAGCCCCTATTTTTAATTTTTGATGTGTCAGTGCCTATTTGTTTTAAGGAGCCTCATATTGGCATCACTAAATACCAGTCCAAACACTCTCACTAACTCTTACCCTAAACCACAATATGAATTCCTCTTAAAATCAACCAATTCTTGTAGAGTTCCAGATTAGCCCCTATTGTTTGTCTTTCAAATGAAGACATTCATATGTGGTTGCTGTCTGCAAGGTTATTTTGTAAGAAACAGAGAGAGCAATTGACTCAGGTGAATTCTGGTGACTCCAATAGAGATGATTACAAAATAAATAATGTTACTGTTCTTCCGCTAAAATAGTAGACCAAAAACATGTAGTAAAATCCAAGTTCTACCATAGTTAGGTACATGACCTTGGGCAACTCACACTGATTTTCTTTGAGTCACCCCTCTCATCTGTAAAATGAGGGGGTTGGATTAGATCACCTTCAGAGCTCTTTCACAGTAGCAGATTCTAAATATGAAACACTTCATCCCTAATTTAAAGAACAATTTCTCATTCCTATTCCAGTCCAGAACCATCTTCCAAGGCACCCTATATAAAGACTGATAGTATTTCATTGTTATATTTTCCTTGCCTCAGTGCTATTAAGTGGGGTGACTCACAGGGCTGGGCTCCATCTGGGGGCTCAAAAGATTTCCATTTTTACCAGGGAAGCTCTGATACTGAGAAGGAGGAAGTAGAACAATAGCATTGCCCTGTGACTTCCATCTGGTTGACCCCCCCCCCCTCATTGCAATGAAACCCACAAATAGGCAAAATCAGAAAGCTCCTCTAAGCAAACAAGACCCAACTCCAAAGTGACAGACCCTCATGATAAGTAAGGATTTTTACCTCTAGGGAATCAAGTGGCATGTGGAAGAGAACTTCAAATAAATAGCTAAATGGTATTTCCATGTCAGGGACATGTTGTGACTCTTCTTCCTGTACTGTCCTAATGAACTTGTGCTATTTTTACCCTAGAGGAGTTGCTTTGCAACAACTGCCTCCTAATATTCATTTATAATAGTTTGTTTTTATTATAATTATAGCACAGAAAATAGGAAAACTGTTAAGGCAATTTGTTTATTTACCTACAGTGTACTACCAAGCATTTTGACACATTTCATTATATTTTTTCATTGTGCATAATTATAACCTATATGATAATCTTATTTCCTCCTCATTCTGAGATTTTGAAAGGATCAGGAATTGTGTATCAAAATTCCTTTAACTAAAAGAAAACCCATCTCAAACTGGATTCAGTGAAAGAAACTTATTAAATAATGGAACTTGTCAATGTAGCAATCTAAATATCTATTCACAAGATGTGGGATAGATGTATAATGGTGAAGGCACACAGAGATGCTACATTCAACTAAAATCAGACACTGGAAAACAGACAATTTTCACAAACATAACATTGGATGAAAGAAAGTTGCCAACAAATTCATACAAACACCATGGTTTACATAATTTTGAAGGATTCATCTAAACATAGCTCATGAGGCCACATATACATTATGTATGTATTTAAGAAAGGAAAATATAGAATATAGAAAATATAGAAACCCCAAGAAGGGAAGGGTAAGACAAGGCTATAATAGAGAAA
Source organism: Jaculus jaculus (assembly GCF_020740685.1). Taxonomy (NCBI): domain Eukaryota; kingdom Metazoa; phylum Chordata; class Mammalia; order Rodentia; family Dipodidae; genus Jaculus; species Jaculus jaculus. The sequence goes on from NC_059109.1 coordinate 52,002,134, forward strand.
TAAAAAGAGTATATGTTTGAAGTGTGTATGCATGTGTGGTGTACACTTGTGTAAGTGTGTAGGTGAGTGTATATGTGTGTGTAAGTATACATTCATGTGTGTGCATATGGAGGCCAGAAGTCAATCTTGAGTGTTATTCTCAGGTATGTCATCTGCCTATTTTAGGGACAACATCTCTCACTGGCCTGAAGCTCTCCAGTGGCTGGCATGTGAGTCCCTGGATCCCCCTGTGTCTGCTTCCCCAGCACTAGGATTACAGGCATGTACCACCACTCCTAGCATTTTTACACGGGCTCTAGGGATGGAACTCAGGTCCTGCTGCTTGTGTGGCAAGCTCCTTACTGACTGAGCCATCTCTCTAGATCTAAACAGAAGTACTTTATTGAGATTGGTGATATTTTATTTCTTATATTGGGTGATGAATATCCATATTTTTGCTTTACTAACTCTGTATATGTTTGTACATCAGAATAATTTCAGTCTATTTTTAGGAATACCCTTTCCACCATTGCCACCCTCACACATACATAACACTCCAGAAAATATCCACAGGTAAACTGAGGATGTGCCTCAGCTCTGTCTTCTACTTGGCTCCATTCACAGACACCCTGTCTACAGTGGCAAAAGAAGGGACAAAAGCTTTGAGTTGATAGTTTTCCCTATAAGTCCAAGGACAAAGAATGAGCAGTCTTTCAGCATTCATAAAGAGAATGCCACTGCAGCAGCTACATTCCTATGAAAGAACCAACGATAGAACAGCTTAGTGGGGGAGAGCTTTCTTTTGACACACAGTTTCAGAGGATTTCAGTCCATCATGACAGGGAACTATGATGGTGTTCACAAGATCACATGATAGAAGATGGGAAAGCAGAATGGACAGGAGCTAGGGATGAGGAAATAGCTGCCAAAGGTTTGCTCCTAGTGACCAATTTCCATCATCCAGGCCCCACCTTCTAAAAGTTCCAAAGGTCCCCAAATAGCGCCATCAACAAGAAATAATCCCTCAAAACATAGCCTGTGGAAGACTTTCAGATTTAAAGCATAACAGCTAGTTTCATTCCATGGGTGCACAGACCTATCCCTAAGGAGCAGGTGCTCTCACTAGCCTGCTTTGAGACATATGCTCAGTCCAGTGGGTAGGTGAGTAAGTCACACATAAAACCACTGAAAAAGAGTAATGGCTAGTTCTTCATAAGAAAACCAACATGTTAGCAGAATGGATTCTGAATAGGCTTAAACAATACATACGTACTCTTATTTTGACAACATGATTAATTAAAGCATGGTTTCTTGCATGAGTATAAGTGGAGAGTTGTTTATCAAAGCATAGGAACTTACCAGTGACTACATCACTGAAGAAATGTTTCTCCCTTCATCAGCAACCATTAACTGCCAATAATTCCTCAGAGAGGGGTGGGAGCCTTATGTCCTGTCTCCATCATCCTTGATGGAGTGTAGATGATCCCAGGGCTGAGCAGGTCATGAGCAGATAATGACAACTGCTGTGAGTTCATGAGTGCCATGGCCACGTCAAGTCCAGAAGACAGTGTTCTACCGCACTCCACATTCCACTACCCTCCAGCTCTTACATTCTTTTTTTTGTTTGTTTGCTTTTTGGTTTTTTCAAGGGTGGATCTCACTCTAGCTCAGGCTGACCTGGAATTCACTATGGAGTCTCAGGATGGCCTCGAACTCATGACGATCCTCCTACCTCTGCCTCCCAAGTGCCGGGATTAAAGGGATGTGCCACCACGCCCAGCTCAGCTCTTACATTCTTTACAAAGCTTTAGGAAGGGTAATGTAAAGATCCCATTTAGAACGGAGCAGTCAACAACCACTTAATCTCAGTTATAAGTCTTTGCACTGACTACTGCCCACTGCAAAAATAAAAATAAATAAAAAACACCTTCTATGACTAACACTGATAACAACACTAATCTGTGGGTATAAACATAAATATTCAGAAGGCAGTTTACAGCTTTCCTGCTAGGGAAAATGATTTGTCTAGCCACAAGCTTTGGACCAGGTTTATAATACTAGGCATGGATTTCCTCCTTATGGATTAGGACCCAAATTCAATCAGAAAGCAGTTGGTTACCTTCTTGATAGCGATACTGCTATTTCATTAGTGGGCACATCTTGGTTGAATGATGGGTGTGCAACATGCAGTGTCCATAGCTGAGTAAGATTGCTGATGACTTTTCCTACAGCAGCTTACATAGCATCTTCCAGTATTATGAAGCTACCAGCATGGAGGGAGTTTTGGTTCAATGCCTTGATTTCTCTATGTTCCTCAACCAAAGTTTACAGTATCTTCAGCAATATTCCTTTTCTTTTTCTTTTGTTTTATTTGTTTTGTTTTTGAGATAAGGCCTTATGTCAGCCAGGCTGTCCTCAAACTAGCTATGTAGCCAAGGACTATTGAACTCCTGATCTTGCTGCCTCTACCTCTAAAGAGCTGGGATTGCCAAGCCCAGGTATAGGTATCCACTCTCATTGGTAGAAAAAAGAAAAGATAATTATCTAGAGATACCTCATGGGACCTGAAAGGAAGAATATACAACAAAAATCCAATACCAAACAACCATCTATCACTACTTAACCATTTCCCCTTCTTCTCACTCTTCTCTTGCCTTCACAGCTCTCTATCTCTTCTCTCATCTCACACAGTGCCTTAACTTGCTAACTGTCCTCTCTCACGTAGGAAAACCATACTGTTCTGCTCATAGACCTGTATATTTCCTTTAGCTTCTGCTCAACAAATTCTAGAATTAATAAGTTGTACCCACTTACAGAGAAGAAGTTTAGGGATTGTTGATTCTTATTTAAATACTAGAATCTCTTAGGGGTCTTAGACATGTTTTAAGGAACTTGTTTCCCAATGAAAGCAGTACTCCAACCCAGAAAACTTTTCATGCAAGCAGATGACATGACACATTTTCTTTTTCATCACTTACACACTTCTTTACAGAGCTGAAATCGTAATCATTTTATGGTTTTGTATTGTGCTTTTGCATTTTTCTCAAGTCATCAATTATTCCACTAAAACCTTACATCCATAACGGTTATCTAATATTGTACTATATGACTATATCACAATTTTTAAGTAACTGTCTATTGTCAGATACTTAGGATGTGTTCACTTGTTATCATACTGTAAGTAATGTTGACATTAGCATATGTTCATAATCATTATGCTTTTCTCTGAGCATTGCCTTAGGATTTATTCCTAGAATTGGAATTTCTTAGTCAATGGGGTGTGAAAATGTTTATGACTCTATACAGTTTACCAAATGGCTCATCAGAAAATACTATACCCACGCTCCCTCCCCTAGTAGTGTAGAAGAATGGAATAAGGCTATTCTTATTTTCTGAACATTTCTTGCTGCGCCCTTTGATGCAAGGCCTACTGAGTACTGACAGACCACAAGTGGCTAGTGGTAAAGCACATCTACTAGTGTTAAACTGTTCTAGGAAAAAGCAAAACATTGAGTTAGTATCATTTGCTTTTTCACCCATTCAGTTTTTCAACCTCCAAACTTAGAAAACATCTTTGTTTCCTCTATTTTTTTCTCACCACCCCAAATTTAATTTGAATTAACTACAACCACTTCTGTTTCTAGCACATACCCTGACTCTGAGTACGCCTCATCCCGTCCTCGGCTATCACTTGTGGTCATGCCACCATAGCTGGAGCATGGAACCCTGAAGCAGCCTTCTACCTGATTTCCAGTGTAATCTTCAAGCAACAGCCAAAGACCTTCGTACTTCTCTGGCTTCACCACAGCCACCCCCTTCCTCAATGCTTGCCCACCTCAGGACCTTTGATTCCCTAGATCCTTGTGTGGCTGATCTTCCAGATCTTAGCCCAAAGCCTACCACAGCAAACTTGCTGTCTATCTATTCTCCCTACTTTGGTCACTGTTTTCATTGTCTCACCCCACTTCAGTTGCTTTATTGCACTTACCTGCCAGTTGCCCTAACCTTTTGTTGCTTTTTACTTTCTTATTATTATAATAGTCTACCCGAGTGTAAGGTGCATAAAGACCAACAACTTCTTATCTGTACCGTGGGCCTAGAAGGATGCAAGAGCGTATTTATTAGATACACTCCTCTTCCCTCCCTCCTTCCTTCCTTCTTTCATCCCTCCAATCTTGCCTTACTTCCTTCTATCCTTCCTTCCTTTTCCTTCTGTCTTTTATTTCTTCTCTCATTCCTTCCCTTCCTTCTTACTTTTCCTCTATTCCTTTTATCACAACTGACAGAGTTTTGGTTTGGTACTTTATTGTCCCTCCTCTAGGGCTTCAAATATTCTTGCTTCTCATAAAGCCCTCACCCTCTAGTTTCTTTCTTCCTCTCACCTTGCTTCACCCTAGTTTCAGAAGAGTTAGTTCCTATGGCTTAGGGAGAAAAGTACTAGTGTGTTAATGGAATTATTGAAGGTTCTTTATGCTTTAACCCCTCCTATTTCTCAGTCTACTCTGCCCCAGCCAAGGACTATTTTCCAGTACCCACCAACACATACATACACACAAGAGCAAACATAAGTCATACCAGTGACTGTGTTTATCATTCTGCATTTCTTCTTCCCCTCCAACCTCCCTGACTTTGTTCATGTTGTACCCTTAACATTAAAATTCTATAACTAATAAAATACTGCTTATCTTTCAAGGCTTTTCTCAATTATTGCTTCTTCAGAGAATATATTATTACTTCTTCATACCAAAATAAATAATTACCCTGAAAATAGGGATGACAAATAAATTCCAAATTAATTAGTAACTAACTGCTTCCTCAAGAAGGCTTTGGGAAGAATTTTGAGATTGCATTCAGGCTACTTAGAAAAAAGAAAAAGTTCTGTGATTAATTAGTCATGTTTATTTTGGACTTTTAAGTAGCTATTGTGGTATCCACATTTACAATTCCTGCCCTAAGAATTTGCAGTTTAAAATGTCCTTTTGGGCATATATTTCTTTCACACTTTATATAACATTTGCTGATTTATAATCTTCCTGTCTGTGAATAGTCATAAACTTAAGTTTCATCTACTGGGGCCTGGCAATACATGTCACATAACAAATATATTCTTAATGAACTTGTAGGTTTTTTATTATAACTTTCCAAAATAGAAGGAAGGAGACCATGAAAATGTAAAACAGATAACAAAAATATTAGTTACTTTCTCATTTCTGGGACAAAATACCCAACCAAAGGCAAATCATGGAAGGGAAAGGATTTAATTGAGCTTACAGTTTCTTTGGTAGAGAGCATCACAACAGGAAGAGAATATAACAGGAACAGGAAGCCAGTATGATATTGTTACATTATTGTCACATTAGTATGGCAGAAGTAGAAAGTAAGAACAGCAAAAGGAGCTAAGCTAGAAGGCCCACCCTCCAGTGATATGCTTCCTGTAGCAAGGTTTCACCCCCTAAAAGCTCCACAACATTCCCAAACAATGTCACTTTGCTGGGCACCAAGTATTCACACACGTGGGCCTATCATGGGCATTATATTCAAACCACCACCATGAGTAATATTAAATCTATCTCTGACCTGATATGATGATTCCAGCTTAGAAGAGTGATCTTCTAGAAACAGCAAAAGTCTTGAATCATGCTGGAGCAGTGGTTTAGCATTTAAGGTGCTTGCCTGTGAAGCCTAGCCTAAGGACCCAAGTTTTATTCCACAGTACCCACATAAAACAGATGCATAAGCTGGTGTATGCATCTGGTGAACGATTACAGTGTCTGGAGGCCCTACGGCACCCATTTTCTCTCTCTCCTCTCTCTCTCTCTCTCCCTCACTCCCTCTTTTCCCCCTCTCTCAAATAAATAAATAACTTAAAAAAGTGTTCACAACAAAATCTGTAGAAAAATGGTCAAACTTGGAACAGATCATACTCAGCAAACACACACAGTCACAGAAAGACAATCATCACATGGCCTCACTCACCCAGGTTCTTCACCTGGATCAGCCAGAGTTGTTGACATATCTGACAGGCATCTCAGGGCCTGAACATAGGGAGTATAGGGCTTGGGGGAGGGAAAGTGTGGGGGAGGGAGGACAAAACTGATCCCAAGGTAAAATGGTACCATACAAACCTATATCCTGGAAAATAGACTAAAAGATTGAACCCTTAACAGGACTGTGGGGGTAGCACCTGAAAAGAAGGGCCCTGGAGAGGGTGAGATGGAGCCTAACCTTAAATTTCTCTTGTTTCTTTCTTTCTTCCTTTTTCTCTTTCTTTTCCCTTAGTGCTAGCCTATAACTCCCAGTACCAGGATGTGATTAACACCCACAGTGAGCTGTTGATCAGAGAGACCTACAAGGTCTCCAAAACAAAGACTTCTGTCAGAACACTTGATTACCCACCAGAGGTTAATGGTAAGACCCTACTGCTGAAGACTCCATATGCTATTGGCACAGAACATGGAAAGACTTGACTGGAATCTGGAAAAAAGTAGGTCCCCAGACAGCCCATCTAGTGTTCGAAGGTGCTACATGAACTAATGGGGGAAAGTGTCCAACAACTGTCTGAGGAACTTGAGGTCTAAGCTACTCAGAAGTCAGCAACCTGACATGAGGCTCACACAAGTATATTAGTGGCACAGAACTCTGGTGGGTAACCAAATACTTTTGAATTGGCGTGGAACCCATATCTGAAACTAGGAAATGAGTCAGAATCATATCCAGATAATTACTTTGCTCTCCAGTATCAAGCTCCCACTAATCTTGGACTATAAGGGGGACTGCACCCATCAAGTTCTCTGTAAATTAATTATGCTTATCCCATTTAACTGGTGCTGACTTCACTCTCCATTGGAGAATCTGCTTCTCTTTTTCAGACATGACCTGTACCTGAGAAATAAATGACCCATTACAATTCAGCTTTGCCCCAGCTGAAACCACAGAGGAACTGGGTGCTGCTTTCTTGGTGAACCTGATAATCAGCACAAGGGTGAAGGAGATAGACATTGAGGGCACTCAACACCTACCAAACGAGAGATCCAGAGGCTCCTGAGATCCCATCACTGAAGTAGACTTAAAACACACCCAGCGTGGCTCAGGGAATTTTGCAGACAAGGGGACAGGAAGATTATTAGAGCTATAAGTCACAGAGGCATTGCCTCTCCCCCATAACTGACTGCTGTCCCCACAATGCAGGACCCACAATCCTCATGGGCTTACCCTGCATCCGCAACAAGGAGGCTCCTTCAGAAAAGGGCCATGGATAAGGAAAAGGAAGGTACCTACATGTGTTGTTTACATATATGTCCATAACTAATAAAAATAATTTAAATAAAAAGCTTTGGAATCAAAGTATACCTCAGTCCAAACACCATGTTTGTGGTTTCTTGGCTAGCTAAACTTTTTGTTTCAATTTTTTTTATTAGTTCCTATTCAGCAAATACAAGCAGTTTGGTACCATTATTAGGCTCATCCGTGACCTACCCCCTCCCCAATAGCCCCTCCTTGTTGATGTATATGGGTTGTGCATTGTGGATTTAGCCCACAGTTATTGGTACGATAAATGTCTCTGCATATCATGACCCAACATGTGGCTCTGACATTCTTTCCACCCCCTCTTCGGCAAAATTTCCCTGAGTCATGTTGGGTTCATTTTTGGTCTGCTTCAGTGATGAGGTGTTGGGGGCCTCTGAGGCTCTGGCTCTCTGATTTTGTAGGAATTGATTTTTCTCTGTGTTGGTCTCCTTCCCCCTTGTGCTGGTATCTGGTTCATCAGGAAAACAGCACCCTTGCTTGCTTTGCCAATTTTCCTTAGTTTCAATTGGGTCCATTTTGAGGTATGATGGGGTGGCTCTCTCCTTAGGAACTGCATCTATCTGCAAAAGAGAAGCAGAATCTCCAATGGAGAGTGAGTTAGCACCAGGACAAATGAGATAACCCTTACTTTTTTAGTAGAGAGTTTAATAGGTGTAGGCCTTCTTATACCCCATGATTGATGGTAGCTTGATATTGGAGAGTGGGCTTATGTTTGGATATGGTTCTGACTTATTTCCCAGCTCCAGCTATAGGTCCCGCCCCACTGAGGGGATCAGTTAGCCAAATCAAGAGCAGTTGGTTCCCTACCATGGCTGTGTGCCACTATTGCACTTGTGTGGGAATCACAATAGGTTATTTGTTGTAGCTAGCTAAACTTTAACAAACCCATGGCTGGGAAGATGGCTCAGCAGTTAAAAGTGATTGTTTGTGAGCCTTGACAAACTCCTTAATTTTTATGAACCCTTGTTTCCTTTATTAAAATGGGGACTAGAGGATTTCTCAGCACTGTAATATCTCTATCACACTTTCCAAGGCCCTTGTGGAAGAGGTGACAGAAAGAATGTAAGAGCCAAAGGAAGGGTAGAACTCCTTACAATGTGCTCCTCCAGACACAAAATGGCCTGGATATCCATGACCTTAGAGTGCCTGACACTACCAACACAAGACCATCATAATAGGAGTTAAAGATCATGACATCAAAATAAAAGAGAGATAATTGAGAGGGGGAAGGATGTGATGGAGAGTGGAGTTTCAAAGGGGAAAGTAGGGGGAGGGAGGGAATTACCATGGGATATTGTTTACAATCATGGAAGTTGTTAATTGTAAAAAATAAATAAAAATGTCAAAAAATGGGGACTATAAGATCTGTCTCATAAGCTGGGTAGAGACAAATAAAACACTGTAAATTTATAAGCCTACTATGTGGAGTGTGTGGCTCTTCACTAGCTTACAATAGGTTTTGGTTCCTTCCCTTCTCATTGACCAGATGAGCACCTGCAATAACTTTTACCTAATATGGATAAGCCTACAGAACCTCCAGTGTCAGAGAAAGGCAAAATGCTGCCCAGATTCCTTAAGAAGAATGATGCCTAACAAATTCAAGTATGAACCAAGAGCCTACTCTTTCACAGTCAGGATTTAGCAACCAAGATTGTGTATTTCCCACACCATCAGGCAACTTTTGCATTGGTTCTTCCATCTCTTTTCTCATGAAGTAAATAGGCTATAATGCCACATTGGCACAACCAATAACTCAAGGAAATTCCCCACTGCTTATGAGCAAGTTCACTTGAGACTTTGGACATCCAAGGGAGAAGGGAGAAAGTAAAAATAGCTCACATTCCAATCTAAGTCCAGAAACCTCACCTCTGGAGCTTATACTGCCTGTGAATTAGTCATAATGCTGTCACATTTAACTTCCTGATCATAAGAATAAAGCATTTTAATTTCCTACCTCTCTGTTGGACTTCTAATGGAAAAAAAATGCACACACACACACACACATATTTTCCAAAAAGTTTCTGTTCATGACTTGAATGTTCTTTGGTCTTTCATGCCTTAAGACAGACCCTCCCTAGACCCCACTTTTGTGGTCTGAAATGTCCCCAAAAGACCATGTTCTTAAAGCTGGACCACTTGCCCCAGGCATTATTAGGAGGTAATACCTAGTAAAAGAAGGTCAGGTTACCTGAGGTGTGCCCTATAACCTAACCTCCTTAGCCCCTCCCCCTCTCCCTTTGCTGCCAGCCACCATGAGTTGAGCAGGCTGCTCTGCTACAAATTCCCACTATCATGCTCTGCCTCAACACATCAACACAGGTCCCAAAGCAATGGAACCAAAAAAAAAAAAAAAACCCACAAAAAATAAGGCACTGAAGCCTCTGCAACTGGGAGCCAAAATAAACCTTTCTTCCTTTAAGCTGATTTTCTCTGGAATTTTGCTACAGCAACATAAAACTTATGACTGTCATCCATAAGGCTTGGTAAAGGGACAGGTTTTAACACAGGGCAGTATACTCATTTTTGATATCATGCCCAGTGGCAGACAGTGTTACCAAAAATTCAGGGTAGAGAATGTAAATTGAAGAGGGATCTTGTTGAGCCCTCATTTTGCAGATAGGAATGCTTAGTGAACCCTAAGATGAGAAAGATTTTCTCAACATGAGAAAAGAACGCAGCAACAGAGCAATCCAGTTCTTGTCTGCTTCACCATATGTGTAATTACACGATCTTTAAATGTATTTCCCATTTTCACATTACTGTACTTGGGAAAGGAAAGTGAGCTATTAATTACACATCACCAATATCTAACATTCACCAAGCACTTTCTATGGTGACAGTTACATTATGTGCAATATTCATTTGATCCTCACCAAAACCACAGGCTCTTTGGTTGTCTCTTTTTATAAGTGAAATATCTGAATGCTAACAAGAGAAGCTTATTTGCCAAGAGTAGATAATTTTGTAACTCCAGGGTAAAGTGGGATTTGAACTCAGAAAGTTTGACATCACAGGCTCATGCAAAACCAATGACCTGATCCTATTTCTTCAACAGGAGACCTTTGGAAGTAGTTTACACTTCAAAACTCTGAGGCAACTGGCTTTATGAATTGAACCTGGACCTTCAGGATCTGCTAGAAAGTTCCATTATCCACTAAGCCATTTCTCCAGCTTAAGGAACCAGTTTTGTAATGATAAGATTTCTCCCTCTGGAACCTCAAAGAAAGCATAGATGAGGCTCCATGGTTCACTTTTGAGTGCCTTCTTTCCTCTAACATCTTATATTCTCAGGACCACCAAGAACACTTTATTGGCTACACTGCTACACTGAGAAGAATGAGCAGTGCCAGTTGAGCTAGAGACGAGTGGTATTGAATGTCAGTGCATGTGTGTGCACAGGCTCGTGCGCGCGCGCACACACACACACACACACACACACACACACACACACACTGTTGCCTTCAATCATGTTTTGATAGGAATATTACCTAGTAGCTTTGTCATCTTAGATAGCCTCTAGAAAACTTTCTGTAGTCATTGGGATAACAATACCTATCATAACAATGAAGAAATAGCTCTATTTACAAAATTAAGATTCATAATTACCCATACAAGCTATACAGGAGGTCAGGAAGAGAAGATTACAGGGGTATGAATCAACTTTAGCATATGGATACAGAAATCCATTTTGTCACACCCAAAGTCCTTGCACAAGATCCTGAGAAATGACTTGGAGTGTAAAAAGCCTGATGTGCCACCCACAACATGGGCTGAGCTAATGAAAGACTACTTACATTCATGGATGAAGCTGGCTCAAAACTGTTCAGGAACAAAATCCTCTGCTAAACAGAAAAGTCCTATGATATTCTCCCATGTGCACTGATAGACACCATCTTCAAAGGTAGTCTAGACAGTAATGCAAAGGACCTGAGCAGGTCTGGATTCAAAGACAGGTTCCGTGTACTCTTGGATAACTTAGGCAAGTTGTTTCTGAGTCTATTTTTGAGCTGTGCCAAAATGTGCTTCCCTTGCAGGGTTGTTGTAAGTAATAGAGATAATGTATGGCCACACTTCTCAGATTAGGCTGGCAAATTCCTAGGAGGGTTTGGCAGTATGCTTGGGAGTATGGGAGGCCATGGCATAAACACAGGGCATGTTCCCAGTGTTTCTGTTTCACTCGATGGCAAAACACTTACAACCTATTTTTATATTAAGCCAAATGGGGAGCTTTACTGAGTAGAAAGAAAAATCGACTGCCATTTTTAAAGCTCAAAATGGTAAAGAATTTCTAAGATAGCAGACAGATGCTTCATGGTCTCTACCTCTAATTCCTCAAAAACCAAATTCATTTTCTCTGTCTTCAGGGGACTCCCACAGAAAATTTAAGAAACTCTGTTCACATAAGAAACCTACCGTGGAGTTTGGCACATGTTCAGTAGTCAATAACTGATAAATATCACTATTCAGTATTTTTAGACTGTGATTGTATTAGTTAGCTTTCTTATTGTAGGCACAATAGTCCTGACAAAAAAATCAGCTTAAGGGAGAAAGGCTTTAACTTGGCTTTCAGTTCTGGTTCAGTCTACCACTGCACAGAAGGCATGGCAGCAGGAGTTTGAAGCAGCTGATCACATCCAGTCTACAGTGAGGAAGCACAGTGGTGAGTGCTGGGGCCCAGCCAGCGCTCTCCTTTTTAGACAGACCAGAACCCCAGCCCATGGAACAGTGTCACCCAGAGTTAAAGTGGGTTCTCCCACCTACATGAACTTAACCAACATAACCCCTCTTAACCATGTTCAGAGGCTTGCCTTCTAGGTGACTCTGGATTTTGTCAAGTTGAAAATGAATATAAACCATCACAGTGATCATCCTTCCTCACACCCACTGGTGAGATCACACGTGTGTAGCAGCAGGTCCAGCAATGAACTTCCTTGACAAAGGATACAATCCATCTAGAGTGTGTTAGACTGAAGGGTTAGGGTCAAGTTAGTGAGAAGTCTGAAATCCCATTATGTAACTATTCTAGTAATTGTTTCTGAAGCGGGGGGGAGGGGGTCTTCAGCCTGGATAGAAAAGAGCACACAAGATTCTTCCAATGTCTGGAGAGCAGAGGTGACAGCAAGAAGACAGGAGACCAACCAAGCACACATGATCAACCAAGGTGCAATAAATATTTTATTTTCAATTCTGCCATGATTTCATCACTAGCCTATTGTCTCATGATCTCAAGATGGTAGCCACAGCTTAAACTTCCTGTCCTCATAAAATTATACCCAGACAGGAATGTAAAGTAGAAACGGGTTCTCATTTTGTGAGATTTTTATCTTTTCATGTGGAAAATCCATTCTTCTCAGAAGTCCTTCAGCAGATTGGGCGTAAGTCTTGTCTACATTCTTTTCATATCACTGATAAAGGAAAATGGGAATGATATTCCTGCTTAAACTCACCACGATATTTACTCCAAGTAAAAGCTATGCCTCACAGTTACACAAGACGTAGGGTGGAAGGTGTGCTGAGGAGCTCTCACCTGTCACATTCAGGCGGCACCAACATATAAAGAGTTAGGAGAAGATAAAAAGACAGAGAGTGCAAGTTATTTAGAATGCCTTAGATGTTAGAGAAGATTAGAGGAATGCCAAGGAAGCAGCAAAAAAATAAAGTTTCAATGAAGAAAACAGGGTTATCAGAGCCAAATGTTTTGGTCTTCTGGTCAATTTAATGACTGCTAGGGTCTACTGAGTAGGTGACTGATAAAATGAGGAAGGGAAATTTTAGCAAGTAATAGAAATGGAAGTCCAAGGGAAGGGTTGTAAGAAACTGAATGAAGAAAGGGAGTGTAATAGGGAGTAGAGATAACTGTAGTTTTATTATAAAAGATAGGCAGATGGTTACTAAAAAGAAACTCAAAGTAAAAAAAATAAAGTGATTAAAAAAAAGGAAAAGCCGGGTGTGGTGGTGCATGCCTTTAATCCCAGCACTCAGGAGGCAGAGGTAGGAGGATTGCTATGAGTTTGAGGCCAAAAAAAGAAGGGAAGAAATTTGCAGTGTGTTGGTATTCTATGGATGTAGAGCCAAAATAAGCACAGAGAGTGAAAAATTAGGAAAGCAAGGAAGAAAGAGGATAAAAATGAATATATTGGAGAGATACATCCAAAACCATGGGGAGAGATGAGAGAGAGAGAGAGACAGAGACAGAGAGAGAGAGAGAGAGAGAGAGAGAGAGGGAGAGAGAGAGACATCTTTTCTTATGAAATATCATGGAGAAAAGAGTTCCAGGAATTGGGAGAAGGGGATAAGGACAGGTATGGATACAGATAAAAACTGTATTTTTTTGTCTCAGTGGGGATGAGGCAGCGTGGAAAGAAATAATATAATAATCTACAAATAAGTTCCCACCAACATCCCAACGTCCCATTGTTCCTTGTTCTGGATAAGGACCCAGAATGGAAAAGAACACTATCCTCACCTTTCTTGGGATAGTTTAACATAGGTCCTTCAGGTTCTAAGTGGAAATGGACACCAGAGTCCAAGCCAGGCAGAATCATTGTTGCAGAAGAGGCCTCTGTGCCCCAGACAGGCTCTTCCCATTGAGCAACAGGGGAAGGGCTCCTCTGCCCGGCAGTCCTTGGCGGTTCACCCAGGAGCAGCCTCTGAAGTCTGCTGTACTGGCAAATGTTCCAAGAGATGGCTTTGTTGTTGCCCGGAGGTCAGATCTCAGGAGGTTCCAATTAAAAGATATAATTTTTCTTTCCATTCCCAGACATGTTTTAGGGGAAATGCCCAATCCATATGAGTCGATACCAGCTCATCTTTCTCAGGAGAGATGCCCTCAGCCCAGTGTTCCTTATAAAACAGCCATAACTCAGACAAAATAGTCCATCAGGGACAACAAAATGAACCCCTGACAGCAGTGGAATCAAAATGCAGTTGAAACCCAATTTTTGTTGAAAATTATTCACATTTTTACATGTTGGCTTAAATGTCCTTTAGAATGGAAAGGGGCATTTATGATTATTTTTATTCCTTTGTAAAACAATAAATTAAAATGCATGACATTGTATAAGGTGATAAAATCTCAACTATGATAATTATTTAAGGTATATTTTATTAGCCAGGTGTGGTGACACAGCATGCATCTGTAACCCCAGTAATGTGTAGATGGAAGCAGGAGGATCAGGAGTTCAAGGTCATTCTTGGCTATATAATAAATTTGAGGCAAGCCAGCCAGAAGATCTGCCTCAAAAACAAAAATCACACAATTTTTTATATCATGTAGATACTTTTCCATACCCTATATCTTTCCAATAACCCTGGGAGATAAGTGATCATTGATTCTGTTTCAAAGTCAGCCAAATGAAGCCTTAGGTAATAAAATGCACCCAAAGTTTCAAAGCTTAGTATCATAGTGGGAACCTGGGCCCCAAGTGTTTTTATGTATTTCTGTGAGCCCCAGTTTCTTCATGTTTAAAAATTAGACCCACCAAATTGCCCTGAAAGCACTACACTTAATGTTCATATTCATATATTAATGCTAATTTCACTTCTGGTTAGAGAAGCTTCTCTTTTCAGATGGCAATAACCACCAGGATGGCCCAAAAGGCAACATAGTGCTGAGAAGAAGGGGCAGAGGAGTGTCCAGCACTGACACATCTCACACCCTCCAAGGCTTAGGGTCCATTGCGGAAGAGGTGGCAGAAAAAATGTAAGAGCCAAAGGAAGGGTACCACTCCTCACATACAACTGTCCAGACGGAAATTGGCCTCGATATCCAAGACCTCGCAGTGTCTAGCAATGCCCACACAAGACCCTCATGATAGGAGGAAAGGATGATGACTAGTGGAGAGAAGGAAGGGATATGAGAGAGCAGAGTTATGAAGGGGAAAGCGGGATAGGGGAAGGAAATACCATGGTTTGTTGTCTGTAAGTATAGAAGTTGTCAATTAAAACAATATATATATTAAAAAAAAAACTGGAGGGATAGTGACAGCTACCCAATAAATAAGAACTAAATAAGATAAAGCATTTAAAAATATCTTCTTATGATGAATAAAAGTTGGAGCAGTTCAAACAGAAAACTGCTGAGAAATCATAGCAAGGAGGTATATTAGTCAATATTCTTAGTTGCAAAAAACATAAACAGAGTCAGGATGGGTCAAACAGCAAAGAACACTTTTCACCAACCTATCTGAACCTTCTGAAGACTTGGTGGCAAAAGTAGAAAACCTGGCATGTACAAAGGCCAAGAGCCACAGCACTCTGAGCGGCCATGCTCCACTTAAGAACATATGCCAACGTCAGTCATATTGGGCACGAAGCCGAGGCTCTGTTCACTGACTTCTGCCCTGCTGTCCCTAGGATATACTGCTTCAGTCACCCAGGTGAACTCGGAATACTGGATGACTCGATGTACAATCTGGATGAGACTATCTGATTGTCCACTCTGAATATGTACCACTTTCCAGAGCTGAGGACAGCAAGCATTTATCTACCTCCTTCCACTTCCATAAATTCCCACAGAGAAAATTTCCCAAATATGGAAAGGAACTTCACACTCTGGGCAGCAGGCAAAATGGCAAGTGCTTGCTGCAGGGGTCCATTCAACACGTTAATCTGACTCACTTTCCTATCACTTCTCCATCTTTAACCGGTGGACTCCTCCGATTGGAATATTTTCATGTCCTGACACAGCAATCTCACTTTCAAGTGTACACTTTTGGCAATTCTCTCACTTTCTGAAAATACTCTGGATTTGATTCGTGATTCCCCAACTATTCAAATCTTACTTGCTGAGAGCTGGGTCTGGCATGTTGGTTGAACACTGTTGAATGTAACCACCTTCCAAGAACCTTCCCCGCTGACTCTAGTCTTCAGTAATATCCCAGACTCCACTGTACCCTAACCCCTTCACAGATGCAATGACTTGGTTCATTAATGAGCTGGTGGGCATAGGAATATGAAAAGAGGCCTGGGTGTCAGCCTCTTGTGTGCAAATCTAGTGTACCTCTGTGGGAAAGACTCCACTATTCTAAACTGCTACTTTTGAAATTTCATTTCATTTTTTTTAATTAGTTATCTATTCAGCAAATACATGCAGTTTGGTACCATTGTTAGGCTCGTCCATGACCTACCCTCTCCCTATTGGCCCCTCCTTGTTGAGGTATATGGGTCATGCCTTGTGGTAAACTGCTACTTTTAAAAATGTATAGTAGGTGAGACCCTTGGTTTTCACTTGGGTTGATGGGGAAGCTATTAATGAATTTAAGTTTCCACACCCTTGAACCTTCTGGAGAAAGAATTTGTAAAGGATTTGTTGTTGTTGTTTTGTTTCATTTTGTTGTGGTGGTGGTTTTGTTTTCAGCTCACCAAGCTGTTCTGACAATAAGCCAGGTTTAGGTACTTGTAACCTTGAAGAGATATTGTCCCTTTTAGTGTTAGTGCATATCAGTTAAGGACTCTGTGGGGCCTGCAAACATAACTCTGCTTCTGGCATAAATACCTAGCTGTAAACTGACGTGGCATCTCTGTCAGCTTGCTGATTTTGAAAACGGGAAGGATTAATGAACCCACATTTATAGGGTCTGTGCAAGGATTATATGTGATAAGTCATGTCATTCTCTGCCCAGAGCTTGACCCAGGAACAACACTCAGTAGTTCTAGGTGGGTTATGATGAGGCCATAGCGAGGGAGCTAATGCATCTTGCTGCTGAGCCTGTGTTGGGGGAGGCTCCAGGAAAGCTGGTGGAAATATGACTCTTTTTTTCTGTTTTTGTACTTGATTTAACTGTATAAAAATATAACTGATGAACTTAAAATGTTCAGGATGTTGGCGTTTTTCCCCCCCTTTTTTGGCTGCAACTTAATGTGCTCCCAATGAGGAGCATCTCAGCAGCCCTTACCAATAACTGGCTCACCACTATGTCCTGGCTCAGGTCTGAATATGGTCCATGGTAAGCTGTTTTGCCTTAGTGACTCAGCATAGTAGGCCCTTTTAAATTTCTCTCTCATTCCCCAGCCAAGAAACTCTCCCACCTCTCTCCACCGTATGCTACTGAGATCACATTTTGTATCATCTACTGGGAGATAACACAGTTAAATTGATGCTGGGAACCTTATAAGGGTATAAACACTTCTTTGCAGAATGGACGTCATAATAGCAAAATCAAGGGCTACTGCCAATAATAGATTTCTCTGGGTCTCTTTTTTCCTTTGCACATTCTGCAGGGCTCTTTGAGTGGGGCTGAAATGACATGGGATCCCCAAAATAGTCTAGGCAGTCAGACTGAAGGTGTCTCAAGCAGGCTGGCAAACCAAATACAGCCTATAACTCCTCATCCCAAACTTCTCTTGGGCCTTTGTCATGATTCTTATTTGAAGAAACAGAAAGATGGCTTTGGTGTGTCACACAGCTCTGGTTCTTTTGCCTCATGCCATCAGAATTTATCAATTCTAGAGCTCCTATTCCTTGTCTGTGCAATGAACAAGATTATAAAGATGAAGTGAGACTTTTTTAAACCTACCTGATGCACAATAGGTGCTCAGAAGGCATTGGATCCTTGGAATTCTTTCCTAAAATAGCCCTGAGTTAGCAGAACCATTCTATTCCAAATGCACATCTTCCACAAAGGGGTGCATATAGATTTTCCAACCAGGAAAAACAAATTCACTTCTCCAAGATATGTTTGAACTGTTCTGTGTGTAATGGTCAAACAATGCATTCACTTCTGTGTCACTCTGACTGCAGTGCTGTTCTGTAACTTCCTTCTGTCCTTGAACATATTATTCTGCTTCCAAACATAACCTAGACTTGCTATGTGTCAAGTACTCAATCTCACAGTAAGCCCTATACAGTAAAAATGACTATCTTACTTCATGTAAAAGAGAACCAAAGGGTAGGGAAAGTCTAAAGCATGCCCAAGGCTACGTATGGAATTAAGAGTGAAGCTTGGGTTAGAATATAGTTCTGCCTGACCCTTCAATCCATGATGATGATGATGATGATGATAATAATAATAATAATAATAATAATAATAATTTCTATAGCTTCCTAAATCACTTTAGCCTAGCCATCAACAAACAAGGAATAACTCTGCCTGAGTCCTAGGTATTTCTACAAAGGAGCATATTGAAATCATGGACTGGAAGGTTTATATTTTAAAAATTTTAACCTTAACAGTTGAATTTATTATTCCAAGGGATTAAATGGCTTCATTTGTGCCCTACAAAATATTCCCTGTCCCCAGATAAAATCAAAACCATCAGACATATGGTTCTTATCGGCACTGAGCAATATGAGATAGAGAACAAGGTGGCTTTCTCAGCTCCACAACTGTATGCTAAGTAGGGTAGAGTACACACTAAATCTGTATTTATACTTGGAAAACCACACTGTGCTTAAATTAGCACTTGAAAAATAAAAGTTTCCCGAAGATAGGGTGCCCTTCTGAACAGCATTTCTATCACTATAGACAACAGTGCTTTGAAAGCAATAACAAGATGCCTTTAATTCATCTTAAATCCTTACCCACCCCTCACCAAGCATACCTCCCAGACCCACAGCCCCTGACAAGCAGTATTCCTCTCAAATTAAAGCTCTTTTCCAACAATTGTAACATAAACAACATAGGAATAATAAAACTGTCAAAGACATTTTCCAAAATCTCCTGATATACTTGATGGTCACACATTTGTCACAGAGGGGCTGAGAGGCATTTAATTAATCAAAGATGCCCAAAGCATAATCAGATTGGCAAAGGAATCAATTTGTACAAATCTCGAAGGTGCAGGAATAACATTCAAGCTTTATCCTGGGTTTTGCCTTAGGTTAGTAGGTAACTTCTCCTACTGCCTGGTGACCCCATCCTCTACCTGACCACCTGCTTGGTCTTTACATAGAGAGGCAGTTACTTTGCCCTTTTTTTTAACACATACACTCATGCATCACGCACACACACACACACACACACACACACACACACACACACACAGAGTACTGATTCCCATGGAAACCAAACAAGGGTGAAAATTCAAAAGGCAGTGTAGAAACTACTGGGGAGCTTGCCAAGGCTGTCCCCTGATTCTTCTCAAATTTGCAACTCCAAAACCCTCCTCATGTTTCTGTAGGTCTGTGAGAATTCCATATTATTTGACTTACAGAGGAAGGGTGAATTCTTTAAATTGAGACAAAACAACCAAATACTTGAGCAGTGCAATGAATAAGAGAGAGGTTAATTGAGGCAATGGTGCTACCAATGGACCGAAAGTGCTTCTGACTTTGGATCAAGTATCATCTTTGCTCAGTAAAACCATAGTGTGGGGAGCAAGAAAAGGACAGATTTAGGAAAAATGTGGCTACTAAGTACTTTCTACACTTTCTGAATAAAGATATTGAGGTGCAGCCTCAGAAGGGAAAACTGTGAAGCCTTACAGAGTCAGAGCTCTAGGTGCCAATGGGAAAATGTCAATGATACACTATTACAGAAAAGAAAAGGAAAAAAATTAAGTTACTTTTTTTTTTTTTTTTTTTTGAGGTAGGGTCTCACTCTAGCCCTGGCTGACCTGGAATTCACTATGTATTCTCAGATTGGCCTTGAACTTTTGGCAATCCTCCTACTTCTGCCTCGCAAGTGTTGGGATTAAAGGTGTGTGCCACCACTCCCGGCACTAAGCTACATTTTTGCCTTACTCCACCCACGTAAAAATAATTGCTTTTAGAAAAATCATGCTTGGCGCCACATGTTCTCCCTCATATGTTGATCCTAGCTACAGAAAACTCAGTAGCAGAGGCCAGTAACTTAAAAAGGAGATATAAAGGGAAGAGAAAGGAAGGGAGGAGGGTACTTAATAGGTTGGTATTATATGTATGTAAGTAGAATGATTGAGATGGGGAGGGGATATGATGGAGAATGGAATTTCAAAGGGGAAAGTGGGGGGAGGGAGGGTATTACCATGGGATACTTTTTATAATCATGGAAAATGTTATTAAAAATTGAGGGAAAAAAATAAAAATTGAGGGAAAAAATTTTAAAAACAAAAATATGGCTTATGCATCTGAACTTGTTGATATGTCTTTAATGTTTTCTGGAACTCTCAATCTGATTTAATTGCAGTAGTTTTAAGTGGACAAGTCATGGTGACTTCATCTTGGCAGTTAGGATTTGAATCTACCCTCAGACCTCATGAGGAAACCTACCAGCCTACAATCAATTCTGTAAGCAAGATGGTAATAAAAATTGTTGGATCTTAAATATAAAAAAAGAAAAATCATGCTTGGGCTTATATTTACATACAAATATAAAACAATTTATGTAATAATATGAACAAAATAGCTTCCAGTGGGTATTTCTGTGGGGTAGATTATAGAAAA
Source organism: Jaculus jaculus (assembly GCF_020740685.1). Lineage (NCBI taxonomy): Eukaryota > Metazoa > Chordata > Mammalia > Rodentia > Dipodidae > Jaculus > Jaculus jaculus. The sequence goes on from NC_059109.1 coordinate 52,022,784, forward strand.
TACACTCATTTCTATATATTCTTTAATAATAAAATTTATTATATTTATAATAATAATAAATATTAGATCTAAGCAAAAATATATTTTTCTGCTCTCTAAAGTGCCTTGAGATTTGGAGGTTCTTGTTACAGCATTTACAATGGCCCTGGAGTTTTTAATCTCTCTGTATAAATAGGTATATCTAGAAACCCAGACACACTACATTCTAGCCACATTTCTTCTATTTTTGAAAAACCAAAAATCCCACAGTGACTTATGTTCACCATTTCTGGTCCAGTAGTGCTCTGGTCCAGAGCGGGTGGGTGGCAGGGCTCCAGATTCTGATGGATGACAAGATGTCAGTGGCCAAAATGTTAAAGACCTTTCCTTCTTCTTTTGTGGGTTTTTTTTTTTTAACTCTTCTATTCTGGCAAAACACATCTTCTATGTTGTACTGATGGGTCATCTGTCACCAGTCTGTGACTTTGCCAAGGACCAGATCTGCAGCCCAGTGTGCACTCCAGGCCCTCATTGACAGGGAATAACATCTGGGGCATAGGAAATATTTTGACTGGTAAAGAACATGGAGGAATATTTGTTCTTAGGGTTCCCTCTGTTCACTTTCTTGGCAAGACTTCTGACTCAAAAATGGGAGAGCCGCACTTTGAATAGCCAAGAAATAATCATGGATTTGAAATGAGACAAATTAGCCACCTAAGCACTCAAATTTTGTTTGTATATCTCCAGAAAACAATGGGGCCACTTCTGTCCAGTGCCATCACTACTTGGAAGCTGCCTGTTCTACAAGACCTGGCATAGCCTCTCTCTCCCCATTTCCTACATGTGAAACTCTAGACCTACTAAGGCTAGATTAACCTGAGAACTTGTACTTGCAATTGATATTTGACAGTTCAATTTTTCAGGACGTCACTAACAAGCATAAAACTTGGCATTGTGGACACATAGTGTATACCAGCGTGCAAGAGGGCAGCTTTCAAGAAGGATAAACACAGAGCAGCTGTCTAGTATAAGAGAGCAGTGTGCTATAGTAGGGCACCAGACACCAGTAAAGACATCTGCCTCACTCTACCTTCACTCTTGAGTTCAGCATATTTCTGTATTCCTAAAATAAAATCTCCATCTTACCTACCATAGACTGAGTGTGTTTTTCTTAGCAGAAATACAAGAACCTTAGCTAGGGCAGCCTGCAACAAAATTGTGTACCAAGGTAAAAGCCTTCAGAGTCTAAACACTTGACCAAGTATCTCTTTTAATCAAGCCAGTTTGAAAATAGATTTCAATTCCTCAGCCTTACTCCAGGGGCATCTTGCCTGTAGAGTGCCCTGGCATTGCCTGAGGATAAAAGAAAAAGCACAGCTCCCTCCCCAGCAAGATTCCACCTTCTTGTGGGGCCTACAGACTGGGCTGACAGCAAGAAAAATGAAAAGAAAAAAAAAAAAGAAAATAGATTTCAAAATCAGTATCAGTATCTGAGCCATCACCGTGTTCATCATCATGATCATGACTTAATCCCTGCAGTTATCAGATCTTTCTGCTGTCAGGCCTATGGCAAGAGCAGCACCTACACTGCTCTATTAATTTCCTCAACCACCAGTGAGGTAGGTTCTAATAGCACCCCCATTTTATAGCTGACAAATCTGAAATCCAGCCATATAGATCAATTCTCTGAAAGCTTCAGGGTAAGTACTGATGAGAGCATGTAGAAATTAGGTCCCTGTGGCTTACACCATGACCTGCCTCATGTCTTTTACTGAAACCTCTCATCATAAGCTCAACTAATTATGATGGCCAAGGACTGCTGTGACATCTGGTTGATGTTACAAAACTCACTTTTGTCCTTTAACATCTGAGATTGGCTACCACAGTTACAAGTCAAAAGGTATTCTACTGGAAAACAATCTTAGCTGTTAAGAGTAATTCCATTCCTGTTGGCATTATTTTTAAGCTAAGGAAAAGATGAAATTTGACTGAGAGGTCCCAAGACTTTATTTTTTTAATTAAAAAACTGAAAACAGCTGGGTGTGGTGGTGCACACCTTTAATCCCAGCACTCAGGAGGCAGAGGTAGGAGGATTGCAATGAGTTTGAGGCCATTCTGAGTCTACAGAGTGAATTCTAGGTCAGCCTGTGCTAGAGTGAGACCCTACCTCAAAAACAATTTAAGAAAATACTGAAAACATCACAGTGAGAAAGACCTTATCTTTTGCTTTTGGGTCTGTTGAACAGTGTGAAGCCTAGGGCTGTGGTAGCCTGTGAAGACCATAATTATAAGAGTCTTGAGATGAAACCTTCTAAAGACAACAAGATGGAGGAGAGCTGCTGACTTTAAACCTTTGGATTAGCTACCCCATGCCCCCATCTTTTCTTACTTAAGACAAATTTTGTACCCTTTAACTGCATTTATTTTGAGTCTCCCACAAATGATGGGTGAAATTTCACATGTGAGTTTCTCAGTAAGTAAAGGAAAAGTTGTCTATGAGTTTAGGATCAAGCTGTTTTACTCTTGATTAGAAGAGCAGGGTAGCTTGAAGCCTTGAACACTATGTGAAAGGGTATGGGCAAATGGTCAGCAAGATGGCCAATGCCCCTGCAGCCTCTCCAGCAGCTCTCAACACAAAGCATCAGTCACACCTCAGTTGTCTACAGCTGGGGAGGGAAAGTGATGGTGTTTCCATGGTGACTCAGCTCTTCCCCTCAAAAACTCCAGGAAACCTCAAGTGTGTCCTTGTAGACGACTTTCCCTCTCTCAGGGTTGTGTTTATATAGGGCTGTGCTTGGAAACACTTATTCTTCCTTTACGCTTGACTTACCCCAGTGTCTCCCACCTCCTTGACTCTCACCGTGACGGGGCCCGGTGTTATTCCAAGCCTCCCCCTCTGCCTCCCACATGCTTCCAGGCCTTGGAAGCAGCCACTAAGGTGAAGTGACCTCCCTCCTAGTATTTTTACCACTCATTGATTGGTGACTAAAATGGTCTCATGTAAAAATATAACTCTCCAGGCTGGGAGGGGTTAGACAAAGGTCTCACCATAGCAAGCAGCTAAGAGAGAGAAGTAAACCAAGTTTGCATTTCAGCTCAGACTCCATGAGCTACATGACCTTAGAGTTTCCTTGATACTTAGTTTTATTGTTTAAAGGATGGAAATAATGCCACTTGCCCTGCTTATTTCATTAGGTACAGGATAGATTCCACAAAGAAACACATACCCAGCCACAGACACTGTGACGTCCAAAGGACTAGCCTCAGGGAAGCTAGGACTAAAAATGAAATATTCACTTAACTGACAGAAAAAGTCTAAGAACAAAGATATCCTAAGACACCCCAAACTGTCTGATTGTGAAGCTAAAAGGAACCCAGAAAAACAGAGGGGAGCAGAAGAGACATCTGGAGGGTAAAATTTCTTCTTTGAGGCCTGATTATAGGCCTAGGGCTTCACGTACTGCATTAGCCCTCCTCCCAGCCCCCAGCCTTTTGAGGAGGGCATTTTCATCTCCATTCTATAAAGAGGGGAATGAATATAAAGAAGAGAAAGAGGAAGAAGAAGGAAAATAAGATTAAAAGCCCACACTTAGAAATCAAAGACATGATTTGAAGGTAGACTTTGGCCTTCTCACTGCATTATGAGGCATTTCAGTTAGTTCATTTGTTAAGAACCTAAAGGTTTTTTAAGTCATTTCCAGCTCCTTCAAAGGAGTGCAAAGGAACAAACCCCTAGAAAGCAATCCTATAGCATTATAGGAATTTTCATTCTTTCATTTCTCAAAGTTAGAACATTACCATGAGCAAAGGGTCCTAGAGTAGACATAGAAACAGTACTAAAAGTAAGTGAAATATAACAAATGTTCCACAAACTGTTGAATAATGAACACAAGAAATCTGTGTCATAATAAAAGTTGTTCATAGACACAGGCTTAATTTTCATCTGTAACATGGGGGTTGACTTGAATCCTTTTATGCTTATACTCTGGGGTCAGGATTCTCAACACGAAGTAAGGACAGTTGTTTGTGAGAGGTAAGGCTGAGAGTACAGCCATCATGTGAGGATCCTCAGGAGCCCTTGAGTTCTCATTCTTCCCACTTATGAGATTGAAGGTTTTTATTGGACTACAGTCTTTCTTGTTCTTCTGTGGAAGCTGAAAGAGTTTGCTACCCACAAGCTGATGTGGAGCCCCAAGCCCTTCAGTAAGTGTGCTGCACAGAGCAGAACAACACAGGAGTGACTGCCGAGCTTGATGCTTCTTCTAAGTATTATTGCTAACCCTTCCTTATAGAAGAAAAATGAAGATACAAACAGCCTTAAGAGTCTTGAGACTCCTGAGTATTGCTCCTTGAAGAATAAGATTTTAAATCACCAGAGATAGCCAGTCTCCTGACTCACAGCAACTAACACCAAGGAGAAGCAAACACATTGATTTGAAAAGAAATGCCAGGCACGGGTATAATGACATGGCTTTCCAGAAAAGCTTTGTCCTGACAGTTCCTTTAAAGAAGTAAGGACAATTACTTCCCTTGCTTCAGTATCTATGTAGTGAATTAAGATGTCTAGAAGAATTCATGATGTCATCAGTTCATGACCCCAAATTGTATCACAACATGGGCTGATGTAGTAGATTAATGTGTGCAAACAGAACCACAGTTTAGGCATTTGGGGTAAAATGACTTTTCTTGTGACTCTAATGAGGGTAGATATGTCATAAGTCTGGACATTGCCTTGTCATAATGTGTGAGTTTGGATAAATGAGTATCTGTGTGACCCTGAGAAATGCTGAGAAAAGAAACAAATCTTTTTCTTTCAGAAATGAAGAGTGCAGGTTCTGTTAATGCTATGGGAGACACCAAGACCTGCTCAAAATGGCAAGATCTTCAGAGAAGGATCTTGTTTTGGTAAGTATCTCAGGGCCTTTCTATTGATCGTGGCAGACATCTGCATTTGTGTAGCAGAAAATGTGACTTCTTGTCTGTCCTTGTTATCCCTTAACTACTCACTGTTTGCCAATCATCTGTCCAAGCCTTCACTGAATATTCACAGAGGATCATGGCACTACATTAATCAAAAAATGTTGGGCTAGAGACATGGCTTAGTGACTAAGGAGGTTACCTTCAAAGCCAAATGGCTCAGGTTTGATTCCCTGGGATTCACATCAGCCAGATACACAAGGTGACACAAGCGTCTGAAGTTTGTTTGCACCAGCTAGAAGTCCTGACACACATTCTCTCCCCCTTCCTTCCTTTCTCTCTCTCTCTCTCTCTCTCTCTCTCTCTCTCTCTCTCTCTCTCTCTCTCTCTCTCTCATGTCTATCTGCCTCTTTATCTCAAATAAATAAACCCTGAGACTACATAGTGAAATCCAGGTCAGCCTGGGCTACCATGAAACCCTATCACAAAAAGCCCCAAAATTTTTTAAGTAATGTTTATTGTGGGGGCTGGGAAGATGGCTCAGCAAAGACAGCCCAGGTTAAATTCCCAAGCCACCTACATAAGCCAGACTCAAAAGTGATGCAAGTTGCTAATGTTTGTTTGAAGCAGTAAGAGGCACATATCCATGATCTCCCCCCCTCTCTCTCTCTCTCTCTCTCTCCCTCTCTCTCTGCAAATAAATAAATAAAAGTTTAAAACAATGTTTACTAAATATCATGTGATAGAAGATAGCATGAGAATCCTTCCCTTCTTCTAGTTATTCTTTTTCTTTTTCATGCATGTATGTTCTTTGGTTTTGGAGACAGAGTGTCATGTAGCCAAGACTGGTCTTGAAGTCCCCATATTCCTGCCTCCACCTCTCCAATGGTGGGAATCCAGGCAAGTACTCCCACACCCAGCTTCCTTTCTTCCTTCTTTCATCCAATCAAAACATATTTATTGTTGAATCTGGCATGGTGGCTCACACCTTTAATCCCAGCACTTGGGAGGCAGAGGTAAGAGGATTGCCATGATTTCAAGGCTGCACTGAGACTATATAGTGAATTCCAGGCCAGCCTGGGCTAGACTGAGACCCTACCTCAGAAAAGTCAAAAATAAATAAATAAATAAAATAAAATTGTTGTGTTTGTATAATGTTTTCATCTTACAAGCATTCATTCCATATAGATGCGCTAGATGCCCACCATGTGGTAGGTGCTATGAGAGCTAGGGTTACACATGATTCAGTGCGTCTGTTCTCTGATAACCCAAAGCCATAGTCTTTGCTTTCTCTAAGTCTACTTATTTTGTGACAGTTAACACTTACAATTTTAAGCCAAAATCCTACTTAAAGCAATACTTTAGTAGCAATACTTTGGATATTTGGGAAATATTTTAAGCATAAACAAACATCTGGGCACATATCAACATTAACTGGAAACTATTACAGCATTTGTTTTGTAATAATTCAGAGGAAATGAATGCATGTCTGTCCCATGAATGATTACCTCTATACTGTAACAGATCTAAGAAATAGGAAATGGATTAATGTTACTATAAATTCCAAAACAGAGGAAGGAATAAGGAGGAATTGAAAGCCTGGTTGATGTAATCTCCCATCAATATTCATGGTGAAATTGACCAGATTTCTGTACCATCATTTTAGGAGCTTACTGTTTGAGGTTTTGTGTTCAGGGTGGTTAATTCCAGGAACAACTGTGACTTGACATCAGAAGTATATATCACCATCATCATCAAATATCAATTCCCTTCCATGAAGGCCATGTGACTATTATACTCCCTGGTGTTCATGCCAGGCTTTTCCCAGCCCACACCCAGAGTCCACACAACCCTGGTTTCCAAGATAGAAGACAGGAGTCAACAAGGTCAGCTTGGGCCAGTATTTCTGAGCAGAAGCCACCAAGCTGAAAGAGCATCTTCCTCCGCTTTTGAATGTTCCTTTGATGTCAAGATCTACTGTTCATCATTTCCAAATGTAGAGACTGGCATTTGCTTCAGAAAATGCCAAATGTGTTTTACTTGCATGTCTACTGCCACATCAGTGATCCGTCCTTAGTTAAATCTCCTTAAAGGAGAGAGAAAACAAGACAGCAAACAGATCTATCTGTCTTGTTTTTTGCTGATCTTGGATGGATTACTTACCTGTCTGAATCTCAACAAGTTACATAAACTTGAATTACTGTAAAGATTAAATGTAGTATCTAGTGCATAATAGGTAACAACACAATCATAAATATTGTTGTTAGTTCTGTTAACTGAGTTCTTACAATGTAATAAATAATAAATTTTTGGACCTTTCTAAATTGTATAAATTACACGATTTTTCTAAAAGGGAACTTTATTGCCTATACAACAAACCTAATGTCACTCTCTATGTTGGTTTTGAAGCAGTGGATGTCAAACTGAGCATTCATCAGAACCCTCTGGATTTCTTCCTGAAACATTTATTGCTGAGGCCCACTTCTGTCATAAGTATGAGGTAGAAACTCTGAATTTGCAACCAATTTCCTCACTATTTTAGGACCAAATGTTGAGAACCCTTGTTCTAATAATCAAATTTATTAACATGCATTTAACATTTACTGAGCACATATGTACTAAGAGCATTTCTAAGAAGGAAAGCTGATAAGACAAAGCCCGAGCATTCAGAAAGCTCATATTCTAGAGGAAGAACAGACAATAATAAACTCATAAGTAATAACATTTGACATCATAGGAAGTAATTTAAGAAAACAGTTGAGGGGATAATGTATGATTGGATTTCACTGAAAAATATATTCACTGAAAAAGAAAATTTCAGGTAGGGAAAGCGTCTCTGAGAAAGAGGTATTGGACCCCCCCCACACACACACAAAAAATGTTAAGATGGAAGAAAGATTTCATCTGGGGGAAGCACATTCCAACAAGACAGAACATCAAGTCAGAGACCTCAGTGGGAAAATTCCAGGGGCAGCAGACCGGCAAGTGTGACTGAAGCCCAGAAATCAAAGAGCAGGGAACTAGTATCAGAGAGACAAGTAAGAGGCCAGATCATGCAGGACCTCACAGCCCATCTTAACTAGGTTATGTCTTATTTTAAGTGATGGAGATTCCCTGGAGAATGCTAAGTATGAAAATGCCATAATCTAACATATTTTCTAGCAGCACTCTGGCAAGCAGTGGAAGCAGGTGTTGGATTTAGGAGGTGGCAAAGATCCTGTAGGTGAGGGAGGATGAGGTTTTGGCCTAAGGTAGTATCAGAGCAGGTGCTCAACACTAATCAGAGTCAACATTTTACATGTCGCAAATCCTTTATGCATGAAACCAGAAGCACTGAAATTTTCAGATTTTAGTTATCCATATGTAATGAGACACCTTGAATATGGGACCTAAGTCTAAAAATGAAATTCACTTGTGTTTCATATACATACACCTTATACACAGAGGTGGAAGGTAATTTTCTGCAGTATTTTTAGTGTGCTTGCATTTTTACTATATTTCATCACATGGGATCTAGTGTAGAATTTTCCACTCTTGTTATCATGTCAGTATTCAAAGAGTTTTGCATTAAGAATGTTTACCTTATAATTTAAAATTCAAGTTCATAAGACTTGTGATTGAGTTGGAGGTAAGATGAAGGAAAAAGGAAGCAGAAAATGAGCTTTGGATTTAGTACACTAATGCCATCTACAATCAGTTGTTTAGCACATAATCAAAGCTCAGCTACCTATCTATGTATTTTAGAATTGGAGTGTTTTCCTTTGAGAAATTCTAATGCTGCTCAAAATGATCAAGGTCACATACTGCATACCCCCAAGGGGTGCTAATATACCGACAGTAATATAAAATAGTTGTATAAAGCAGTTCCTTTGGTAAAGTTCTAATTTTTCAAGACTTTCTCACTCTATGAATTACTACCCTTAGATTTTTCCACCTATTTTCAACCAAATAGGACTCTAATAAACTGAGTTGTGTTTATAAGGTGAATGCCTCAAGGCTGGAGACTGAACATGTGTCATCTATTTGGATGTTTTCTATAACTCAGGGGCTTAGCTTGGGAGTGTGACCTTATGACAGGAGAGTCATCATGTCATCCATGAACAATATTGATGGTTGGGCCTCCTTGTTTGGCATTTCTCTGATTCCTTGCTCATGGGTTTCAGGACAATTGCACCCATTTATAATGGGGGCGGCAGCAGAGAGCTTATGATTTATAACCTAGTGAAGGGCAATGAGCCTGGGTGCCCACCCCTTCTCTGAGTGGAGCTGGCAAGCTTGCTGCGATACCAGCAGAGATACAGACACACGCATTCTGTGGGAACAATCACGCCTGGGCCCCAGAGCTCTCCAAATATCAAGAGAAAAATATGACTCACTGAAATTCAGTTGTATTTTTAAGAAGCTTATTTTCATTGTTTGTAGCTTAAGATATTTGTCTTGTGGTGTTCATACACTAAAATCAAGAATAAGATGCTTTCTGACATCAGCCTCCTCAGCCTATTTTGCTTCTTGTGTTTGATTTTCATACCTACTCTTGGATGCCCAAGGTCCTCATTAATAGCTATACCAGTTCTCTACCCCTCTCCTCCATGGCCTTATCCAACTGTCCTGCTCTAGACTTGAAGTTACCACCCCTGTTAGCTATTTTTCCCTCATAAAATATTAATAAATCATGCTATATGTGTTTCTTGAAGTACCTATTGAGTACTACTCTAGTTTTTAATAGACCTAATTTTTTGAGTGCATACTATTTGTCAGGCATTGTGTTAAGTGTTTTCAGTGAATTAACTTATTAAATCCTCCTAGCAAACCATGAAGAGCAGAGATAATGCAGTCACCAGGGAATCCTGTAACAGAGTGGGGCACAAATTGAAAACCTCTAGTTCTCTGCCCATGCTCTTCACCCCTGCCATAGTGACTCTCTGTGCAAAAGAGAGCAAGTATTTAATATTTAAAATATTTTTATTTATTTTAGAGAGAGAGAATGGGTGCACCAGGGCCTCCAGTCCACTGCAAACTAAATCCAAGTGTATGCTCCACCTTGTGCATCTGACTTTCGTGGGTTCTGGGAAATCAAACCTGGACCTTTAGACTTTGCAGGCAAGTACTTTAAACACTAAGCCATGGCTCCAGCCCTGAGGACTAATATTTTTGGTATATCTGTCACATGTCTCACCCTTTACAAGTTCCAGCTCATCTGATTTTCACAGCAACTCTTGAAAACAGGTACTATTACCACATACAAAGACACAAAAGGAAGAACAATTAAGAATCTTGTGTAAGATCCACAGTGATGATAGAAGTCACTGAGTTTGATAGAAAACCAGATTTCTAGAATTTAGTGCCCATGTGATTTTTACTAAAGAAATGGAAACTTCATGTTTTCGTTCACATTGATGAGGTAGTTATCCTCAGGGTAGACCTGGACTCAGACCTACCTGAATCAAGGGCTTGGGAGAGATGGTACAGCATGTCTACATCTTTGATTCTGCTTTGATATGTGTTGGCTTTTCTGTGAAGCAGATTCTCCATTGTTACAAGCAAAGATAGATACCATAGTTCCAGAGTCACAGCTGAAGAATTTATCATTCCCAGGGCAAACACCACATGCTTACAAAAGCCCTAAACCTGACTCTCATTTGCCTAACTTCAATTATTTGGCCATCCTATTAGCACAATGTCACAAGAACAGAGAACTATTGACAGACCAGATCTTGGCAGCTTGTTAAATCTGGAGCTGGGGTTAGATTTCTCTGGATCCCAACACAAGCTGGATCCCCATAAGTAAACAGAAGTGCCACCATGAAAAGGGAGATGGGAATAGCAGAAGTCAACTGTACTGAAATTTGATTCTAAGATGCTTCATGGCTGTAATGAGAAGAAAAGTGTGTGCACCTCTCTTTTCCTTTTATATTCGCTTAGCTCATGCTAAGTACAAAGACCTAAGCTGGACATTGAAAATAATGATCAAAAAACTGGTGACATGGTTAATTCTTGTGAAGTATTTCCTAAGTGGTAGATCCTTCTTAAGGAGCTCTGCAGGTTTTAGATGACTTCCTCCTTATCATAGACTCTCAGAGATATGCTGCTTTTATCTCTAAGGTCACAAAAGCAAATAATGCAAAGACTCTCCTGGTCAGGGAAGAGGGACTTCAGCGCTAGAAGTTAATGACCTCTAACACAGGAAAGAAGTGCTATGACAGTGACAAGAGCAAAGGAGCTGAGGATACTCAAAGACAGAGTTTGGAAAGGCTCTATTGTAGAAGAACGAGTATGGGCCACAGCATGTAGAATGTTCTAGAAGCGTGCTTCAGCATGGCTATAAGAAAATCATAACAATTGTCATCTACATTGGCAGCCAGAGCCATGCCATATAATTACCTCAATTAATTTTCCCCATGGTGTACTATTAGACCTTAGAACAAGAAACTAATGCTATATAATAAAAAGAAATAATAATAATAAAAAGAATAATAAAAAGAAATAAAGAACTAGGTAGTAAGCCAAGATTGAATACATGTATTTCTGAAAAGTGGGGCATCTAGGAGAAAGTAGGTATAACCAGGACGGGAGGTGTGGTGGTTTGAGATAAGTGTTCCTCTCAAACCCATGTGTTTGGAACGCTTGATGGCAATTTGGGAATTGGAACCTTGCTGGAGGAAGTGTGTTGTTAGGAGCAGTCTTATGGGTGTTATAGCCAGCTTCCCCTTGCCAGTGCTTGGCACACTCTCTTGCTGCTATTGTCCATCGTATGTTGGCCCAGAGGTAATGTCCAGCCTCTGCTCATGCTATGTTTTCCCTTACCATCATGCAGTTTCCCCTCCAGTCTCTAAGTCAAAATAAACGACTTTCCTCCCACCAACTGCTTTTGGTAATGTGCTTTTTATCAGCAACAGAAAGGTAACTGCAACAGAGAAATTGGTTCCAGTGAAGTGGGGTTATTACTGCTAGAAATGTGACTGTGTGGTTATTGGCCTTTTGGAACTGATTTGCTGGAGGAATGTGGAAAGATTTAAAACCTTGACCTAATTGACACCTTGCAGGGCTATAAGCAGAGCTTAATGGACCATTCTGGTCAGAGTTGAAAGGCCTAATTCAGTAAGAACTATGTACTGCAAAGTTTTGCTTAGGAGGGAAGAAAGACTTTGCTGATACTGGTCTAGAAACAGTTTGTGTGAGAGGTTTGTTGCATTCTTCCTGTGTCCTAATATTGGGCCAGATGTTTTGCACATGAGTTGATGAGGAACATTTAACTCAAACCACCACATTTTGCCTCTGCCTCTATAAAATAGCAACTATCCATGATGTAAAATGCAAAGCATTCAGTCCAACTTTAAAAAGTCCCCATAGTTATTTCAATTCCAGTACTGCTCAAATATCCCCCATAGTCCAAGGTTTCTTCACTAAGATGTAAACAAAAAAATGCATAATGGCACAGAATACTCATTCACACTGCAAAAGGTGGCATTAGGTATCAACGTTCCAGAAACAATTTTGTAAGTCTACTGAGAAATCCTGGATCTATTTCAGCAAACATATTGATATTCTAGCTTCCTCACAACTACCCTGGGAAATTTAATCAATTGGAACACTATACTTCCAAAAGGGTTCTCTCTCCTTATCCAACTTAATGAAGACACAGGTGGGAATAGCACTCTTTGATCATTACTTAGACTGGCTATCTCTAGAAGTTAAACTCACAGGTAATTAAAAAAAAAAAAAAAGTAGCAAGCTGGGCATGGTTGCACATGCCTTTAATCCCAGCACTTGGGAGGCAGAGGTAGGAGGACTGCTGAGTTCAAGGCCACCTTGAGACTACATAGTGTACATAGTCAGCCTGGGCTAGAGTGAAATCCTACCTCGAAAAACAAACAAAAAGAGAAAAAGTTACCTGATAGTTTTAACAAAATTCACCAAGAATATCACACTTCTTTAGTTTGTCTACCATGATCATCAAAAAACATGTATAATCACGACACAGATTCAAATGAAGAAATGAAAGGTTGAGATATGTTTCTGATGCATTGACATAATAATAAAGACAGTTCTAATGGCTAAGAAGTAACTAACAATGGTTGAAATGAAGGAACATTGCAAAAGAATGGTCCAGAGGAGAGAGGAATAAGATAGCTGGCTGGTTAGGCAGTGAACTAAATTTAGATATCAGCCTAAAAGCAAGCAACATGCCAAAGAGCAGTTTTTGAAAACATAATTTGAGTCATGATGATGGAAATCAAAGGTGACTATGAATACTCATGGTGAACATTTTCTAAACCCTGTGGGGAGATACAGGGAGTCTCACAAAAATGCAGTGGATGTTGGAACCAAAGGAAGAGAAAAGTGAGTCAGTAAAAATAAATGTAGCATCCTACAATGTAGAGACACACATTGCAGAGCTGAAGCTTGACAGTGGAAGTAATGAAGAATGGTGAGACAAGAGAAATAAACCATGTCATAAACTATGCTCTTGTTGCTTTGGAAGAAGATTTCAGAGGGGCTGGGGGAGATAGATCAGTAGTTAAAGGTGCCTGAGTTCAATTCCCCAACCACCCATAAAAAGCCAGACAGGTATTCATTTGAAGCAGCAAGAGACTGTGATATACTAACACACACATGTGTGTATTCAGATTTTAGATTTCAGCATAAAAGCTTGAGGAATTCTTTGAAAGGATCAGACATGGTTAGATTTATATTTCTAAAGAGCATTCTGCACTACAATCAGGGAAACGGTTCTTTGCCTCTAGTTGGGTCCTTATGGCAATAAGCACAAATTTCTAAGAAATACTTTACTTCCATGTAGACTTATATAGGTGGAAAAATATTCTTTTGCTTACTAATTTGTTTTTCCTGAAAAAAATAACATGGGGTCAAAGTAATAGATATCTCTTAAAATTTGCAAATAATAAAACAATATTGCATTTGCTGAGATTTCATTGTATGATCAGTGCATTCTAGATGAGTTCAGAGATGGGTTAGAGTTATCTAAAATTAAAAACCTGGCCAGAGCAAGAATTTGTCTTTATGCAAAAGCAAATCTAACAAGAAAATCAATCATCCTTACATCCCCAGTGAAAATCACAAATGTATTTTTGCTTATGTATTTATGTGGAAGGTGCATGCATGCTCATATGTCTGTGGATGCACATATGTGTGTAGGTGCACATGCATGTGTAGAACAGAAGTCAATATCAGGATCACTGCCCACCTTATGTTTTATGACAAAGTCTCTCACTGAATCCATAGCTCACTGACTTAGCTAGACAAGCTACCTAGTAAATCCCAGGAGTTCTCCTGTCTCTGCTTTCCCAATACTGGAATTACAGGTACGCACTACCAAGCCAGAAATTTTACAGCACCATTGTGGCCATTCTGAAGCCAATCTTTTTTTTCCCCTGTTTTCTTTTTCTATTTTGTCCTTGCAGTCCTGGGGAATGAATGTACAGCCTTATGTATTAGGTAAGTGCTATACCATTGAGCTATATCCCCAAGTCTAGGTTTTTAAATTTAATTTTATTTGACAGAGTGATAGAGATAGAGAATGGGTGTTCCAGGGCCTCCAGCCACTGTAAACAAACTCCAAAAGCATGTGCCACCTTATGTAATTGGCTTACATGGGTCCTGGGTTCTTTGGCTTTGCAGGTGAGCACCTTAGCTGCTAAGCCATCCCAGCCACCCCCTTTTTTTTACTTTTTATTTTGAGACAAAGTCTTGCTATGTTGCCTAGGTTGACCTTGAACTTGTTAATTCTCCTGTCTGGAATTGTAGTTACTTCAGAATCCTGTGCCACCAGACCCAGCTGGTTCCAGGCTTCTGAAAATTTTATAAAACATAATGGACCAAAAGACATAGCCAGGGTGGAGAAGTATTGCAAATGAGATTAGCCAAATGGGGATGGAGAAATGTCTCAGCAATTAAGGACATTTGCTTGCAATGCCTGATAGGCCATGTTAGATTCCCCCTGTACTCATGTCAAACCAGATGTACAGAATGGTATATGCCTCTGGAGTTTGGATGCAGTGGAAGGAGTCCTTCTCTCTCTCCCTCTCTCTCTCTCTCTCTCTCTCTCTCTCTCTCTCTCTCTCTCTCTGTGTGTGTGTGTGTGTGTGTGTGTGTGTGTCTGCTTGCAAATAAATAATAAATAACATTTTGAAAATTAATCAAATATTAGAGATCCTCTAAATACCAACTCCATTTGTAGCATATCTGATCAAGATTTTCTCCCATCTACTCTCTGTTCTCTCGGCTGATAGTTTTCTTTGTTGTGCAGAAATATTTTGATTTCATGCAGTCTCATTTGTTGATTCTTAGGTATTTCCTGTGCTATTGGAATCCTGTTCAGAAAGTTCATGACTATACCTGAAACATGAAATGTATTCCCTGTTTTCCTGTAGCAGTTTCAACATTTCTAGTTGTTAATAGTGGTCTTTAACCCACATCGAGTTGACATTTGTGCAGGCAAATATTCAGTTTTGCTACCAGGCAATCTTTTGGTTACAGTGTAACTCCACTTGTAGTTTTTCATACAAGGAGATTATGTAATAATTCTTTCTACATAAGTATTTCAGAGAAAATAATAATTACATTTTTGTGAATAGATATACTGACATTAGTTATTTACATAATAATATTGATATTCCTCATTAGTATAAATCTGCTTTTGGGAAATGCATGCTTTTCTCTGGGTAATGACAAATAGAAGACTGTAAGCCTTGAGCCAGGTCCTAAACAATGTTTCTATTGGAAGATATACCTCTGTTCCTAATTGATTTTCAGTAACCTTACACAAATAGTTTAATTGTCTCCCCTGCCACAGAAAAGTATAAAAAAACAACATTCTAAGCACAGGCACACACAGTGATGGTTTAGAAATGAGACATCAGGTACCAGGACATTGAACATGTTCCTTAATGAATCCTCTGGTGATACTTGAACTGAAAGCACCACTTACCTTTAAAACATTGTTTTCATCATCAAGGGAAAGTGCGCCCTGCAGTGTATGAAGCTGGTCTGGGGTAGGAGGGAAGATATTAGAATTTACATGTGAAATGAATGTAAAATATGTGTCATAAGCTTCACAGACCCAGCAGCAGGTACTAAAAGCAGTCTTTATTTTATTAAAATATTAAATGATTATTCAACTGAATAAGTGGTTCTGAAGCTGAGCTTCAGTGAGTATTGTTCTGGCTTTGTAGTAGCAGTCAATACTCTTTTTCAAATGTAAGTGGAGGGTATTTTTTGTCATCAACAAAACTTATCAGGAATAATGAGGACTGAAAGAAATGTCATAAAAGCAAATGAAAAAAAGTACAGAGGTAGATAATTCAGCTGCAACATCCCTGAAAACATGCCAAAAATCTTTATTTACTAAGGAAGCTCCAGAGGAGAATGAGAAATCTCTTATTCCAGGAAGGAAAGCATCTTGTTTTCCTGTGGAGATGGCACTGGGCCAGAGTAGCCATCCAGAGGAAAATGAAGAAGAGAGTTTACTAGAAGGAGGCCCAGGTGAAAGCAGACAATCGCTCACTGTTTTGCATAGCCTCCAAAGTAAGGAAAGCATGGATGCAAGCTGGGCGCCTGCTGGTCTCCAGAGATTCTTTAGGAGACACCCCCAGTAGATAAAAGAAAAGCTTACTTTTCTACAGTGGCTAGAACAGCAGAAAGAGGCCCAACATATCAGCCTTCTGGCAAATTGTACACTGTTAGCACATAGCCCAAATGTAAACCAAAGGGAATGTTTAGCCTGTAATAATAATTTACATGACCTCTCCTTTTAACCTGGCCTTAGAAATATACAAACGAAGTAAAGGAGGGTCCAGCATTATTTCCTCAAAATGCACCTCTCTGGGCTACCAGACATTAATTGAGTGGTTAACCAAATGAATATGGAAGTTAGAACGCTTAGGGTTTGAATCCCTCTTCTCCTAATTACCAGTCTTGTGTACATTACTTAACCTTTGTGGGTTTTCTTTGTCTCATCTACTAAATCATAAAATAATCCCTTTTCTATCTGATGCTATTCTAAGATGCCTGATGCTGGGGTTGGTACAGTGTTTGTCACAGACCATCCTAAGTAGCAGATGAAATTGCCCTAAGGCAAGGGAATGTTCTGAACTCTGTTTCATGTCTTTCTTCCTCCTCATGAACTCTGTGACCATTTCCTTAGTCCTCATAGCTGCAAAGAGGTTACCCTGTGCCTTAGATAAGGGTGTCAGTAGGGTCCCAGTATAGAAAGACTTGAAAGTGGATGTTGACTCTCAAAATCTGCAGTTTAAGTGTGATTCAGGAAAATATATAAAAGGGGGGGAAAAAAGCAAGCTTTATTATGTTTACACCAAATGAAGAATCTAGGACTGAAAGGAAAAGGGATCTATTGAGAGAAGTAAGGTAAGATCACAATAGGGAGAAAATGCTAAAGTGATTGAAGTACTATCAGCCTTAAACCCAAAGTATCCCTTAGTAAAAAACTGTCCTAATGCCCACAAACATTGCCCTTTACAGCTCCTGTGATCTTTGTACACCACCTGATCTCAGCTGTGTTAAGTTTCTTCTCATCACCTGGTGAAGATTACCAAATAACATTAGCCATAATGATACCTGGTGATCACTCAATGGCTGTCTTAAAGTGATCACCATTGGTTACATAAGATCTTGTTCAGATCCATCACCTTCTGTGACCAGAACACTTATTAACTCAGGCAACTTAAATAGGCAACACTAGTTCAAACAAGAGCCATCCACATCCAGCAAAGATGCTACTTGGTATAACCAGGTAGAAAATTCCCAGTAAGCTACCTATACTGCCTATGTTACAATACCTATTATTATTATAATGTGTATCCATAAATGCACAGGCATTTGTTTTTGTTTTGTTCAATGTTTTATTGAGGTATAATTCATATATCATACAATTCACTCATTTAAAGCATGATATTCATTGATGAATACTGATACTACATTGTTAATGTTTAAAGTTTATTATTATTACTGTTCACAAGATGTTTCCTATAGATACATCATGTGTTGGTACCCTCTTCCCTCGTCCCTGCCCCCATTCCACTGGAGATACTCTTCAGGGGGGTTGCAGGTATTCCCCATGGGATTGTGGTTTATGTATTGTGGGAGCAGTAGTCAATTATTTGGGGGGAGAGGGAATGCCTCTGGGCATGATGTTTCAACCTGTGGCTTTTACAATCTTTCCACCCTCTCTTCTACAAAATTCCCTGAGATGTGGTAAGTGAGGGTTTTTGTTTAAATATATTTTATTTATTTATTTATTTATTTATTTATTTATTTATTTATTTATTTAAGAGAGAGAGAAAGCAAGACAGAGAGAAAATGGGCATGCTAGGGCCTCCAGCCACTGCAAATAACCTCCAGACACATGCGTCCTCTTGTGCATCGGGCTTACTTGGGTCCTGAAGAATCAAACCAGATTCTTTGCCTTTGCAGGCAAATGCCTTAACCACTAAGCCATCTCTACAGCCTGAGTTTTAAGTCTACTCCAGTGATGAGCTCTTAGGAGCCACTGGATCTCTGCTTTGGTAGGTACTGAGTATCCTCAGGGTCTGACTCTTATACTGTGGTGCACTGATTATCAGGATCAGCATGGCAGCAGAACTCTTGCTTAGCTCCCCAATTCCTCTATGGTTTCAGCTGTGGCTTGACTAAAGTGCATGGGCTAGTTATTTCCTCCCGTCTTTCTACCTTCTGAAAAAGAAGAACAGATTCTCCAATGGAGAGTGAAGTCACCATAGTTTAAATGGAATCAGTATTATTAATTTAGAGAGAATTTGATATATGTAACCCCTTTTTTAGCCAAAGACTAATGAGAGCTTGACACTGGATAACATACTTTTTGTTTCCATAGGATTCTGATCTGGTTCCCAATTCCAGATATGAGTTCCTTTAAATTTAGTGGATCTCTTAGCCAATCAGAAAGCTATTGGTTACTCACTGAGGTGGTGTGCCACTATTGCAAACCAAATTCAACTACACATCAAAAGCATTATCCACCTTGATCAAGTAGGCTTCATCACAGGGACACAGGTTCAACATATGAAAATCAGTCAATGTAATACACCACATGAATAAACTTAACCACAAGAACCACATGACCATCTCAATTAATGCAGAGAAGGTCTTTGACAAACTATGACACCACTTAATGATCAATATTCTGGAAAGAATAGGCATGGAGGGTTTATACATCAACATAATAAAGGCTATAGAGGGCTGGAGAGATGGCTTAGCAGTTAAGCGATTGCCTGTGATGCCTGAGGACCCTGGTTCCAGGCTGGATTCCCCAAGACCCACATTAGCCAGATGCACAAGGGGGCGCACTCATCTGGAGTTTGTTCACAGTGGCTGCAGGCCCTGGCATGCCCATTCTCTTTATCTATCTGCCTCTTTCTCTGTCTGTCACTGTCAAATAAATAAATAATAAAAATATTTTTAAAAAATAAAGGCTATAAAAAGAGCACCCAAAACCCAAATAATGCTTAACAGGGGAAGACTTAAGGAGTTCCCACTGAGATTGGGAACAAGACAGGGGTGCCCACTCTCACTGCTGCTCTTCAACATAGTACTAGAAGTACTAGCCCAAGGAAAAAGACAGGAGAAAGAAATAAAAGGGATTCAAATTAGAAAGGAAGAAGTCAAGCTACCCCTATTTGCAGATGACATGATTGTATACATAAGTGACCTGAAAGTCTTCATCTCAAAACTTCTAAAGGTGGTAAATTCCTTCAGTAAAGTGGCAGGATAGAAAATCAATGCAAAAAACTCATTAGCCTTTCTATATTCAAAGGACAAATATACAAAGAAAGAAATCAGTGAGGCTGTTTCATTTTCAATAGCAACAACAACAAAAAAAATAGATACCTTGGAATAATGCTAACCAAGGATGTAAAAGTCCTATATAATAAATACATTATTAATTTTTAATTGATAGATATAGGCATAAAAAGTTTGAATATTCCAACATATAGGCATAGGGAAATACATTCTGAATATGACCCTAGTAACCCCGAGAATTAGACACACAGGCATCCATTGTGATCTCATGAAACTAAAATGATATTGTAGGGACAAGCACAGTATCAACAGACTCAACAAACAACCTATAGAATGGGAGAAAATTTTTGCCAGGTATATCTTTGATGGAAGTTTATTATATATAATTTACAAAGTATTCAAAAACCTAAGCAATAAAAAAGTCAATCCAAGAAAACAGGGCAGAGAATTAAACAGAGGGTTCTCAAAGGAAGAAATACAAATAACCAATAAACATTTTAATAGATGTTCAACACCTTTAGTCATGGAGAAATGCAAATTAAAACAACTTTGAGATTCCATATCACTCCAGTCGAGATGGTAATCATCAAAAAATTGAATGATAACAAATTCTGGTTGAGTTTATAGGAAAAATGGTACCCAAGAAAATTTTGACCACTTTTTTATCATTAGTTTATCTAAAAAAGTAAAACAAGTACCCAGTATTTTGTAACTATAGGGAACTCACAGTAGCTTTAAAAAATGAAGTTGTTTCTCCTGAATCCTTGAGCCACACAGCTGTAGTAAAAAGATTCAAAGAAATGAGTAACCAACAACTGTCCTAGCCTGAGCCTGAGATGTCAGCAAGCCTTCAAGGAATGTTCAAGGAGGCTGGTGCTCCTCTACTTGGCAAGGCTCCTTCCAATTGCATCTTTATAACTCAAAATAGTTGGTAAACTGTCCATAGAATTAAAAGAAGAATCCATTGTCCCTAAATGAATCAGCTATTAAAAGTGGGAAGCACAAGGATAGAGGAACTCTCAAGAATTTCTATAGAGACATGGAAAAAATGTTCAATTTGTCCCTGAGAATTAAGGCAGTATGTGATGCTATTAGGGTTTGCTAGACATGAAATTTTGCAAGTGTAGAGGCACCACTTAATGATCAATATGCTGGAAAGAATAGGCATGGAGGGTTTATACATCAACATAATAAAGGCTATAGAGGGCTGGAGAGATCTGAGGGCTTTATATATAACAAGGATTAAAACAGATAGAATCTCTGTCCTCATTCAACTTACAGTCTAGTGAAGTGGTTCACAAAAGAAACAAAGAAGGCATTAAATGTTAATCGTTGATAATGCACTAGAGGAAATTAAGAAGAATAGCATTACAGAAGACACAAAGCAGAAAGCGAAAATACGCAGTGGAAACAAGGTGAATATTGTTTGTGATTTCCAAAAAAGGTTTATCTGATGATGTGACATTTAACCAAACACATGAACAATTAATAGAGTAAGGTATGAAGTTGCCTGGAGCCAGAGCTCCTAGGAAAGGGAGCAGTACTGAAGGACTGCATTTGATATGTTTTAAGAACTGTAAAAACAACCACTGTAGTTGGAACAAATTATGTGAAAAGAAGAGTAGAAGGAGAAGAGAAAAACAATGTAGAGACCTGCAGAACTTAGAAGAACTAATCGTGAGACCTGTATGAATGCCAGCTTTTGCAACTAATGGAGCTGGAGTTTTGAATGGAGGAGGAACTTGGCATGGTTTCTGTGGTGGTTTGATTCAGGTGTCCCCCATAAACTTAGGTGTTCTGAATACTAGGGTCCCAGCTGATGGATATTTGGGAATTAACGCCTCCTGGAGGGAGTGTATCATTGGGGGCTGGCTTATGGGTATTAAAGCCAGTTTCCCCTTGCCAGTGTTTGGCACACCCTCCTGTTGCTGTGTTCCATCTTATGTTGGCCAGGGGGTGATGTCCACCCTCTGCTCATGCCATCGTTTTCCCCTGCCATCGTGGAGCTTCCCCTCAAGCCTGTAAGCCAAAATAAATCTCTTTTTCCCAGAAGCTGCCCTTGGTTGGGTGATTTCTAACAGCAATGCGAACCGGACTGCAACAGTAAAGTGGTACCGAGGAGTGGGTTGCTGCTAAGACACCTGACTATGTGGCTTCAGCCTTTTGTAGCTGAATTTCAAGAGGAATGTGGAAGGAGTTGAAACCTTGGCCTAAGAGATGCCTTGCAGTGCTGTAAGTACAGCTGATGGACTATTCTGGTCTGAGCTGCAAGACCTGAAGGCAGTAAGAACTATGGACTGTGAGGTTTGGCTTATGAGGGTAAGAAAGAGCTTTGCTTGGACTGGGCTAGCAGTTTGTGTGAGAAGCTTGCTCTTATGCCCATGTCCTGAGAAGTTGTGCAGGGTTGCTTTGCGTAGAAATGAACTGGTGTGTGCAGAGGGATATGGCACAGAAAGAAAAATCTTTGGGTGAACTACTGCCAATTCAGCTGCAACTGAGAGATTACAACCTTTGAGACTGGGCTAGCTGACCTGCGCTGGGGCAACAAGAAGAATGTCAACTCTTTTGAAGGGGTCTGAGTGCTCAAGGAGTCCTGTTCTTCAAAGTCTGCTTTATTCCCCCCTGGATTAACAAATTGGCACCCTACCTGGTATTGTGGAGTATAAGAGGGTCATTGAGTTTGCAACATGGTCTTGTGTTTTGGAAATGGCCATGGGCAGTGTGAAGTGGGTTTGCTGGTTGCCTGCATAGAGACCCCATGGGGCCATGAGGATGAACCATGGCTTGCAGTGGAGACCCAGTGGAGATGCCGGGACCATGAGATGGCTGCCGAGGAGCTGCCGGCCCCGATGAAGTTTTCCAGGACTGTGAGTAGCCTAGCTGGAGGGGCGGAATTGGAATGCCAGAGACTTGTTGCTGGTTAGAATTATCGGACTTGAAGATTTGTCACTGGTTTGAGTTGCTGGACTTAAAGCTACAGAGTTTGATGTTTGCCCTGGTTGTTTTAAATCTTGTATTGGTTGAATGTTTCTTTGCTATGCCCAATGCCATCTATTGCAGTGTGAATATTTATTCTGTGCCATTCTGGGTTTTTTGAGGTTATATTTTGGTATTATGGCTCAGTTAAAAGATCTTGAACTATGGGGATGTATGAACATCATTGGGATTGATAAAAACTATGGGGACTTTTAAAGTCAGACTGAATGCATTGTATTTTACATCATGTATGGATATCAGTTTATGGGGGCCAGGGGCAGAATGTGGTGGTTTGATTCAGGTGTCCCCCATAAACTTAGGTGTTCTGAATACTAGGGTCCCAGCTGATGGATATTTGGGAATTAACGCCTCCTGGAGGGAGTGTATCATTGGGGGCCGGCTTATGGGTATTAAAGCCAGTTTCCCCTTGCCAGTGTTTGGCACACCCTCCTGTTGCTGTGTTCCACCTTATGTTGGCCAGGGGGTGATGTCCACCCTCTGCTCATGCCATCGTTTTCCCCTGCCATCGTGGAGCTTCCCCTCGAGCCTGTAAGCCAAAATAAATCTCTTTTTCCCAGAAGCTGCCCTTGGTTGGGTGATTTCTAACAGCAATGCGAACCGGACTGCAACAGTTTCTCTCCATATGCTGTGCTTAAGGATACTACCGACACACCACTGGAAAGTTTGGGGGGGAGCATATTGACAAATAAAGAAGGTGATGGAATAGCACAGGAACAACCTGTTCATAGCATGTACCAAAGGAATATGGGAGAGTGGTAGGAATTTGTATGACTTTGGTTTTATTTCACAGAAAGCTGAAGTGACTTGTGGATAGACACAAAAAAGGTTAAGAGGGAAACAGAGGCATGGATGATAAGATCAAATTTTCATCTCGACAAATTAGAATTACCCTTTACTGATGTGAGAAGACTAGGGGAGAAGCAAGCATTGAGGCAGAAACAAGAATCTACATTTTGAGTTAGAACATCACAAACGAGATACTTCATACACATCCTACTCTATCAACACTTGTGAGATAAATGAATCCATGTTAAGAAAGCCGAGATGAAAGTAAAATTTTGTTGTCAACAATGTGTGTATGAATGAATGGCATTTAAAGTAATAGGACTCAATTGGAAAATGATTATGAGTGCAAAAAAAAAACACATAGAGGGCTGGAGAGATTGCTCAGTGGTTAAGGTGCCTGCCTACAATGCCTAACAACCAGAGTTCAGTTCCATAAAACCCACATGAAGCCAGATGCACATGGTGGCACTTGCATCTGAAGTTTGTTTGCAGTGGCTGGAGGCCTGGTGCACCTATTCTGTCTGTCTGTCTCTTTTCTCCCTATCTTTCTCTGTACTTACAAATAAATAAGTAATAAACATAGTTTTCACATAAAAAAACACCTAGGACTAAAACTGAGGATGGAACATCATCGTGAAATTTAATATTTCATGGAGAAATAATCAGCAAGATGAAACTGGGGAGTAGTCATAAGAAACAAACAACTAAATTAATGGGGTTGTGTCTTATAGAGGAGATATCTTGACTACTTTTGTGCTTCTGCTAACATAATTTTACATAGTGTTAAAAAGCAAGTATAGGGCTGGAGAGATGGCTTAGTGGTTATGCACTTGCCTGTGAAGCATAAGGACATGGGTTCAAGGCTCGATTCTCCAGGACCCACATTAGCCAGATGCACAAGGGGAAGCACGTGTCTGGAGTTCGTTTGCAGTGGCTGAAGGTCCTGGCCCACCCGTTCTCTCTCTCTCTCTCTCTCTCTCTCTCTCTCTCTCTCTCTCTCTCTCTCTCTCTGTGTGTGTGTGTGTGTGTGTGTGTGTGCCTTTCTCTCTGTGTCTGTCATTCTCAAATAAATAAAAAATGAACAAAAAAGTTTAAAGAAAAAATTTAAAAGCAAGTATAATTATGAAATGCAAACAATCATAGTACTGCCATCTGTAGTAGAACTATACCAGAATACTACTCTGGGCCTCAATTTCTACTGAAACTCTAAACCAGAATCAGTTAAGTATGGGTATAGTAACCATGCAAAGAGACTTCTCATGGTAGCTTCAATATTAACTACATGAATTTCACTAAGTTATTTGTCTTTCTCTGCCTCTTTCATCATCTATAAGTGGGATAACAACAGAATCTCTCTCTGAGGACTCTCAAGAAAATTGAATGCTAGGACATATAAACTAATGTCTGGACAGTTCCTAACACTCAGAAAGCACACAAGTACTGTAATTATTATTATTTGGTTCATAATGGCAATCAACAACACATCCAAAATCATCCTGATCCCAGAATTCCTTCAAAAAGAAGAATTATATAGAAAATAGTCATTGGAGCCTTTCATTGGGGCTCAAAATTGTCTTAGTTGTATGTGTGTTTATTTTATCTTTTAACAAATGTCACACCTAAGGCCCTTTTGCTGATGCAGTATTTCTCTTTGCATTGTGTGTGTAAATATACATCACCTTTAAATCTTTTATGGGTTCTAAGGAAAGTCCTTGTTAAATTGAAATGCCTTACTTTAAAAAAAAAATCCTTCAATGCTTTGTTAACATATTAAGGATTAGATATTCTTAAGAAAGCTAATCTAACAAGGATCAGATATCTGATCTCATTGGAGAAGGAAAGAGAGTTTTTTGTTTTTTGGGTTTTTTTGCATCAAATGGAAGGGAGAAGAGGCTTGTACAGAATTTTGGTACCCATATTCTTTCCATTCTCTCCTTGTGGGTGCTTTAATTTTGCTTTTGTACTTTGCATTAACTTGCTTTGGAAAAAAAAAAAAACACTCCTTTTTCTCCATCTCATACCCCAGGGAAGCAGTTGATATTGCATCTTATTTCTCTTCTTAGGTAGGTGAGACACAAAGAAAATCCAATACACAGTTGATCTCATCAAGCAGATCAACAAGACGATGATGGCTTCCTTCAGAAAGATGATTTCCTTCTCAGTGGGGTACCCCAGTAGGACCTCAAAATAGTTTTTATCTGTTGGCATATAGAAAATACTTAATACCTATTTTTATTGATGATTGTATCATCTTGAAACCATAGATATCTCTTCCCTACAGGCAGGATGGCAAATGAATTTTTTTTTTTTCTCATCCTAATTCAGATAGATTGGAAAGAATTGTGCAGGTCACTTTGTTGTACAAAAGGGTCTGAAACTGAATCCAGGCCCATAAAAAGGAGCACCATGATCATTTAGAATGTCTTATATGGGGGCCAGAAGGGAGAGTGCCTGCTATGTGCTTTCTACCTACACTAGCAAGTATGTTCAGGGAAAGGCAGCATGCATCTTTGGGGTCAAAACAGCACAGCATGATTTATGGCATGTGTAAACATAGTGTATGTTCACTGAATTCAGTTATAGGACAGTGGCTTTTAAGACGACTTATAATAAATGACCTGGCTTCTTAATATATATGTGGTACTTTTGTCAATCAACAAATACATTTTTGAGCATATTCTGACTATAAGTCTTTCCATGAATGGACTGTCAATTTCCCGTGTTTTCACTAGAGGAGACCAAAGTGTACACACACACACATACACACACACACACACACACACACACACACACACCTCCATCATTCATAAACCCATGATAACAGAGATTTTGTTTTTTGCTTTGTTTGCCAGTAGAACCTATGTGCTTCTCTGACTGTACCTACAGTTTCCTACTGAGTTCATGACCATCCACAAGTGGTTCTGTTTTGCTGGAGTCATGATAGTAGGCATGCAAAACACCAGTGAATAGAGCTGGACTAAACATTGGATCCACACCACAAGACAGCTCTGCCTTTAGTCTCAGTTTTCACTATTCTTTAAACAACATCAGAATTACTGGGGGGAAAAGTGCATTATGCAAAGGTTTCTTACATACCAACACAATGGTCACAAGATCAAAGAATTTTGGCTGTAAAAATGATTTAAACTTAATATCAGAAAGGAAATCTAGCCTTTTCATAGCAACATCCTGTCTCCAGTAGCATAGTTGAACAGTGTATTAAATCCTGGAGCTGGGTGAGTAATGACATGGGCAAGCTTATAGCTAGCACATTATATACTTTCTGTACCAACTTCAATATTTTCTATGGTTTCTATTTCTATGGTTCTAGGTGGCATGGAAAGGTCCCTGGACATCTATAACTCCTCTAAAATTCTAAGTGAAATTTCAAAGTGGCACATTTTTCTGAGATCTCCATAAAGCCCAAAAATAATGCAGAAGACCTCCTATGAGGATTTACTTTGTAATTCATGCCAACTACTCTTTCATATTCCAGTTTTTTTTCAACTTATACAATTTATGAAACAAGTCTTTCTCCAAGATCTATACTACCCTTGTGATGAAAGAGCAAGGAAAGAGGGTCATATCCAGTTTACTAATGTTTTCATCACTCATCCTTTAGCCAAAGGAAGTGCTCAGTAAGCATTTGGTTGTGGAATGAAACAATCAATGAACTATAGTCTTTGAGCTGGTTAAGCAAGACTATTATAATAGACCTCAAGTTTGACTTTGATTTGGTGTCAGTGTGTTCACAACTTGACTTTGTAACAGCTACAGATGAAGGAAGGAACTCATTCTAACTCTTAGTTTAAATGTCAGAATAGATAGCAATTAGCACAGACATCAAAGGACTGGAGAAAATTCATCACTATGAGGATAAAGATGTTATTATTACCAAAGAAAGATGACTAGACTCAAACCTATTATAGCAGCTTTTAATGAAATAATGCCTCATAAAATGTGTTAAATTACCTCCTTAATATTAAACAAATGCTTTTACAGGATATCTTACAAGAACTGATTATGAGGGTAAGTCATGGTACATTAGCTCCTCAATTTGCTATATCCCATGACAAGGACAACACAACTAAAGGCAACCTGGTTAGTACTTAAAGAGTCACCTCACTTCCTAATACCCTCACATATTTTCATTCCTTTATTGCCCTAAAAGAGCCACCAAGCCAGATTGGGGATGTTTGAGTCGCGAATGTCCAACCCACTGCAATCTGTGTACTGACTAGGTAACATATGTGGCCCTTGGCAATTTCTAGAACCAAGACTGTGTGTCTATATGAAGAGGGGTTCAACTTCTCACCTCGTTTCACTCTCTTCCCACAAACATGTAAGTTGATAATGGTGACTCAATTTTCTTATCATTCAAAAGTGGCTATTGTTAGTACTAGATGACAAATGAGGGTCTAAAATAGCTCCAGAAGAGTATACAAATAGCCTTCCTTCCATGGGAATTACCTGGAATCATATACAGTCTTAACTGGTCAACGTCATTATTAAACTTCAGCAAAATTACATAGCCCTCCCCAAAACAGAACAAAATGGTTTACAAGTGTGGTGACATCTACATTTAATAGCTGAGGGCAGCAGTTCAAAATAATTTGGGTCAGGAAGCTAAGTATACCTCATCAAACTGAAGTAGTCAGAATGCAATGGTCCCTGTTGGAATTTGGTCAGACAAACTTCTGAAGCTTCCAAGAAATGTCGTGGGCCTTTTTAGTGAGTATAGACCCCAGATTGGATTCCACCTCAATTCAAGATATAGAACATGCACTCTGAGAACACAAAACTCAAAGGTGTTGATTAATTCACTACTTTCAGGTTCAGGAATGCAATCTGTTGAAGAAAACTGAGGCTCAGAAAATATCACACAGTAAAGAACTGAGTTATAACTGTGCTCTTTTGTATTCCTAAGTCTAAAAGTTCCTCCTTTCTGCTTAATTTACCAATTAGTTGCTCACTCTTGTCCTGGAAATTTCCAGAGATAAGTGATACCTGGATTTTGCTTTCTAAAAGTTGTTATCCTGGCTGACGGGACTAAGATGCACCCAAACTCTTCTATTAAAGTATGTTAGTCATCTTTCCATCACTATAGCACATACCCAAGGTAATCAGCTTATAAAGAGAAAAAAATTTGTTTTGGCTCACAGTTTGAGAGGTTTTAGTGTATACATGGTTGGCCTCATTACTTTGGGCCTATGTGAGTCAACATGGCAAGAGTTTGTGTCAGAACAAAGCTGTTTACCTCATCTAGGGGACACGAGAGGCAGAAATCAGAATCAGCATTCTGCTTCAATGTCCATGCCTAGTGGTATTCTCCCAATAAGTTATTTCTCTTACAATTTCTACTACATCCCAATAGTGCCAATGTGGGGACCAAGACTGTAATACATGAGCTTTGTGGCTTTCCAGACCCAAAATATAGCTGTGGCTATGCACTAGAATGAAGAAAAAACAGGCCCATGGAAATAATGCCAGAGGGAATTAGACCCTTCCCTAGAGGAGCACAGGAGAGAAACACTTCTCCACTGGGTTTGCTCTCCTACTCAGTTCCCTGAGCTGCCCTGTTTCAGAACTAAACTTTGATTCCAAACATTCTTCAAATTCATTCTTTTGGGTTTTGATAAGGTTTGCTTGGGGACAAAGGTGGATCCAGGTTTAGTGAAGTGTGAACTATGTACAATTTGAGGGACATCTTTAAGAAAGAAATATGATGTTACAAATACAACTTTAGATCCAATAGAAATATTTATTTCAAATAAGAAACTACTATAATATTGAGGTGAGGTCTTTTTATTTTGGGAGTCTCTGTAAGTTTGCCAGAAGTGTTTATATAAAAATTCTTTGTGATTGCCCCTCTGGCTTCTTCCTCCATCCCATTCCAGTATCCTTAAGTTCCTGGAGACTCCTATCTCTCCCAATGTCTGTGTGAGTGGCAAACTTCATTCTGTTCACCAGGCATGCTCTTCTCTAACAAAGCTGCTTGTTTGGAAGGGGCATTTTACCCAACTCCACTGATAGTCATAGGCAGCATACCTGGCTTCCTCACCAAAGTCAACAGCAGCAGTAGCATTACTTTTGCAGTAGTAGTGACTACCATTTATGGACACTGTCAGTCATGTACTATGGTATCTAGTTGACACAATAAATATTCACAAAACTCCAGAGATATCAAGTGGTTAGTCTTAAGTAAACCAAGTGACTTGTCAATACCAAAACATATCAGAATCCAGTCTCAGTGCAGTGCCTAACCCCTTATCAATAGTACTTTACTTCCTCACTTGACACAATATGAGACTGGTTAAAAAAAAAGGGGGGGGGCTAACTATAAGCAACCAGTAAATCAGTTTACAAATGTTTATTGCATCATTATTAAAGTGTACTCCAAATCTTAGGCTTACATCAACAACTATTTTAGAGGCTAAGATGGTACCTCATTCAGTAAAGTTATTGCCTTACAAATATAAAAAACTGAGTTTGATCCTCAGACCCTACATTAAAAAAAATTGACAAGGTGGCAACATTATTGCAATTCCAGAGCTGGTGAGGTAAAGATAATTGGGTCCTGAGGCTCCCTGGACAGGCAGTCTAGCCTATTCGGTAAGTTCCAGGCCAGTGAGAGACCATTTCTCAAAAAAGCGTAGATGAAACACCCACAGAATTATACCCCAGGATACCTCTGGCCTCCCCAAGCATGAATACACACATATACACATACATGACATACATATATACAAGAACTCACATAAAACACCTTACATATGATACATTTGTAGATTTAGAATTAAGGTACACCTCCCAAGGTGGCATTGACGGAGTCACTTAAGTGTCCTTCAGCTGGTGGCTTGGCTTGTCTGGAGGACCCAAGACAGTTTAGTCACCTGCCCATTTTCTCATCAGGGCAAACTAGAGGTGAGACCAGGTAGAACTTCTCCATCTCCATGTAGTCTCATGGTTTCCACACATTGTATCTCCAAGACCACAGTAGTTGACTTTGCATGGTGTCTAGCATGTAAGAAGATCAAGTGTTTCATGAGAAAGAGAGAGGAACTTAGGAGTTTTTAAAGCCTGAGACCCATAAACTGGCACAATGATCCTCTTGCTATTGTCTACTGGTGAAATCAGTCACAGAGCCCACCTGGACTTGGAGAAGATATGCATAGACCACACCTCTTGATGACAGAATTAGTAAGAGATCTGCAGTCAACTAACCTATGCCAAATGCTAAATCTATTGAAGAAAATTTCATGGGAATAGGGAGGAAGATAATTTGCCAGTTTGAAATCTGTATGTGTTTGCAGAACTGCCAAAATATAGATTACCCCTGGGATGGCTGCAACAGCAGAATTTTCATTTTCTTGTAGTTCTGGAGACAGCTTCTTGGAGATTTCCTTTCCTCTGAGGCTTCTTGCCATGGATTTCACATGACTGTCCTTTCACTGTCTCCTCACATGTTCTTGCCATCGTACATGCACACCTGGAGTCTCTCTCCCTCAATCCCTCTCTCTCTCTCTCTCTCTCTGTCTCACACACACACACACACACATATATATATACATATATATATATATACACATATATACATATATATATATACACACACATATATATACATGTCTATACACATATGTGGATGCATATGTTACATGCTAGTATGCTTGTGAGTGTACATGCACCTGTGTGTGAAGGCTATGGAGGCCAAAGGCCAATGTCAGATGTCTCCCTCTATTGTTTCTCTTGTTCTCTGAGACATGTCTCATTATTCTCCTGAACGCAGAGCTCACCATTAGGCTAGGCAAGCCAGCCAGTGAGCTTCAGAGGTGTCTTGTTTCTTCTTTCCTGTTGCTAGGATTCCTGATTGATACCACTATATCCAGCATGTATATGGGTGCTTGGGATCTGAACTCAGGTCTTCCCACTTGAATAGCTAATGCTTTACCCACTGAGCCACTTCCCCAGTCCCAAGTCTCTCTTCTTATAAAAGGTCACACTAACATCCTTATTTTAAACTTAAACCCCAGCTCGACTTATTGATTACATTCTGAGACACTAGCGATTAAGGCTTCAAAACACAAAATTGGAGGGGAGTGGAAAGCCCAATGTAAAACACATACACACACAGAGACAGAGAGAGACAAACTGAATGCTATTAGGAAAAACTCATTGCCTAAGAGGAAATATTTTGCCAAGATCAAACAATGAAACCTTCAGCAGTTAGAATAAGAATTACTTCTCCCTGAGAACAGATTTAATAATTTTTCCCAAGGCTTATAACTTATCTGACAGGAGGCAGAAAACAAAGGGAGGCTCAACATGGAGGCCAAAGATGTCCCCTTTACTCTTAAATTGTCAGGCTTCTCAGTCATCTTCATTAGATGTCACTGACTTCATGGGCCTCTCTCAACACCTCAGATCTCTCCTCTGTGCATTTATTTGCCCATTTCTTGGCTGACATTTGTGGTGTTCAGGTCACTATTTGGATTCTGAATCACAGTAATATTGGAGAATATGATGTCCTTGTTTCTGCCTTAGCACAGATCTGTCAAGACTTTGGGAACGTCTCCACACTAATTCTCAAGCTCAGACCCATTTTAGGACTCTGAGTCATCACATTAGTGTCCCCTAATTTGCAGTGTATCCCCCACCTTTGATTAACAGTTCTTGAATTTCAAGAATAACCTGCATGTTAGAAAGGAATTGACTTATATTCATCTAGGCCTCTTCTGGGATGCATCTGCTACCTTCTACAATGGAGGTGGCGGAAGAGAGAGTTCTCAGGGTGGTTTAAGTACTCACATGCTCCTTCTGTAACCTCTCTATATATTGCAGTCTGTTTTTGTGCTGTGTGAGATTCAAAAACAGGCCTTCCTGAAGATAAAACATGTGGTTTAATTCCAGCACATCTAATAAATATTAAGCTTCAATTATATAATACTCATAGTGTTAAGGAGAAAGAAGCAATATAGCCAAGTGAGACCATCTTTCTCAATACTCAACACAAAATGAGCATCACCCAAAGCAAGAACATATGGATTCAGGGAAGGAAAAGGCAAGAAAGGTTTAATATGGCCTGCTGCTCAAAATTACAAACTGTGGAGTGGTACAGATAACTCAGTTAATAAAGTGCTTGCTGTGTAAATATGAGAACCTGAATTCAATCTTCAGGATTCATGTTAAAAACACCCAAGTATGTGTGAGGTGGGGGAGGGTGCATACCTGCAAGCCCAGTACTGGGAGGCAGAGACACTCAGATCCTTTGAACTCACTGGATAGACAGTCTAGTCTACTTAGCAAGTTCTAGGCCATGAGAGGCTCTGGCTCCTTCACTCCCCAAAAACTGTCAACAGTACTCCTGAGGAAAAGCAGCAACCATTCCCCTGGTCTTCATTCCTTGCCAGAACCACTTACTCTTGTTTCCATAGGGCACTCTTGTCATTGTCTTCTAGCCTCCACATGCATGAGCACACATGTGCATGCACACACACTGTACAAACAGTGGTAACTAAAGCTGCTGGATTTTGATTCTTACTTTAACTCTTACAGACTATGTGATCCATGCTTTAGTCATAATAGTCATATTATTTAGTGAATTAAATAGAAAGAAGCATATAGATAATACATTCAAAAAAGAGTCTGGGGCTGGAGAGATGGCTTAGGGGCTAAGCACTTGCCTGTGAAGCCTAAGGACCCTGGTTCGAGGCTCAATTCTCCAAGACCCACCTTAGCCAGATGCACAATGGGGCGCACATGTGTGGAGTTCGTTTGCAGTGGCTGGAAGCCCTGGTGTGCCAATTCTCTCTCTCTCTCTCCCTCTTTATCTGCCTCTTTCTCTCTCTTTCACTTTCAAATAAATAAATAAAAATGAACAAAAACAATTTTAAAAAAAGAGTCTGGCACAAGTTAGCAACCAGTGGAAAGTAGCTGTCATCCTGTCTCCCAACATGGCTGTAAGAAGTAAATGACCTAGTCTTTGAGTCTTTCCTACCCCTTACCAACATTGTAACTCTAATTTTTCTTCACTCTTCTCCACACACTCAATTATTTCTTAAATATGCTGTTGTTGTGCCTGGACCAGTCCTTTCTTCTCCATGAGTCAAGTCTTGCACTTTATCTTCAAACCATCCTTTTCCCTCAAT
This sequence comes from Jaculus jaculus, assembly GCF_020740685.1. Lineage (NCBI taxonomy): Eukaryota > Metazoa > Chordata > Mammalia > Rodentia > Dipodidae > Jaculus > Jaculus jaculus. The sequence goes on from NC_059109.1 coordinate 52,056,404, forward strand.
TTCATCCTCTGTTATTTTTTTACGTGGCACAGATATCACTCTTACCAGTTTCCTAACCTAGACTCAGCAAAGCCTGATTTCCCAGGTAGTCAGTCAAGTCTACTTTTTTTTTTTTTTTGCAGCCATGGCTATGCCTTGATTTCAACATTGTGAGAGGACAGCTTTCCTCCTCCATGATCCAGAAATGCTGAGATGAGCTGGTCCAGAATTACCTCACCAATGGAAAATATGAGCAATGAATGGGTGGTTTTATTTATGCCAAGTTTGGAATGATTTGTTACATACCAGTAGCAAACTAGCATATTACCTGGGGAGCTTCACACTGGCTACTTTTTTCTCCTCTGCCCTCAGAAGGCAAGGTTATATGAAAGTTAAGATGCACAGCTCCATGTTGCTTGGGTTCGCAGAGGCAGTTTGAAACAATATGACACATATGAGCAGCAGGTATTTCTAAGGAGACATTGGAAAGAGCTCTCTCTCTTCCACTTGCTCCTTGGATTGTCAGCCAACTACAGCAACCTGAGACTAGTGAAAGCAGTGGACCTGCAGCAATTCTTTCCAAGGTTGTCTTACTGAAAAGATCTGCTGAAATGAATTCTCAAAGAAGACTAGAGTCCTGTGCTAACTCCTGGTGTGATTGACACTTTCCAGAGAGCTAACTGGGGAATTTCCAATTTCTACAATGTGTTCATATCCAATACCATACAAATAACATTTAATTATTATCAATTCTATGAACTCCATATTTTCCTGATGTAAAATTTGCAGGATGGCCTGCAAATCTTTCCATCTGTGTGCTTCACAGAATATATGAAGATAATAGGATTTCATACACAAAGTCATGAATAATACTTTTCTATAAGTAAAAAGAAATTTTAAAAGGCCATTTTCCCAGACTGATGGGAAAGAAGACAACTTAATGGATGATTGCTGCATACTGTAGCTATTTACATTTCTTTGCTGAATTGAAGGAAAATAAATACTATTTAGGGATGAAGAAGAAATGTGTTGTGTTACAGAAACAGAATCCTTCAGCCTGAGGAATGTTGGTAAAGTTCACCATATGCTATAAGTTCAGGGTTTCTATAGGATTAATAAATGCCCACTTGAAAATGCTCTCTCAGTGAGCAAAGAGATACTTCCTAATTTTCTGTCTCTCACTTCCTCAGCAGTCCCCTTTGTGAACAATGGAGTTTTGCCAACAGGAACACTGCTAACTGAGGTCCTTTAGAAAAGCTAGCCATTCTTCTGCTCTTCGCTCCTTGCCAGAACCCTGGACTCTTGTTTCCGTAAGGCATTCTTGTCGTGTCCTATTACTTCCACTACTTCTGGAATGATGGCATCTCAGTGAGGTACCGTCTTCTCTCTTCTTACAAGAGAAAACAGACCTAGTTTCTTTAACCTTTCAACAGAAGCAAATTCCCCAAATCCCTCTGTCATTCTGGTGCCTTCTGCTATGCCTTCTCGAGTTCCAAAATGTCCTATTTATAGAAGGAAACCCAGAATGAGCTCAGGACTCATGATATGACCTAAACAATTCTCTTTGCATGACTAAAACAGTTTTCACTGACTTCCCTTTTACAATTTGCTCAACATATGTCAAATGGATACCCTTGAATTTATTTCAGCACATATGAAATGATAAATATTCAGACTACAGCCAGTGTTATTGATAATAAGAAATTGATGTTCACTGTGTTCAGAGACTTCCTAGAACTAAAAAGTTCAGGAATAAGTTAGTCTGAGGTTTGTGCAACATAATGATTAAAAGAACAAGTGTTTTTGAACCTGGAACAGATCATTCTCAGTGAACTTACCCAATCACAGAAAAAAATCGCCACATACTCTCACTCATCTATAGCACCTAACTTGAATGTACCCAAGATACCTTACATACCCAGTAAGCATCTCATGGACTAGACACTAGGATGTTTTTTCTTTTTAAAAAATTATATGACATTCAGTTCAGTGACTAACGAGATTGCTTAGCTGCCAATGATGCCATAAAGCAAGTGAAACCACAGCCCAGAAGAGCATGCCTTAACACCCAGCATGCCCAGTGCCAATCAGTCACTTGGAAATTTGTTGAAAATACATAAGTTTGGTCCCTACCACAGATACAGAATCTTCTTGTTAACAAATCACATAGGATACTCATGTGTACAATAAATTTTGAGTAGCATACCTTAGCACCTGTGGAAGTTTCTCTCCAGGTGCTGTAGGCAGATTAGGTCTGAAATGTCTCTGTTGCTAGGCCTTCTCTATTGTAGACACTCTATAATTTCCATTATTTGCTTTTCCCTGTGTTGGTGGTTTCTCAGAGAAATGATTAATTTTATCCAACTTCTAAGATGATCTTACATTTATTTACTTTGAAAGTCCAGACACGACATGGTTTTGACTTGTTTCACTCTCCTTTCAGCGTTTCATATTAACAAAGTTGCTTGCCACCATGTTTTTCTCTTATTCATCTTTTATTAAGATAGTTTAGAAAGATCCATTCAGTTCTTTCTCAACACTCTATGTGGTCTGGTTCAGCCTCATTATAATATGGTCTGGTTTTCTGAAATTGAGTTAACTTTTGTCCAGATCTTCTGTCTCTTGTTTAGTTGTCAAGCTCAGGAATTCACAGAAGTTATTGCAGACTAACTCAGGAGATTCCTCAGGCTTTCTCTCACTTTTCCCTTTCTTATGCTCTGATTGTTTTCTTTCTCACCAAACTGTGTTTGGTAGATGGAAGATTTCTTGAGTTCTTTTTAAATATGAGCTCAACACAAGGTTCTTGGCAATCATTGCCCATTCTTGTTCTCAGAAAGCATTCCAAATTGTGCATCGTGATTCTTTGCCTCTCCTCCTATTGCCTGTGGAGAACCATTAGAGATCAGGAAATGACTAAGAGAGCCAATCTTTCTTCCTACCTGGTCATTTCTTATGTTGTAAATAGAAAATTTTAGTTACCTGTTTTATTTAGTATCCAAAACAGTAACTATGCTAACACTATCTTTCATTCATTGTAATAACAGAGGTAATGATTAGGGGAAGGGAACATTGAAGGGAAGAGAGAAAAAAAAAACACAATAAATATCTTACAATAATGAATCAAGTGTTCAACTCTGAGATATGAGGATGCTCTAGGGAATTAGGAATGTATGGATCACTAGGCCTTATAAATCTGCCTGGCATAGAATAAATACAAGAAAGAAAGAAAGAAAGCTAGAGAAAAAGAAAAAAAAATAAGATAGCAAACACAAGTGAGATGGAAAACTATAAACAAGCTGATTTTGTAAGAATAACTGGGAGGAAGACAGGCGTGGTGGTGCACGCCTTTAATCCCAGCATTTGGGAGGCAGAGGTAGGAGGATCGCTGTGAGTTCTAGGGCACCCTGAAAGTACACAGTTAATTCCAAGTCAGCGTGAGCTAGAGTGAGACCCTACCTTGAAAAAACAAAATAATAATAATAACAAAAGAAAAACTGGGAGAAGAAAGGAGGAGTGCTATCCATCCATGTTTACATTGATATGCTGAAAAGAGTTCCCAAACCATTATTTTGGATATGATGTGCTAAGTGTTCATTTAGAAATCAGAGGAGTAGGTTATTTGAAAAGATATCTATTGTAGTTGCCTTCTCTTTGCTGAGACAAAACACTCAACCAAAAGCAGCTTATGAAAAGAAAGTTTATTTCAGTCTGCAGTCTCCAGGGAATGCATTTTCATGGCATGGAAAAGCATAGCATGAGTAGGAATCTAGCCCACATCTCTTGGTGGAAATCATCTCTGTACTGGACTTGCAGCTGGGCTAATAAACCTCAAGTCCACCCCCAGTGACACACCTTTCCCAGCCACCTCCCAAACTGCCATCAGTCGGGAATCAAGTATGAGGCTTAATCACAAAGACACGAGGCTATAGGGGACACTCTACATTCAAACTCCCACAAAATGTAGGCACCTTTTAATTTGCTAAGATAAAAAGGAAGTTCTTTTTTTTTTGATTTTTGAATTTATAGGCTCTTGTGTTATCCCTCTCTTCCCAAGGGTTCAAACATGTCTTTAGCTATATACCTGTGCTTATGCTTTCTCACCTATTTTCATAAAATTGGTGGAAAACAAGTTTTATAATTATGACATTGGGAGAAAACTGCACGTGACCATCAAACAAAGTAAAATCTTTCCTTCTAAGTATGTTAGTACATTTTTCCTTTAAGTTTGGATCTATTATTGGGTAGTGATCTTTAAGAAACATCTGCTTGTTAAATTCTCTTTGAAATGACCTTACCATTGCTAAAACTGAATGGAGTCAGATGAACCTGGAGAAGTGTAATATTCATATCACAGCTGACTAGAGTTGTGTGTGGGGAAAAAAATGACATGACCTTAAGATTAAAACTGTTGCAGGTACACTGGATGGCATCTATTTTGACAAATAAAATGACTGCAACCAGGCACTGGGTTTCAGCAGACGGATGACAAAAAGGAAATACGTTCATGAGCTTGTGAAGGTAAAAAGTCTGCAGAACTGATTGCCAGCAAGGAGATAACAATAAAACATGCACATGAGTGTGTCATTCATACACATATGACATGTGTACAAGACAAATAACACCTTCACTTTGGTCCACAAGTCACTACAGCAAATTTTATTCGCCCTCACCTCCGTCCATAAGTTTATTCTTTAGGAAAATCTCTAAGATGTAAATACTTTGGGTACAATCATGTGTTGTCTAAGTAATTCTAATCTAATCACCCATTTATATTCTAAAAATAAGCCAACAATTCAGGGTATTTACCTAAAATCATGACATTAATTTCAGAATAAAGATCTGTCAGAGAAGAAGCTAATAGTCCCTAAGAGGCCACAGACTGTTGACTATGTTAGTCAAATAGATCACATAGATGAACACGTGAAATAAGAATGTTCTAGTCAGTACTGAAGTCACTGAAGTTGTCAACAGGCAGGAGGACTTATTAACAGCATCATGAAGTGCATTCTCAGAAAACCAGCTTTGCCCACAAAACCTGTACCCCCAGACCTCGGAGGATGGTTTATGCCAGCTGTCCCAGTCTTAGGGCAGCATCTGCTGGCTAATTCATGGATGGACAAAAAGTGGCGATTTGTGAACAATATGAACTATTCTTTTGGTTGGTGTTAACTGTTGCCTCGGTGACCGACCACAAGGATGCCTAGTATTCTGTGATGATGATCCACCTCAAGTCTCCAGGAGCCTGGCAAGTCTAGAACTGTCCCTAATGAGGTCGAGGAAGGTTTTGTATGCATGTACCTTGGCTAGAGCCCAGGATGAGCTGGGTTGACTTGGGGAACATCTCTACAGAGATATGTATGAACTCAACAAGAGATTCCTGCTAATACTAATAATCCAGTACCAATAGGGGTTCCAAGGAATAGAGAGACCCTGGTAGAGAATCCGGAAGTTAAGAGTTTTTGGCCTCCATTAGGGAGGCATTCTAGGATGGGAGGGGGAGGGGAGCAGACCTTGAAGCAGCAGCCTCTGAATGTTCTAAGTCATTCTGTCTTGTAATTCTTGGTTTAATACATCATCAGGAAGCACGAATTACATTGAAATAAAGCGCATCTGCTTGGAATAAAGACTGGATGCTGGAAAGGGCTGGGTGGTCTAAAACTTAAGCGTATTCACCATATTCTGCAGCATTGCTGTGCCTCATCCCCGCAGTCAATAGCGCCACACCAGGGCCTGTGACGCGGTTGGTGGGTTCTCTTTGGTGGGAACTCTAGGAGAGTGAAATCAAGGTATTGCGCCAAAACGGACGAAACCTGAAAAGCGTCTGGGGACTTCCCAGGGCACTGGCGCTCCTCACAACGACGGGCATCTCCATAACAACTGATTTACATCCATCTTCCGGGCCTCTGCTCGGTGGCCAGCGGTGCGGGTCACGGCTGAGGGCGGGCAGCGGCCAGCTTCAGTGGAAAGATACCTTGAGCTAGCGCCTCCCCACGACCGGGGCGTTGCTGGCGCTCGGCTCGCGGCCGCCGCGCAGAGATTTCCGGAGTTGTCCCCGGACTTGGACCGAGCGCGGGCCCCTCCCCCAGCGCGCCCGCCTTCCCCTCTATGTTACACGCGCGCGCACACGCACGCACGCGGGGAGCGCAGTGGGGGAGCTGCTCGGTTGTGCCTTTCTCTTCTTGAACTTCATCTTTCCCCCTTCCAACTTACTTTCCTTCAACACGTGACCTCTTCACTTCCCAGCCTGCGCAACCACTGCTGGGGGAGCGCGGGGCCCACCGCGGGGCTTCCTGGGAGAATCCTCTCGGGATGCTAGCGGACGCAGCCCGGCTCCCGGCTAGCGCCACCGGTGCCGGGCACGGCGTCCTGGCGCCCCGAGGCCCCTACCCCACCCCGGTGGTGCGCAGGAGACTGAGAGGAAGGAAGCCAGCCCGGAGAGGACGTGGAGCCTGGAGCCTGCCTCTCCTCCCTGCTCGGCGGGCTGGCTGGCCGACCTAGCTGCGCACAGGGGCTGTTAACTCACATCTGAGAAGCCAACCCCATCAGAGCACACGCAGTCATAACTTCATTCAAGTCAGCCACTAGAGAGCTCGGCTTACACAGGTTCCTGTGGGCAACTAGTGGCTCGCCCCGTGCCTCTTTCGCCTAGTCATCAGTCCCTAAGAGGAAAAGGGAGAGTTGCCGGGCTGTTGCGCGCTTCGACGCATGCAGTTGTTCCGAAGGACCAGTCACTCACTGACTACCCCCCTCCCTCCATCCTCCACCGCCCATCCCCCACCTCACCCCCATTTGATCATCATTCACGACCTCATAGGCTGGAGACCCTTAGTCATGGTGGGGGGAGGGGAAGGGCATGAACTTTTCTAAGAAGTTTCCTTTTTACCACGGAGTCACAGTGAGTTGGTCACGTAAGCAGCTCGGGGAGCCGTCGTCTTTGTCCCCCTCCCTTCGCCCCCTCCCCGCTGAGCTTTTCTGGTTTTCTTATTAAAGCAGAAGCCTGCAGATGCTGGCGAGCAACAAGTCCCCCAGCGGTCTTCCCGCCCTAGCCTGCCTGACAGGGCGAAGGCTTCCTTACCTGGCGACAGGGAAATTTCCTGAGCAGAGCTCGTCTCTGCCAGAGCCCAGGGTGTGACCTGAGAAGTGGACCAGGGAGCAGTGTTCTGGCTGGGTTTTTTTGGGGGGGAAGGGTACCCTGAAACTCCTCACTTTCTCTGGGAACTTTCTGTGCCAGGACCTAGTGACTGGCAGTGAGGAGGCAGCCTCAGGAGCCACCGCTATATAGAGGGCAGTTGGACAGTCATTGGTAACCTCGCTCATTCACGTAAGAACTCAGAGGGAACCGTGTCTCTCAGAGTAAGGGCGTTTGTGTAAACCTATAGGTTTTTCAACATCGGTGCCAGGTTGCTTTGTCTTCTGTAGTCGCCAAGGTGGTTGAGAGTTTAAGCTTGCGGATATTGCAAAGGGTTATTAGATTCATAAGTCACACCAAGTGGTGGGCGATCCACTGAGCAAAGCCGAACTTCTCACATGATGACTTCAAACAAGACACATTACCTTCCAGCATCTGTTGGAGAGACGAGATTTTAAGACACTTGAGTCTCCAGGACAGCAAAGGCACAATGGTGAGTAGCAATCAACCCTGCATTATAATTGAAAAACCTTGACAAACGGCATATCTAGGCTCTCCCTGGCACTTCACACGCCAAAGAGCAGCAGCTACTCGGGCCAGGGGAATCGGGTTTTTTTACATAGTGCAACTTTAATTAGAATCATTTGAGATTTAACACAGCAGTGTGGAACTGCGTGGAACAAACTTGGAACTGGAGGGGGGTGTTATATGGGCTGTTCAAAGCCGATGTCTGTCTGCCAGCCGTCCTGCATTGCATTCTTTGCCGTTACGTGTATGTGTATGAGCATATTGTGTGATTTATACGTGGGCATGTCATCGACATCCGCAAGGGCATTAATTTCCATCTTAAAAAAATGCTGTTCGAGGTTGGGGTTGGGGGTAATGGCGAGGTAGAGACGACGGAGAGTTTAGGTGAGGATGGGGGTGGGGCTGGGGGAAAGAGAAATTAAGTCAGAAGTGCACATCAGCGATAACGAAATGGGTAATCCTCTCGTAGATGAGAAGGGTCTCATCAACATGTGATCAACTATTAACAGGATGGCTCTGGAAAAGCCATCCGCACGTGACAAAACGTAAGGAAGTGGAAGAAACCGTCTAGAGCAATATCAAGTATCACTTAATTAGAGATTTTTTTAGTCTTTTCCTCCTGCTGCGCCGGGTGTGTGATCCGGGCGAGCACAGTCCATTCAGCACCTTGGACAGAGCCACCGGGTTTGTCCGAGGTGGGACTACTCCAGGTATTCTTCTCCCCCCCCCAACCCCCCTTCCCGCTGCCAAGCCAACCTCGAGTCGCCCTTAAAAAGCGTCTTTCCCGAGGTTTGGCTCACACTGAGATCGGGGCTGGAGCGGAGCGTTTGGAGAGCAATCCCCAGTTTGGTCCCCTCATTGAGCTCGCTGAAGTTGGCTTCCTAGCGGTGTAGGCTGGAATAGACTCTTGGCAAGCTCCGGGTTGGTATACTGGGTTAACTTTGGGAAATGCAAGTGTTTATCTCCAGGATCTAGCCACCGGGGTGGTGTAAGCCGCAAAGAAGGTAAGCACTGGGGCGGGGACCCTGCATCCCCAATTCCTGAGCTATTTTGATACTCGATCTTCCGGAAAGGGCGCGTGGTGAAGGGGAGGAAGTGGAGGGAGAGCATGAGAAGGGGTTGTTTCTTGGTATTTGCACAGTTGAAATTGCCCTAGGTGAGAACCCTGGGGCAGAGCGAGAGGGGGAGGGTAGCTTCGTCTTCCTGCGGATATAATGAGTTTAGTTAACTTGGACCTGCAAATGCCTGATTCAAATGTAAGATTTCTCTCATTTTCTCCTCTTTCCCTCCCTCTTTCCGTGCTTTTTGCTTGTGTGTAAGATATGTGTGTGTGCGCGTACAGTAGATGCATTACTAATTATGAAGCTTTCACACAATACTCGATTTTCTAAAATTTGACTTTGTATCATTTAGAATTAGACGATGGAGGTAGTGTGTAGTGGGGAAAGAGGAGGTGGAGGCTGGGGAAGAGGGAAGGAGGTACCGCTAAATCTCCAACACAAAATGAATCAAGGTAATTTCAGCTCTTCTAGTGAGGAGGATTCATTCTCTCAGTATCCCTCCCTCCCTCTCTTTTCCCCTCCCTCCCTCCTTCCCGCCCCCCTTCTTCCACCCCGCCCCCTCCTCCTGCCTCCATCCCTCCCTCGTTTCATCTCCCTCTCCATCGCCCTCCTTCCTCGCTGGATGTTTCTTCTCTCTCTCTCTCTCTCTCTCTCTCTCTCTCTCTCTCTCTCTCTCTCCGTCTCTCTCTCCCTCCCTCTCTTTCTGCCTCTCCCCCCCACACACACACACTCCCCGTGAGTTTTCGGGCGCTGGCTTTGAGGGCTCCCGCTTTCTCAAGGGAAGGGGAGCTTCCGACACCGCGCTCCACTCCCTGCCGGGCCGGATGCCTCACTGAGCCCAGGTCCGAGTCAGTCGGGGTAACTCTGGGAAAGGGGAGGAAGGTCCTTCCGGACGGAAGAGCCGGGGCGGGGGCCTGAGCGGCTGGAGAAGAACCCTGGCAGCTCCGCGCGGCGGCTGGACAGAGCCGCTAATCAGCGGGGCACGCAGTCCACCCAGCCGGGCGAGGTCGCGTCCACGGGCGCGGGTGGAGGGCGACCGCTCTCCTGTAGCCCAGCATGGCGTGGAGATGGGGGTCTTGAAGGATGAGACAGAAGCCGGTGGGGACCCGCCCAGCCTTCCTGTCCAAGTCCACTGCCCCCGCCTGCGCCCCCCGGGGACTCAGAGGCGCCTGGAGCGCAGAGTTGCGTCGTCCTCCGGCTTCTCTTCTGGGAGTCCTGGGACCTGTGCGCCCCTGAGCGAGGGGCCCCAACCTCTCCACACCCATAACCACCCTCGCCCTCACCCCTTCCTCGGCCCTTTGTTCAGGCCAGAAAGCCTTGCCGGGTGGCTGCGGTCGCCCCCAGGCTCAGTCTTCCCAGACACCTCCGGGGATCAGGCTTTGGATACCGGCGAAGGGAGTTGGCGGGAGGGGGTGTGGGGGTGAAGGGGGGTGATTAAAGATTTTTTTCCCCGAAACTCAAGATTCAACATTATATTAGCAAACGAAAGCAAGAATCCCAACTCTGCGCAGGTGGAAATGATGGATTCATAGGCAACGTGAGGATATTGTGGAAATTTAGAAAGAAAGGGGAAAAAAAAAAGAAAAAGAAAGAAAGAAAACCAGGCACTTGGATCAGATGACGGCGATAGGCTGCTCGGCACAAGCACACAAAGGGAGCGTAGGGCAGGGTTTACGGAGGAGCCTGCGGCGAAGGGGCACAGGCTGTTCCGGGATGCAGGCGTTTTCTCCGCGGGGTCGGCGCGGAGGGAGCGCGGGGAGGGCCGGGCGGGGCCGCGCTGGGGGCGGGGGGATTTCTGATCAGTCTGATGCAATTCCAAGCGCGCAGCAAAGGAACTCCAAGGCGTCCGCATCGCCGTCGCCACCCACCCTGCCCAGATGGTGCTGTTTTAAATACGGATCTGCAGGGCTGAACGCAGAACTGGGAGATTTATTGCAAAATCCTCAGAAGGGGGGCCGGGACCGGGAATGGTGGAAGAGAATTTAAAGGTGCAAGGCCTGCTTTTCCCCAACCAAGCGGCAACCGGTCGGATATATATATATATATATATATATATTTTTTTTTTCGTCTTTCTGTCTGCTTGTCTCTGGATTCTAATTCACCAAGGAAGAAGAGGTGTAACTATTGTGACATTTTGAGGCAGTTTGATGGATTGGAGAAAAATAATCATCTGTCAATCTAAATTGCCATAGTTCCCTCTCCCCGTGTGCCATGCCTTGCTAGGGAATACTTACTGCCTCTTAATACAGTTGCTAAGGCTCCAAATGAATGCATCGTTAAGGGAATATTATCCTTTTAGTTGACTTGCCAATTGATCTGACAGTTGAACCGAGAAAATTGTAGCTATCGCTGTGGGAGACCGGGAGGGAAAATACTTAACAGTCTTAATTATTTTAACCTCGAGCTTTAAAAAAAAAAAAATTTAAGCCTGAAAAAGTGTCACGTCATCCTCTTACACATGCATCCTCCACTCATAAGGTGAAATGGTTTCGCCTGAAGTATTACGGAACTGACTGTCACTTTAAGAATGGTGAACCTGGTGTGCACTACTTGGGAAAGGCAAGGATTTTCAATTGCCCTTTTAGGAGTCAGAAGATTAGAAGATGATAAGAAAAGAGAGAGAGAGAGAAAATGAATATGAATATGAATGAAAAATTGAAACTTAAAATTTTAACAGTAATGTAGCCGACTTTTTAAACCCTTGGTTTTGTATATTAATGTTTCTATATGTGAGATTTTTGCCTTGGCCTAGCTCTCCCATGGGATATCTAAGTACTGAATCAGATGAAAGGGGAAAAAAAAAGTCTTGCCAGTACCTTTTTCAGTGTCAGTGACACTAAGACCTATAGCACAGCATTTTTTAGAGGTTAGAAGAGAAGACAGTGTCTGAACTGGCTTTACAAGCTAACACTCAAGAAATGGGGGGGGGGGGGACATCAGGATTGCATCCTCTTTGTACACAGCATTTGCATGTGATTGAAGCTGGATAGTAGTTAATTAAAAAGAAGGCCTAATCTACAGAGTCAAAGCAGTAAATGGGGACTTTCAAAGTGAATTACGAGTTGGCTTGCAAAATATTACCTGTCAGTTGTCTGCCAGTGTAAATTGGAAAGAAAGCTTTGAAAAGATCTAAAAGTAATGTATATGAGCTTCTTTCATTGGCCAGCATCTTTTCCTATGAAATCTCTAGATTCTTAATAAGAAAAGAAGCTGGTGAACTTAATTTCTTTCCCTTCCCTGGCCTGTCCTTTAGAAGAAACTTTAATACGAAACAATGTACCACCATCAAGCAGAGAGAGAGGGGGGGAAGACAAGGGACTGGGTGTTCACAAAACACATCATCAGCCACCAAACCAGCATGTAGAATTGAGTTATCAGCACTAAAACATGACTTACAAATGGGTTTCATTTTGTTATTTCTGTGATCTTGGGGACAGGTTCCATGTTGTTTAGATAACATTCTCTTCATATTGCTTGCAATCTATCAGTAAAAAATGATGTCTAACTGAATGTGATATTTTTACTATATACACTTCTTCCTAATTTGCTTTTAATTCCATAGTCTAACTATTTAAGTGATTGTAACAAATAGGAAGCAATATCATGTGTTTTAAAAGCTTTGCTTAAGACTATATTTGTTCTGAGCAGCACTGACTTGCCAGAGAACTATCTATTTTTATAGCTTTCTTTTTACTCTATGGGTAATTTAATGAGTTGCCTATTTTAATTTTACAACTGCTACCTCAGAAGTACCTTAAATTATCTTTCTTTTGATAGTGTCTTTCTCTGCTATTCTGCCAGTGCTCTGTGTGTGTGTGTGTGTGTGTGTGTGTGTGTGTGTGTGTGAGAGAGAGAGAGAGAGAGAGAGAGAGAGAGAAAGAGAGAGAGAGAGAAGGAGGGAGAGTCTGTGTGTTTTCTAGTGGGAATTTAATAAACAATAGGTTTCTTAAAATTACATACCATAATCCATGGTACTTAATAATAAAAATAAGTATTAGCACTTAGTGAAAATTTACTACTATTGAGTGCTATACAGAGAGGCATCTTAAGTGAAGATTAAATTTTTAAACAAGAAAATATCTGCCCAATACACTTTTGACTTTAGAGTGAACTTGATTTAAAATTATGAACTCTTTCATCTTTTGCGTGGAAATGTAAAACTACTGCCTTTCGGAGGAAAGACATATTCTGTAAACAATAATACCCTCAAACCATGAATCCTAATGGTGAATTCTTTATCTCTGCCTCTATTCTCACTTGGCAAGAGGTTTTTTTGGGGTTTTTTTTGTTTGTTTGATTTTGTTTTTTTGGCTTTTCACCCCCCACCAACCTCTTTTTCATTCAGACATAATTTCATTGTGTTTTACCAAGTGCTTTGAAAGCCCTTTATTGGTTTCTTCACTTGATTTCCTTAAAAATCAGGTAGGTTAGGAATCACTCAGAACCTTTTATAGAAAAAACTCACTATAGAGCTGCCCCAGGCCACACTACCTGTGCACAATAAAGTGACACAGAGCCCCTTTCTTCAAATTATAAGAACTATGATTGTTCCTCTAGAGATCATGCTGCCTTGAACCCAACAAAAGTCTCTGAGGGAGTTTGGTATTATTGCCTCCTACTTGGATTCACTTAATATAAAAAAACTATCTACAAATAATTTCCAGAATTCTCCAGAACTAATGGAAAGATTGAACCAGCCTGTAATGGAGCTTTCTTAAGCCATTCTTTCTCTCTCCCATCATCCAAGGAAGTAATCTTCCTCTGCTGACACACTGACTGTGCCACAGCCACTAATTCCCTAAAACAAACACACAGAAGATAGGCCAAAATCCAAGAAGTACATTACTTTTACTCGTGAGTCATAGAATCTGATGACCAGAGTTTTGTTAAAGTTCACTTAGCCCAGCCCATATCTGATGCAACAATTCATGCTGGCTTTCTTTCTTTCAATCCTCTGGAATTTCATCCCACTCTTGCATTCTTGGATACTTGTTTATCTAGGTAGATAGACTATGGATATCTTATGTGCATCATGAGATCAACCAGCTTTTGTCCACTCCACCTCAAAAGCATACCTTCTATAAAGACTTAACATTCATATTTTGTTCTAGAATTATTAAGTGTCTATCAATCTATTTGTTCCAGGAAACATGTTAGAATTGCAGATTCAGCCATTATCAAGTCTGAATGATCCCTATCTCGGTGAAAATTATAGGCTAGTGACAAAGACTAGCTATTGTATTAACTCTAATCTCTTCTGGATTTGTACTTGTTTCAAGAAAACACAGGGAACCAAGGTTAAAGGCTTGTTGTTAAAGGCCAGTTCAAGCTTTATTCCCAACTTTTTGCCAAAAGCTAAAAATGTCAGTCAGTCATTTTATTTCTATTTCCTCATGCCAAAAACAAAAATAATATATTCTCAGGACAAACTCATAATTTGAATCTCAGTGCCAAACTTGAATAATATAACAAATAGGAGCTATGTTAGGTGATAATCCCAGTTACTGAGGAGGCTGAGACAGGAAGATTACAAATTCAAGGCTTAGCTGGGCTGCAGAGTGAGTTCAGGGCCAACCTGGACAAATTTATGAAATTCTACTGAAAACAAAAAGCAAACAGAGGGCTGGAGATATAGCTCAGAGGTAAGTTCCTAGGATCATTCTCCATTACTACAAGAGAGATAGCCTAGATTATTTCTCCATTTACTCACAGTGAGTAGGAACAAAAAGCAACATATTTGAAATTTAAATAGAAATCTTGGTGTTAAAATCATGTTTTTAAGAATGATGACACAGAAGTTTTAATGTGAATAATGATCTTGAACTTTTAAGAGTCATTTTCAAAGGAGTGGTGTTGTAGAAAACCCACTATCATATTTTATCCATTTTCTTTGTGACAGTAAAGTTCTAATATTTTATGTCATTTCTTTTTAAAATCAAAGATGTAGCCGTGCGTGGTGGCACCCGCTTTTAATCCCAGCACTTGGGAGGCAGAGGTAGGAGGATTGCCATGAGTTCAAGGCCACCCTGAGATGACAGAGTTAATTCCAGGTCAGCCTGGACCAGAGTGAGACCCTACCTCAAAAAACCAAAAAAAAAAAAAAAGAAAAAAGAAAAAAAAAATCAAAGATGTTGCATGGTGAAATTGTCTTGCTCTCACGAATTAAGTGTGTGTGTGTGTGTGTGTGTATGAGATAATTGATAAATTAGATGGACCAACCAGTAGAAACATGAAAGGGAGCTGGTAGCCCAAGGATTGCAGAAGGTGTGTGGGCATTTTGACATCCAGGAAACGCTATAGATCTGTCCTTAGCTAACTCAGCCTAGTGGAGATAATTAAGAAAAAAATGTGGGTGTAGAAAGACTGCAAGCCCTTCCCTGGGATCGGCTAGATTGCTGCAGTAGTTCAGCCACCCACGCTGGACATGACTGCCCTTTGAGGAGGCAGCTATTGACTTTTATAAAGATGCCATATTTAAAATAACTTCTGATGCACTGAGGGATGACAGACATCTTACTTGAATGCTATTTTAGACAAATGGCAAAATATATCTCAAAGTATTAACTTTAAAAAAAACCTTAAAGACTGATTTCTAAAAGCCATCAGTTAAGCAACACGTGACCCCTCAATTCAACAATTGGATCTGAAGCTGGAAGAGAGATATAGCTTTTATGAGACATTTTAAATGAGTCTGGGCATTTCTGGACCCTAAAGGAAATGGAAGGGACTTTGCCAATGTTTTTCATCTCTGAGGAGTGTTAAAGACACTTCAAACCCTTCAGACACTGGGAAGTAGGATCCATCAGAATAAGAAAATGCAAAGATCTTAGGACTACAGAAAGAGATACAGTGTTGGTTAGCTAGACATCCCTTCAGAATATGCTAAATCCCATACCCTTCCAGACCTGAAAGGGTTGGAAGGATATTTCTCTAGCTTCAAAGAAACATATTGCTTATGTACAATCTGGTATTGGGACCACTGTAGGATGAAATACCTATGTGAGGTAATTGCACCAATGTTCTCCAAACATATGTTGCCTGAAGAGTGGACATGGCTGGATAAGTGAATGGAAAAGAGGGGAATCATCTGGAAAATTGGGAGAGAAATAATAAGCAGGGAAGTCAGGAAGGGTGAAACAATGATCTCTCTCTCTCTCTTTCTCTCTCTCTCTCTCTCTCCCTGTGTGTGTGTGTGTGTGTTGGTCTCTTTCTCTGTCTCTCTCATATTCCTTCAGGGCATTTGTCTATGGGGATTGTGATCTCTCTGCCTTTCATGCTCATTATTGTTCTGATAAGGAGGAAACAGTGATTTCCATGCTTTCACCTCATCCTGCACTACGAACTGATTTTGCTACAACTTCCACAGTCAACTTTTGAGAATTAACCTCTTATTCTTTACTACATGTTGAACTAACATGGGATTTGTAGACACTTCTGTGGCATAGACTCTTTACAATCTGGTAAATCTCTTGTAAACTCTTCTCAGAATAATGGTTCTAAATGAATATAATAAAAAGTACACAATGACAAAATCCAACTTCATTGATAAACAGTTATAAAAATCTTTAAACACAGTCTATTGTGTAGTGTGGTAACATATGTACTTTTATACATTAAGATCTAGCAGCAAAATAATTATAATCTAAAGCAGTTTAGCATTAATGTCCTTTGAAGTAAATACAACTGACATGTAATATGAAAGTATGTAATTTCTGTTGGTAATAAAGTCTGAAAATATGACCGGATAACATTTTCTACACATATTTGACAACAGAACATGTGGGAAGCATTTATTAACATAGCATTTGATTCAGAAATGTTAATTTAGCCAATGTCAACATTAGACATTTGGTTTTTCTTTCTGGCAAAGGAAATTGGCATTGGAAGAAGAATTTCAAATTTCACTTTTGCCATTAGACAAGCTACACATTGGGTAAATGACTAGCTAATGAGAAAGCCAGGGTGAGATAGGCTTGTTCCCTTTGGCTGAGCCTGTCATTACTCTCATGTTTATCTTCAGCATCATCAGCACTGCTGCACTAGGTTAGAAATTATCACTCTGTTGAAAAGAAGAGCAAGTTCCAGCTCTGGGTGTTGAGTCAGGGAGGGTTTCTCAGGTAGCTGGTACAACCTCACAAAGCCCTAGCAACTGAAAATTCAATTTTTGTCATTACCACACTATAAAAATCTTTATGTCAATAGTGAGGTGTGGTAACATCTGCTTTGTATTTATCCAGTGCTAAGTTATTTGCTTTGTATTTGACATATTATTTAACCCTCAAAGTAACTCTTAGAGATAGATTATATTCTGATTGTATAAACAAGGAAACTAGAGCTCAGGGAGTTGAAGTAATTTGCCCAAACAAACAAAACAAACAAAAATCTTAAGTGGAGAAGCTGAACTTCAGCCCTAAAGTTTCCTGGGTTTGAAGTCCATTATAAAGCTGGGCCTGGTAGTGTTGTGGGCCACCTACATGGGAGGCTGAGGCAGAAGGATTACAAGTTCAAGGCCAGCCTGGGTAATTTTGTAAGATCCTGTCTTAAAATTTAAAAAATAAACAAGTAAAGAAGAATGCAGAGTTCCGTGATAGAGTACTTTTTTAGCATGTGTGAGGCCCTAGGTTTAATCCCCAGTTCAAGGAAAGTAAGGAAAGAGGTAGGGAAGAAGGATAGGCTGGTGGGAGGGAAGAAAAGAAGGAAGAAAGAATGAAGCAAGTAAATAAGAAAACACCATATTTACTGAAAAGCTACCTACTAGGTTTGATTTGAGTATCCCATTTTCAGATGGCCTGCACATCAATTTTCTCAAAATATTCTTGCCACACCTCTTCCGAATAGCTGACAGTCTCAAAATTGGTGGCCACAAATGCTACTTTAGAACCAGCTCTAAATTTTTGCTAGTTTATGGAAAACTTTCAAATGGCTGTACTTATCACTCATAGTCTAGTGTTAGTGGTAATGAAAGGATACATGGCAGCAAAGTAGCCTGTTACAATCAAATGAAAGAATAGTAAAATTTGACTTCACTGAGCTCACTGTGATCAGCATTTTGCATTTCCACACTTCGTTGTATCTTCTTCACAGGAATCTTTCTCAGTGAGGATTATTCTTTCTCTTAGTTTTAAAGGTGAGGAAATGGATGTGTCAACTAGCTAGGTAATTATGCTAAATTAGCACAGCAAGTAACTGGCAAGGCTGGCTTCAAACCTATGCCTTTCTACTATCAAAACTATTTAATTATTAAATTAATCTGAAAATCCTTATGCACACTTAAGCGTTATTGTTATATTTTTGTCATGTCTAAAACGATACCAATACAGAATTTTCCAGAAGGAAATGCATAACCACTGAAGAGAATGTCTAGAAATCTGAAACTCCTTACCTGCACATTCTTCCACTGACTTTAATTAATTTAATTTAATCTAATTACCCAATGGATGATGTCTCCCTCCTTTCTTAACTTGTTTAGGGCAGTTCCAAGTTAGTTGACTTCTGAGAGTTATTGAGTAAGAAACATTATAAATTGTTTAGATTAGGACTTAGTGTGTTTAGAAGCCATTTCATAAGTTTGCCTTTTCTGTTACTGGCTGTGGTACTGCAGGCGCTGTGGTGAGGAACACCCTCTCCCAAAGACACACGGTGGATGACAAAACTCCAAAGTTAACATGTTGTTTACAGCTATGGAGACAAAGAGAATGGACAAGCAGAGGCTCAAACGTAATTGCAAGGCTTAGAGTCCCTGTTGGGAACTAAAATGTTTATTGGCTTTCCTTGTGCAATTCAGTGTTCTTCCTCCAAAGGCTCCACTCCAAACTTGGAACTTCTCTAGAGACAGATATCCTTTGGGAGAATGCCAGGAAATACCAGGTCTCAAAGTGAAGCTGGGGAGATGGTGGAGAAAAGGGAGTCACACATCTACTTGGGAATCTTGTTGATAAATTCCATCCATCCTTCTATAAAGCAATTTATAGGCAGTTGTGGTTTTAAAATGATGGATGTATGTATACTGATAAATCTTAGCACAGGTCAGTAAACTTTTCAGAGATGCTAACGTCATGCAAGGAATTAAATGTGCTGACATCTATAGAAAGACCCAATCCCATCTCTGCCCTCATTTACACAGGGACAGACATACTGTATTTGATATGCATTATAAAATTATGATGGGGGGGCTGGAGAAATGGCTTAGCGGTTAAGCGCTTGCCTGTGAAGCCTAAGGACCCTGGTTCAAGGCTCGGTTCCCCAGGTCCCACGTTAGCCAGATGCACAAGGGGGTGCATGCATCTGGAGTTCGTTTGCAGAGGCTGGAAGCCCTGGCGCGCCCATTCTCTCTCTCTCTCCCTCTATCTGTCTTTCTCTCTGTGTCTGTCACTCTCAAATAAACAAGTAAAAAATTAAAAAAAAATTATGATGGGGGTATACCTGTTGGATGAATTATTCAGGACAACTTCATTCCAGATATCATGTAGGTTAGTGTGAGTCTTACTGAATTCAAGTTAGGTTTATTTCATTTCTTCTAATTAGATTTTGTATGCCAACAAAATGAAGGGGGAAAATGGTTCAGTTTAGAATAAAGTAAAATCATCAAAAGTGAAGTAATATTTCATAAAGCTTACCTCCTAAGAGAAATTATATAAAAAGATAGCACAGGAAAGTACTATTACAATTTAACAGTTAAAAGTCCAAAAGTTGGAACTGGAGAGAAGGCTTAGCATTTAAGGCACTTACCTATGAAACCTAGGGACCCATGTTCAACTCTCCAGATCCCACATAAGCCATATGTACAAGGTGACACAAGCACACAAGGTCGTACATGTGCACACGGTGGTGCAGGCATCTGGAATGATATTGTAGTGGATGTAGGCCCTGGTGCACCAATTCTCTCATTCTCTCTCTCTCTCATAAGAAATTACAAAAAGTCCAAAAGTTGGAATATTAAATAAAATACAGAAAAATTACTTGTTCTTAGCTTTTAAAAAAAGCTTAATATTCTATCTAGTATCTATATAGTATTTCTTTTGAAAACAAGCTTCAACTTTAAATAAATAGTAAAAGATGTCGCTTTGATTTGAAGCCAGTCTCATTCTAAAATGATCACTCTGTCCCCAACTTGTAAGGGAGGATTTGTCAATCTGATGAAGTCTTTCTTTTAGTTTTTTCTAACAGCTGTGTTCATGTAACTCATGATTCCTGTGTTTCCCGAGCCCTGGATAATTTCACACACATGTTGAGTCTGGGGCTCCACATTTTCAGAAGAATATGGAGACCTTGGAGGAGGTCCAGGGTAGACCAGCGGAAATGATTAATGAATTAGAAGTTGGAGTTTATGAAGGAGGTTGTGAGGTCTGATCTCCTGCTATGAGAAAAGTCTGAGTGGTGACTTAATAACACCAGAAGGATAGTAAGCAGCTGTTCTCCATCTTCACCAAGGTTGGATGAAATAAAATCAGATATAAATTGCAAAAAGAATATGTTACAAACAGGAACTTCCAAGTATTAGCATTGCTGGATTCCATAACTCCTCAGAAGAAGCAGTCTGAGGAGGAGAGGATGTTTCTTAAAGGCCTGTCTTTTAAAGAATCTACTTAATCATATATAGAATAATTATATGCCTCAAACAAAAGGTATTTGTCTCATTTCTTCTTCCCCGCTCTTCACTTACCTTTTGCTTACCTTTTGAAAACACTGATGCCAACCAGCCATGAGTAATAATAACCAGTAACCATACCTAGGGCACTGCTTAAGTTTAGTGAGCCCTCTCTAGCCCCCAGGAGTGAGTTCCCTGACATCACCACTGCCTCTGGCCAGGAGAGGCATGCTGACATTCAACACACTATACACTATAGCAAACCTAAGGAAGACAAAATGGCATAATTTTCTACCCATAACTAATTCACAAATGGTCCGATGTATTAAAATACAACTCATGACAAACCCCTAAAAAGAACAGAGATGTGTTTTATTTTACCTGCCTATGTCTTAATCCATGGAGCAGTGTCTGACATGTGGTAGATGCTTCACAAGTTTTCATCGGTTGAATGTATGTAATTATAATTCAAGAACCTGAAATCGAGGAAGTGAAGCCCCTCAGACATTTCTAAGTCACACTGTTGCTAGGCAGAGGTGAAGCTCACTGTGCTGCAGACCTGTGCTGTGGAGGTGCCTCTCTTCACTACGCCTGTATGATCGCGGACCATGTCAAGGGAGTCAGCTGCACATCCTGCCTAGGGTTTTCATCACAATGATCACTTACCACATATCAGCATCACAGAAAACTCTTTGCTCATGTTCTTAATATGACTTTGTATGAGAAGCACCATGACTAGGTTTTTATTCTAAATTATTTTTATGTACTTGCTTCACTTTGTTTAGCAGTAGAAAAACTCTCACTTTAATCATCACAAAATGAAAAATATCTGGGCCTCAAAAATAAGGTGACTTTTCCTGATTTGGTTCACTGATCCTGAAACCCCGAGGCTTAAACTTACTGACACAGCCAACAAACACCATAGTTAGTTATCACTGTGGACTCTAACTTATCTCCCAAATTTTCAATCTCATACCCTTGGTGACTATGTTTACGTATATATTTCAATGTGTAAATTAATTCATTCTTCATTATTAATTTTTAAATATCCTCAAGGAAAATCTGCAATTCTGAGGAATAGAAGTAGATGATTCTCATATGTTTATTGGATTGGCTGCTGGAATTTCATAATGATTTTTCACACATTTTTATTAGATATTCAAATGAAGTCAATTTTGGACTTTCTTGTCCTACCCTCCAAATCTGGGATCTTACATCTTTTGTCTTTTGCTTTTTTCTGCCACTAATAGTTCTGCCAGATCACATAGTTCCTGTGACGGGTGTTGACCAATTTGATCACATTTGAGGATGGTATAGAGCTTTTATTTCCTTTTTAAAAACATAGTCTCATGTATCCTAGGCTGGCCTTGAACTCACTATGTAGCTGAGGATGACCTTGAACTTCTGATCTTCTTGATTCTACCACCCAACTTCTGGAATTATAGACATACACAACCATGCCTGTCGTGTGCCATGCTGGAGATTGAAACCAGGGCTTTGTTTATGCCAAGCGAGCACTCTACCAACTCAGTCGCATCTGTAGCCCAGAACTATTCATAGAAGTACTACCCAATGAACAAGGAAACAATTTTTCCCTTAAAGTTTTTCTCAGGACAGGCCTTATTCAACAATTTCACAAATTGTGAGTGACACATTTCAAGGCCAAATTCAACCTTTAAAATCACACAGCATGGATTTGAAAATATTTTTGTCATTATGTGCATGGAGGAAATTTTCTGTTTACTTATTGTTTTCCATGTATTAATTACTTTCCCCAATTTGCAAAAGTGTTTGAGGTCAATTTATTTGTTACTAGACATTTTTTTGCAGAGTATGAAGGCATGAGTAACCAATAAATTTCAGTAACCATAATTAAACATAAAATGCTTGTAGTGATAACAGAACTGACCTCACCCAATTAAAATTAGTAACAGAAAAAATATGTCAGTGTCAAATCTGAACCTACTGCCTCTGTTCCCACTGGGGTAACAAGGATAAGTTTACATTGCCTGACAAGAGTAGGTGGGAATCACAATTCTGTGTGATGCTTTTCCTCAAAGAACATTGGGTTAGGACAGTATAAAACCATAGACCAAAAGAAAGAAAGACTGAGAATCATACGGCATTAACTTGTAAGCCTCCTTAAAGTAACATAAGTGGTCAAGTTTTCCTTCCTTTTAGTGACAGAGAAGATGCTCCTATCAAAAATTCAGAATCTTTTTTGCCAATATTTCTATTATATCAGAAACTAGACTTATAGAGGAAGAAAAATGCATCTCCACGTTCTTAGCCTCACTTTTGAGCATAATAAGGAAGTAATATGCAGACACTTAGCATGCTGAAGTTCAGGAATAGGAGAATTGCAAGTTCAAAGCCAGGCTGGAGTACCTAGTGTGACCTCTGTGGGGGAGGGGGGGCACAGGGTATGCAAGGGAGAAAGATACAAAGGATAAACTTTTTGTAAAAATTTGATCGTAAACTTCCAAAATTCTGTATATATTACCTAAATAAAAATTCTCTAAATTCAGAGTTTTCTGCAACGTGCTGATGCTTGATTTATTTTGGTTTCTTTGTTTTTCAATATAAGATATGCTTGTTTGGCAAGTAGACTGAGTGGTGTCTAGCTGTTTAAGTAACACTATAATCACAAATCAGTACTCAATAGTGACAAGGAGGTCTAATCACTGGGTTTATCTGAATGAGCACCTGATCTTTTATTTCTAAGTGATGCTGCCTCTTCTTGTCCTCAGCCAATATGCACCGCACATTGGATAGTGAAGGTATAAACATATATCTGATGGCAGGAAAGAGTAGGACTGAGAGGATTGGCCACAGACTCATCCAATCACAGTCTCAGAAAAGAGGACGCTTTTTCCTTCAGCAAAAAAAAATGCTGACATGGTAATGTGAATCCAGCAGATAAAAGATTTGCCATAACTCCTAACTAAGCAGTATTTACAGTGCTAGTAACAATTGTGGACATTCACTTGCCAGAGATTTTTTTTTTTTTTTCACGAAAGAAGTAAATTACAATTGAGTTTCAAAACCTGGGTACTTTCCAACCATAATTTCTTTTACAAAATCTACGGTTGGAAAGTAGGCATCAGGTTGGAGCTAATGTAAAGTTATTTTACAGTTTGGTATAAGACTGTTCTGGTTCCTTTTAAAGAAACACAAGGATTTTTTTTATCATAACATAGGCACTTACATTATATCATAGTAACAGAAGAAATTGAGTCTTTGAGGTGGCCCAAGCCCAGCGTGATGCCCTCCTCCACTGCCTTCTGGTTACTGTGGACATTTCCTAGGCATCACACATTTCCCAGCGAGCCTCACCACCAGTGCTGCAGGGTGGCTTATATTGATCCTGGGCTCCATCAAGTAGACAGAGGGACAGAGCTAAATGTGTGACCTCTAAGAATATGCATATACTTGAATAACTTGTCTATCTAGACTAGCCCTCCCCCCCAAAAAAAATATAACCCACATTCTAAACACTTGCTTTTCTTGAAGGGGAGAAGTGAGAAGCAGAGGTGTTTGCAGCTGGATTGTGTGAACTCAGGAACATTACTCTGCACTGGGTCTCAGCTCCCCCAAGTACAGCCCAGGAGCAATGATTCCAGAGGCCCTTAGAAGATCTGGAACAGCAGTTGTTAGCGAGCTCCCTTTGTTCACTATCAACTCAGGTTAATTAAACCCACTATGCAATGACAGTATATATTCTGTTCACTGGCACATTCTTGATGACCATAGAAGGTCTGGGAAGGGAAACTGTTTATGAGTCTTTTCCTTTAGAGAAATTAATGTTGAAGTGTTTAGGAACATTCTTCTAGCAATTAATCTTATCAATTATTAAGTTAAACCCCTTTAAGGTTACAGAAAAGTACAAGGGGGGTGGACACCGGCGCGCGCGCGCGCACACACACACACACACACACACACCTGGCCTGCAGGACTTCCCGCGGTGGGCTGCGAGGTGGGGGGGATGCTTGTGTCTGAGACTCATCTTTGCATCTCCTAAGATCCAGTGTTTCCCAAGATGTAACTTCAGATCATCTGTATGCCAGTTGTTTGGGGTGCTTCTGAAAATGTTAATTCCTGGACCCTGCCTCAGTCATGCTAAAGCTTAACTCCAGGAACCTTCTCCATTCACTCACATAGGTTCTTATGATGCTACCAGAAGGGTCCTGGGCTGGGATCCCTGTAAGGTCGGTGCTGTGTTTTGCTCTAAAGTTTAAAGTCTTCCCTAAGCTTGCGGATTGGTGGAGTTTATCTAGATGAATACTCAGCAGCCGCAAGCCAGGTGGGCCGTCTAATGGGCAAAGGGGGGAGAGTAGTTCTTTGGCCCCTAGCCATGTAAATCTTCCCTCAAGTACAGGTAAAAGAGAAGCCCAAAGAGGAGGGTGGGAAAGAGGAGCTAAACGACTCGCCCCGTCCCTCCCCGCCCCGCCCCCACCCGACCCCTGCCCGTAAACTCTGGCTAAAGCAGATTTAATAGCAAATCTCCATGTATCTTTGCCGCCCGGGCTCGTTATTAAAAGCGTTGGCTCGTGTAAGTCTGCCAGGGCTGGCAGTGAAAACATCTGCAATAGCACGCAATGGCCCCCGGAACGGAATTGTTCTTCTAATAAAAGATGTATCGTTTTCAATGCGCTGGATTCTGATTCTGGTAATTCGTGCACTCGAGTGTCTATTTCGAGGCAGAGGAGGTATCATATGACAGCGCGCGCGTCAGGACGGCGTGGAGCCCTCTCGTGGACTCCCACCCGCTTTCCCATTCACCGGCGAGCGAGCAGGAGCCCTCCCCGCTCCCGCCCAGATCCAGTGGAGATCCGCGCTCCGGGGGTGCGAGCGTTGCCTCCACCATGCAATTTCCACTATCAATAATTTAACTTCTTTGCTACAGAATAGGAGATAAGCCGGGCACGCAAGGCTCGGGTCCAAACCCCGGCCCCAGTTCACCGACGGGAAGGGGAAACATAGTAAGTGTCTGGAGCGTGGGGACCGAAGTCTTCCCCCAGCAGCTGTCTTGATGGTCACTTGGACAAGTAGTGGCTGAAAAGGTGGGTTTCTGTCTTTTCTCTTTCCATTGGGCTGGTCGCTCAGCTAGCTAGCTAGCCTCTGGATCTGGTGAGGTCTTGTCGTGGCCCCTGCTTTCTGGCAGAAGCAAGTAACTTGGTGTAACGTTACCTGAGGTCATTCATGAATAAAAAATGCTGTTATTATCTTAATTGAATTCCTATTAGGCAAACTCGGGGGAGGTCAGGGCGCGAACTCTGGTTAAGCCGGCGTGTTTAAGGGAGTTGAGTAAGCCCAGGTTGACCCCACACACACACACACACCCGCGACCCCGGGCCCGGGAAAATTTCATTGTGTGCTCTCCTTTCCAAGCTCCGTGGTGCGGGAAGGTGTGACTGTGTTGAGGGGAAATGGACACCCTCTCCCACAGAACTTGGGTGCTGGGATAGCAGAGAACCAGAGAGTTGCAAACCAAGAGAGAAAGTCCTCCTGTGCGCATCCCGTTCGCACCGCCTTGCTCGCGCCCCGGCGCCCATCCCCGGGCGCGGGACAGCGTGGTCCTCGACAGCGGTCCCCAGCCGCGGGCTTCTCGCGGGCGCAGCAGGCAGGCGTCAGGCTCCGGGGACGACGGGATGGGTCCCGCGGGGCTGGAAGACGGGCTGTCGGAAGCGCGCAAACGATCCCCGCGGGTCCCTGGGGGCTGAGCCGGGGCGAGGAAAAGGCGCGGCGTCCCCTTTAAGCGGCCGCCCCGAATGGGCATCCGAAGCGCGGCGGAGCGGAGGGAGGGGTGGGGGCGGCGCGCCTGGACCAATGGAAGCTCAACCGAAGAGCTAAATAATGTCTGACCCGGGCGCAGAGCGCAGGCTGGAGCTCTGGGTGCCGCTCGCCGCCCCACGCATCCCGGGGTCCCTGGGACTCCCCGGCCGGAGGAAGAAGCCGGCCCGGCGCGCTCCCCGCCTCCTCCCGGGGAAGCTTGGATGAGACGCGGGAACTGTAGCTGCCGCCGCTGCTGTGGGGCCGGCGGGAGACGGAGCCGCGACGGGGACCGGGGAGGGGCGCGGTGGCCACCGGCGGGACGACGATGTGACTCCGCTGCCCGGACTCCCAGAGCTTTTCGTGGACCCCGAGGTAGGCGACGGCCCGGCGTGGGTCTGAGCGCGGGAGCCGCGCCTCTCCCGGGGAAAGTTAGCCGGGGCACCCAGAAGTTGTGCGACGGCAGCACCCGGTCCGTGCGGGAGAACCGAGGGGCTGGGGCGGCTCCGGGGAGCCTGGCGCTCCCGCCCCACGGCCCGTTCGGGGAGGTGGGGGACAGCGGGTACCCTCGGGGAGCGGGGTCCCCAGGTCCCTGGAGTGGGAGAGAAAAGGCCAGCTGAAGAGGCCAAGTGTCGCCGTGGGAGCTCGAGGCGTCACGGGAGCCCCGAAGCCCTCGCGCAGACCAGGAGTCTTGAGAAAGGTGGCCTCGCCTGGGGAGAGGGTGCGAGCCGGGGCGCGAACGCGATCCTCGGACGGGGCGCGCTTCGCCACGGGCTTGGGGGTGGGGTGGGGTGGGTCTTCGCGTCCTCCGCCTGCCTCTCTCCCTCCCCGCGCATCAGACCGACTCTGTCACCTGCTCCCAAGTGGTACCAAAGCGGACTGAGAGCCGCTCCAAGGCCAGAGTCAACTGGGGGAGTCTGGGGGCGGTCTCGTCGGGACCAGAGGGTCTGCGAGCGTCCCAGAGCGGCTCTCTCCACACCTCCGCCACGCCGCGCGCCTCCCTCCGAGCCTCCCGAGGAAGGAAAAGTTTTCACTGCCCCGGAGTGGGTGGGGTGTGTATGCAGGATGGACCGACTGGATTCGGTGTGTCTGGAGATGCTGAGCCGAAAAAGAGGCATAGACGAACGAGCTGAGCCTGGCAAGAACTCGCTGGGAGTTTGGGGGTTTTGTGAAGAACTGGACATTACAGACTAGGGGCTCCCCAAGGGGAAACAGCCACAGGCTGCAGAGGTGAACTGATGTCTCTGTCCCAGCAGCTTGGGTGTTGTGGATGGAGCTTGGACGTAAGACCCTGGTGTGTGCGGTGCTGGGTGTGTGTGGTGAGGGGACCGAGCTGTTGGGGGTGGGGGGGGGTGGGGAGAAAATGAGGAGGATGGGAGGAGACCTGGAGGAGGGAGGATCAGAGGAGCGGCGCTAGAGAAGGTGTAGGGCGCCCTCTGCTGGACACGGTGCGAAGAGCGGCGGCTGGGGCCTTAGGCTAGGGGGTTGGGAAATGGGAAGGGATAATTATGCAGCAGGATCCTCTGGGAGGCTCCTGGAAAGGACTGTTGAATGGTGCTTCTGACCAGCTTCCTGGGACGTGCGGCTAGTCGTGAATTGTCGCTTGTCGCGTTTCTTTGGTTCCGAAGCAAAAGGCTTTCTTCGCGTTTGGAATGGGATGCTTTGATCAATCACTGTTGGTGACGAGCTAGGACTTCCTGGATCTTGTTTTAGCGTCCTCCCTCTATCTTGCAATATGGGTTCCTCCTTATGCAGGACTGGCGTTGATAAAAGCAAAGCAAAGCAAAGGAAAGCACGTGACTGTTCATTAAGCCTTCTAGTTATCTGTTAAAGCAGAGCAGCATACAAGTGGAATGAGGGATTTGCTCAACTTTTTGAAAATATCTCCCTCCCTTAATTTTTATTCAAAATCGCTTTACACATTAGTCATAAGACGAAGAGCCATTTTGATTTTATAATTCGATTTGACACATTTTATTTATTTACGAATTTAGTTCATCTACACATCGGAGCCTTCAGTGTTTACATCATGCAATATTACTTTTAGGTTGAAGATATTCTTGATGATGTCATGATCGTTTTAATCTCCTACACATGGTAGATCACACAGGGTGTCGAAATGACACTAGGAAGTTTTGGCCCTGAGAACAGCACTTCTTTAAAACAATCACTCCTAGTCCCTGAGTTTGCATGAGACTTCTTTTTTAATGTTACATCTGAACTAGCAGCAGAGGTAACAGAAAGGAAAGAGACACTTGTTGAAATGTTACTATAATCTTTCCTGGAATTTGAAAAATGTTGGTTACCATTACTGGAATTCCAGGACCATAAAGTTGTTATCTTTCTTTTTTTTTTCTACCTTAATTTTTAAGATGGGATAAATGTTGGTAAATATTACTAGCATTATGACACAGAAAGTATAATGTGTATAGAACTATTTTAATATTAAAACATTTTCCAATTTGTGAATGATTTAGTCAGAAAGAAATTATTTCCAGGCAAACAAGACTCACGTACATGTTTTGAAACATCAACACATTTCAGACACACTTAGACATCACATTTTTTAGAAAACAAAATAACAGTAATTTTTCACATACTTCTGAAGCCTTTCATAAGCCCATTCAAGTCTGAGTTAGTAATTAGAAATCTTGTTTATTTTAAGGTGATATTTAAGGCTATCTAAAAGGATAGGCAACTTTTAAATATATCTAAATAATAAAGCACTTAGGGAATCTAATTTAGGAAGTTCTTCCTAAATGTAACTTTTATCTGCGAGCAAAAGGAATCTAGAAAGGGATCATTTGCCCTAGAGTGCATTCATTTATGCTATGTAAATTTATTGCTTAAATTTCATGATGGCCAATGTAAAGAGGGAGCCATGGGGTGTTTGTTGCTGGTTCCTTTTGACTTACCAGGAGGGAGAAATCATGTAAACGTCAATGAAAATTTCTAAAATGTTGGCTTGGAAGCCATCGGATTTCCTGTTTAAATGGGGCACCATTAGAATGCAAGCTATTCTTGGCTTCACGGAATCTTTTAAGAGTCCCAGCTTTTTAATAGTCAAAATGTAGATGATTGATAATCTCATGTCTTCCAAAAATAAATAGCTATGGTTTGTAGCTGAGCACATAGAACAGACTGAACACACCCACCTGATGGTGTACCAAAGAGCTGGTTTTCAATGTTTACATTTTTTTACATTCACCTTTTAAAACCTTCTGTAAATCAATCTCTTCCTCCCTCCTTTCTGCCAACACCCCCCCCCGCCCCCTCCCCGCCAAACACACACATTAACACAATCAACAGACTTGGGTCTAATAGACTTCACCTTCTAAGCATGGAGAAAATCAAAGTGAAGATGTACACAATGTGAAGTCACGTACAAGTGGTTCATTAACAATTTACAATTTAGGGATTTAAATTCCAGAGTAGTGCAAAGAACACGTTTGGACTTCCTGAATGCAAACAGAGAATGGACAATAACTAATTCCAGAGTCTTTTGAAAGCTACTCCAATGTCAGAAGTATATAGAACTGATTTTATTGTAATGTTTAAAACATTCCCTTGTGTGGAAGGTTTGGGTTTGTGTGAGGGGCTCTTCCCGCCCAGTGCAAGTGAATATATCCCTCTAATAGGGTAATTGCTCACTTGCCTCAACTTGTTTCCAAACAATTGCTATGGAGCACTGGGTTTCCACTAATTGCAAAATTGCTGCCTAATTGAAGGACTCTCAGCCATCTAGAAGCAGCCATTCAACCACTGGCAGGCTCTGTGATGTCAAGCTGTGAGTTGCATTTTAACAAGGAATCAGAAGAGAATTTTGCGGAAATCTAGGTTTGAAATGTTGGCTATTGTTCAATGGAGGAAGAAATCTGAACGAGAATCACACAGCTACGTAGTGATAACTTTATTAGAATGAATAATATTCACAGGTGAGCTTTAGAAGTGAATGGACAGAGTTTCTGGTTATTCTTTCCCCATTTATTGAGTGTGGAGCAGTACATGGTGTTGACAAATGAAATCCATGTGGCATTTGCATGAGGTGCGGGGGTGTAACTCTGGGGACTCTTAAGGTTTTTGGTGCTTTTTAGCTTAGGCGTGTGCATCCTGAAAGTTCCTTTAAACTTCCACTTAAGGCATAGAATTATTTAATTCTAAATAATGTTATATTACATGAATCACTGCATTTCCATAATATTTATATTTATATTTATATTTATATTAAAAGCCTAGGAAAAGTATGGACCCAAGCATTGAATATATGCAATTACTATTGACATGCAAAATAATAGAACTGTTGACACTGAAAATCTATTTAGGGAGAAGGAGTAGCATGTTTTCCAAGTGGGACAGAACATGCTGTCTTTACTGTAAGACATGAGTACTTGATAGATAAGAAGTATGGGCACTTTCATTTACATGTAAGTTCAAATGCAAACTTGGAAACACTATTAGAAACAAATTTGACCAAATATACTGGCTGGCTAAAGAAGTAGCTCTTGACCTTCGGTTTCATCTATACATTGCCTGAAGTTGGAGGATGGGCTGCATTAGGTGAGTTAGGAGGCAGGATATGGGATGGGAGAGTGATTGGGGGCAGCAACATAAATTTACAAGCTTCAATGACAGCCATAATAAAGTAAAAGTTTATTTCTAAAGAGCCCAAAGAGTTACGAATCATATGCAGTTTTCCCCAAAGGTTCACTTGAAAGAACTTTTCATTTGTTGTCATGGTATATTATGTCCTGATTTTGAAAGCTTGCAGAACCAAGTAGCTTTTACATGAGCTTTCATCTTGGTTCATTTGGTCTGACTGAAACTTTATGCCGGCCTTCTGTGTTTTTGATATGCCTCTGCATTTGTGGATGGAGGAGGACAGGCGAAGCAGGCTTCCATGATTCAAATGTAACCAATAAATGTAAGAATCAAATGATTTAAACAAGATTACTATACTTTAAATTTGCTTTTTAAAAAAATGTACAAAGGCTTACTTACTACTATGTATGAGATTAAGATGTATATAACAAAAATTTACAGGAAGCTTTGAATTAATTTAAACAATTCATCAAAAATTGAAGTAACAGTGCCACCTAGAGAACAAAATCAACCCTCTTTACCAGTCAACCTGGTTCCATAAAAGCTATTTTCCAAGGCTACAGTTTCCAGGATTTCCTTGCCATTTTAAGCAGATTTGGTGTGTATGGAGGAAAGGATAGAAGGGTACATTTGGGGTTGTAGGTGAATCTTGAAATAAACAGGTCCACAATTGAGCACTTATTCTCAGTTCTGTTAGTATTTTAATGTAGACTTGGTGCCACAGATCAAGGGCTGGTCTTCCTAATATTTAGTATTTTAAGGGTATTACTGTAGCACTGAGTACAAAGGTTCTGATTTCACTCATTTGCCACAGGCAGTTCATTACCCTTTATGAGTTATAAGAACACAAAATGAATGGAGTAGGAAGACTTTAAAGAATGCCTTTCATCTCTGATCTAATTTTAACTTTAATGATTTGAAAAGATTTAAGAAAAAAATAGAGGGTAATATATGTAAAATGATTCAAAATACCAAGAAAATGAATAAAAGAGAAGTGGAAGATGATAAGGATCATTCAACCTTGGAATTGTTAAAGATACACATCTGAGGCAGTATCAAAAGAGTAATGAGCCAGGGTCGTGCATACATTCAGAGGTAGGAACTCCATGAGTTCAAGGCCACCCTGAGACTATACAGTGAATTCCAGGTCATCCTGAACTCAAGTGAGACCATACTTGAAAAATCAAAAAAGAAAAAGCATAATGGAGTCAGTAGCCAATGATTATAAGTTGAGTCAAATTATGTCACTGACAGAGTTTGTATTTCATTTATATCTGTATATTCCCACAGTATCTCTCATGGGCTGGTGGCAAATGAGTCACATTACTAAAAGTTGTTAAAGGATGAAGAGAGTCATTAAAAGTTGCTTTAGATTTTTTTTTAATTATTTATTTATTTATTTGAGAGCGACAGACACAGAGAGAAAGACAGATGGAGGGAGAGAGAGAGAATGGGCGCGCCAGGGCTTCCAGCCTCTGCATACGAACTCCAGATGCGTGCGCCCCCTTGTGCATCTGGCTAACGTGGGACCTGGGGAACTGAGCCTCGAACCGGGGTCCTTAGGCATCACAGGCAAGCGCTTAACCGCTACGCCATCTCTCCAGCCCTTGCTTTAGATTTTGACTAGTTACCTAGACAATGAAGGAATTTAATGTCTCTAGAAAAAGTGTTTATTTGTTTTGCTGATAGAATGACAGGAATTGGAGGAAATATGTTTAATAATACCTGTTTTCCCACATACTTATTCTAAAAGTTATTTCATTTTAAAATTTCTCATACATAATTTGATTCACTCATGAAATTATGTTTGGAACATTTGAAATGTTAAAATTATTTAGATAGCAACTATAAAATTACGGGTGGATTTATTTTAAATGTCTTCATATTTTTGGATGCCAGTTGGAGATGCCGGTTTCTATGTGTTTCAGGGACTGAAATATAGTGTATATTAAATTTGTGCCAGACTCAAAACAAGTAGCCTGGCCAAAGAAAGCCATTGTACTGTATACACTTTCTAGTATCCATAGAAGCAACCACATGCTGAAAACTGTCATATTAAGAAAAGAAAAAAAAAAGAGAAGAAATCCTCTCCAAAGAGAGTGTGAAGAGTGAAAAAGATGCTCACTCAGTGAAGTTGTTGCCACATGGCACTTGGTCCCATCAGTGTGGGACTTGGAGCTTCCGTATTAGCAGCGGCATTTTTTCCAGCCCCCCTGCCTTTAAAACCTGAAACTAGGCCCAAATGGAAATCAGTTTCTCTATCCTTTCACATGTTCACTTATTTCGTGAATGTGTTTTTGAATACAGACAGCATTCCTTTTCATGATGTAGAATTTCAAGATGGAGAAACCTACAGTCATGATGCAGGAGGGAGACTCTTGGCTGAGTCCCAGGCCACATTCCTAGACCACACTCTCCAAGGTGTTCTCTGTTATGCAACACTGGGGAAGAACACCCAGCAAGAAGTGTTGGCTGGTGATGTGTCTGAAGGCACAGACGATAGACTTATCATATCGAATCAGAAAGCCAACAGGGATTTCAGACATTCTGCTGAATGATAGAAGCTAGTTCATTTGCATTTCCTTAAACGTAAAAATTCTGTTAGGAAGTTTCTAAAAGCCAGATGCATAAATACACACTATAGCAGGGAATTGGTGGTATTGGCTTGGGGGATGGTTTATCAGCAGCTTGCAAAAACCAGACCTAAATATTGTAAATGTCTACAGGTTCAGTGTGAGCCAGTGGTATAATCAGAGACTGGCTGTTTATATAACTACTGAAACTTTGGGCTTGGCTAGCAGAGGCATAATACACACATGAAGATGCTCTCTTCTACTTACTTGTGAATTCAGGAGGTGACTACTTGACTCTCTAATCTTGGTGTGGATTTGTCTGTGGTATTCCTAGATCATGCAATATGCCAATGTAAGTTTCTGACATCAACTCAGAAATATTTACCTTCTCATGCAAAGAAACAAACTTCTATATAATTCTTCTGTGGGAACAAAAAACACCCCACATGATTAGTATATGGAAGTAGTTCCTACTTTCCTTGTAACACCAAACCCATGCCCATTTCCTAGCCTTTTCTCTCTTGAGTAGGCCAGTCAGAGTAAAACTGGGAGAGATTACATTTTTTTCTGTTCTTTGAGACAAACTCAAGACAAATACATGCCCAATATCCCCAAATTGGTAACTACTGCTGCTGTGAATTCATGAGTGCAGTACCATGTTATGTTAGATGACAGAGGTCCACAGTACTCCTACCTATTCCCAGCTCTTTATGACCCCACTTGCAATTGGAGATACAAATAGAATAGAACATGTGGAACTCTTGTTCTTGAACTCAGTGGTCGTCAGAAATTCCTTTGAAAAAATTTAAAATATAGATACGAGGGCCTAGACTCCTAGCTTTGGACTGAGAATGTGTTGTGTTTAGAAACCTACACAGATGGCTCTGCAGTAAGACAACTTTGAGAACTGCTGGTATAAACTGAATATCCTGTAATTTCAAGACTCACAGCACTTACTTCATTGTCCAAATACTTGGATTAGAACATGGCTAGAAGGGATTTGTACCCTTGCAAATAATCAGATGCCCAGAGACCCTGACATGGGAGGCCTATTGAAGATTCCTCTGACCTGAAAGGCATTTTCTATCTGAGGTCTTCCATACGAAAGCTGAAGACACCATCAATATTTCTGAACCTGAAGATGGAGTTTGATTCTAGGAAGGTAATGGGAGGGACTGAGTGTAAAGTGTTTAGAACAGTATTTGCCACTCCCATACTTTTTTATTAGGACCTTCTAACTCCAAAAGAACACCTTAGATAATTTATTTTCAAGAGTAAAATGCTTCATTAGCATGCCTCAGTCCAATTTACTTTTTCTTTCTCTTTTTATTCACCTAAATCATACCTGTTCCTCAAGACCCAGCTGGAATTTTGTTTCAGCTAGAAAGACTCCTGACCATAATGAGCATGCCCAGTTTGAGCTGTTTTCTGTATCTCCCAGTACAGCGGTTAATTTCCTAATCATTAAATCATGATTGAGCAGCATCTGTGTCAGAATCTGTGGCTAGGCACTTTGGGCATAATATCTAGGGAAGATGACCTGGAATGTCTCAAGATAGTCTATTGACTTCTTTGAAACATTTCCACATAGAAATTTCAAGCTTGAAACATGTGTTCCTGGAGCTAATGATTAAATTTGATTCCAAACATACTTTGTACTTGCTCTTTGATCTTGGAAAAGTAACATAAGTTCTCTGGGCCTACAACTGTGTTGAAGGAAATCCTTTTCCCCATTCTACATTTCCTCAAAATGGCTGGCTTCTCAAAGAAGAGGACACTGTCTGAGGAACACTGTACGCACACCCATCACCATTACTCCATAATCAGATTCATCTAATTGATACGACCCATTAACAGGAAGTCCCAGAGTGCATGGTGCCAGTTACATTGTGCTGGAACCACGATCCAGGCACTTTATACAGGGACCCTCCCTAATCAAAATACAAAAGAAGGTTTCATT
Source organism: Jaculus jaculus (assembly GCF_020740685.1). NCBI lineage: Eukaryota > Metazoa > Chordata > Mammalia > Rodentia > Dipodidae > Jaculus > Jaculus jaculus. The sequence goes on from NC_059109.1 coordinate 52,091,592, forward strand.
TGCTTTTTCTGGGCTACAAGTAGCTGGTTTCCTCTCTAGCATCTGGATAACAGGACCAAGTTAAGAGGCACTGCCAGCAGACTGCAAGTTAGAGCACCCCGTGTCATTATTTCCAGCCCCTGGAATGTTTCACTTCAGTAAGGTGAGGAAAGCAACGCTTGGGTTTCCGTGATTAGTTTAACATCACAGGACAGCTTTGACCATCCATTTAGTGGGAAGTCTGCTTACCAGATGACTATACATGCAGAGATGAGAAGGATTTTGGAGAGGAGAAGTGCTTTTTTAAAGAGTGGTTTTTCATTCAGTCTTTAACTTTGGTGTAAATGCTCCTCAGGGGAACATTTTTAGAAGTGTTTGATGTTTATATCTGATTTTTGGAGGTAAGTTGGAGGCCAGCTGTGTGTCGCAGGCAGAGTAACGGCTATCCATTTGGATCCTTTATTCGACAAAATCTCGTGTTTATGTTCAATTCTGTATTTTTCAGTTGCTCTCATACCTGTCTCCCCATTTCGTCTGCTAGACTTTACAGAGTCTGTAACATATACAACTGCAGATGACCACATTTGTGATCATTTAACGACATGTCTTACTTTTAAAGCCTGTCTTTGTCAGCCTCTTCTTGCTTTTTGTTTGTGTTTGGATCCCATCTTCTGGAAGGTTTCTTCCCTTTCCACTATTGCAACATCTCAGACACTTTTGTAAGTGCTTCTCATGCTCTTTCTCTGTTGCACCATGGTCTGCTCTTAACCTTGCATTATGCCCCATAGCCACTGGGGAGTTTGTAGGTCACAAAACCCTTTCCCATATGCCAGTGGTTCTTCGAGTGATGCTATGAGTCAGAGTAATGATTCTTAAGGGTCCTTAAATTTGCCTCCTCATGAATTTAACAAGTTTGCTGGTACAAATGGTCAAATATACATTTCATGGGGTTAGCTTTATATAATGGGAGAGAGGAAGGCTCAAATGCAGGGAACGACATTCTATTCAAGAGTCCTACCTTGTACTATAGTTGGAAACTGAGCTATTTCTATTATCTACCCAGCTTTGAAAATTATATATATAGCAAACTTCTGAGAAAATAGTCTTTTACTTTGTCCTCAGTTTGCAAAGGGATTACTGCACCATTCTAACATATATGAATTTGTACTGTGTACTTGCATTGGTACATTGTTCTTAGCAGTGGAGTTGTATATCTGCAGGAATGCTCACTTATAATTTTGATAGGTTTTCCCTAATTGCTCTCCCAAGGGCTGCAATTGTTTGTACTTCCACCAACAGCATATGAAAATATCTGTCTCTCCATAGACTCACAAACACTGTGTGAGGTGAGATGAGAAATGGGAGGAAACTTCTAAGGAAACAGTCATTTACTTTGTTCCCCGTTTGCAGTGGGATTACTGCACAGTTCCAATGGAAACGCTACCTCACTATGGACATGGGCTCATGCCAGCTCTAGTGACACAAATGGAATGGACCCGCGTTGCCACTTGCAGAATTTCCTGTAATGGAAAGTTGAGCATGCATTCATTATTCACCTAACTAGCAAGGCTGGCTCTAAAGAGCTTGAGTGTTTACTGGAACAGAAAAGGAAATTGCCCCACCACAATGTGCTGGACTCGCCTGGAAGTACTCTCTTTAGTTATTATTTCCAGGACTGAGTTTAAGATGTACACCTGAAGGCACAGAGAAGTCCTGCATTAGAACTTTTATACCCAAGGGATGTTCTTTTCAGCAATGATTCGACACTTCCCCCAAGACTTGTAATTAAATAATTAGTCCTTTATAAGGTAAACTAAAATGCCAGGGTACAATGTAAACAGCGAATTATGATGCAGCATTGCTAGACTTCCTCCCTGATGTTGCCAGGCAGTTCCTGGCATTATGCAAATAGAGAATACTAAGAAAAGCCCAATTTATGACCTGGATTACACATCCACATTGTGAATAGCATGTATCTCAGGTTATCCTCCTGTAATTGTTTATTATTCTCATTGGATTCAGTTCCACTGAATAGAAAAGTATGGCAAGTATAGTTTGTCAAAGTGGCAGTTTAATACAAATAGACTTTTATTTTATTTTTAAAGTATTTTATTTATTTATTTATGAGACGGGGGAGAAAGGGATGGAGGATGGGCATTCTAGGACCTCTTGCTGCTGCAAATGAGCTCCAGACACATGCACCACTTTGTGCAACTGGTTTTACATCAGTACTGGGGAAATCAAGCCTGGGCAGCAAGCTTTGCAAGCAACGGCCTTTATCCTCTGAGCTATCTCCCCAGCCTACACTTTTATTTTATGAGACAAGTTCTCACTGTTTAACCCTGGATGGTCTGAAGCTTGCTATGTAGATCAGGCTGTCCTTGGATTTGTGAACAATCCTCTTGCCTCTGACTTCTGGATTTTATGGCAGGTATGAGCCATCATGCCTGTCCAAAGGGAGTTTTTCAATGGAATTTTTGACAGGGATACTTCAAAAGGGGAAACCACTTTTCTTCCCTGTATGAAAAAGTCATACTTGAAAGCTCAGTAATGAATATACCTGGTCCTCACAAGAGATCCTTTCTGGATATAAAGATAGACTGCCAGAGCTAGCTGGCACCCCACTGATGAGCACACACTTCCCTTTACTTACTCATGCTTGTCAAGGCTTTCCCAACAGGCATTTCCAGTTTTGTTCTCAGACTCCTTGCAGATGCTTCTCTGAAAGTCTGCTCCCCACCCCCAAAGTTGGTGATGGTCGCAATGAAGGATTTCTCTCCTTTGTGCATTCACCATCTGTATTTTTTGCATCAGCTCAGCATGGCTGTAAGGTCCTCTTACCTTTGTTGATCATGCCAAGTGCCCCTAAAGTGCCAGTTGAATGATAGACCTATCCCAGGTCCTTTACTCCTTGGCCTGTTTTGACTCCATTGCTCTTGGCAGTCTCTGAGAGTGCCCCTTGCTCCCTTGAGGGAATAAGAACAGACCATGTCTCCTATGATCTTTGTGGTCTGAGCTACTCCTTGAGAATTCATTTCAGATTATACTGCTTTTCTTCACATCTCAGCCCTATACTATATCCTCAAAGAACAGGACAAAAGTCTCAAAGAGTATGACATAGAATACTAGACCTCTAGTCATGAAAGTGATTATGTTTGGGTGTTACAAAGAAAGATTTTATGTCATGGTTATGTTTTTAAAAGGCACTATGCACTTGGGTCTTGATTAAAATCATTCTTACTACACATGAGTTATCAGAGGGTTATTTGGTAGCAGGGGTTACTGGTCTAAATTGCATGTGATTCTGTTTCAATGCCCAAAGGGATCCTGGGGGAAAATATGTTCTGACATCTCCAACAAATTACCTTCATACATCATTTTGACTCTCTGCCCTGTTAACTATACATATATGGTTGGTTAGTATCTTGAGGGAACAATTCCATGTTAAGGACAGGGTAGTAACAAAGAAACATACAGGCTATATTAAACTTCTGTGGAATTTGTCTTTAAACAAGTTGCATATCAGAAATTATCATGTGGAGCTTTGCTGAAATATATAAGAACCTGGCACACCGTGTCTGCAAGACATCTTCTCCCAAAACACCTCCTTCATAGTTGATGGTATATCTACATATGACCCCATATGGAAAGAGGCATCAAGGCTTTGATTCAAATTTCATCTTCATTAAGCTGAGAACATGGTCTTAGACAGTTTGCTGCACCCCTCTGTACCTTAGAAGCCTCAGCTGTCAGTGTCAGTCAGATTATCCACCTCATAATTAATGAGTGAGTATTGGCCACTTGGGGGGGGGGGCATTTTTAATACAGAAAGAAGCTTGGTATTACTTGCCATTTATACAACTGACCAGAACATTTTCCTTTCACAGCACTGCTGCCATCAATACTGCTTTTAGTTATAGATGCTATTTAGAAATCCAGTCTTCATCCTATTACCTGGATCACATGTATCAACATTTGAGTTTGCATGTCATCTATACAAATCAGTGTTTAGTGAAGAGAGGCAGGCCCTTATACTCATGCAACTAGAAATTTAAATGTTCCCATACAGGTGCATTCTAGTGGCCTAGATGGATATTTTTCTGACCATTCATGCAAATCGTTTTTCATCTGAGATATACATAAACTCCCTTACTGTAATATTCAGATAAACAGCAACACTTGGAAGCACTGAGAACTGGAGTAGGGCAGTGGGCAGGAAAACATATTTCATTTTCCTCCTGTATTAAGCTACAAATAATGAGTGCTTTCCTATGCGTCACAGTAAGTAATTAAAATAAATTATAGAGTTAGATGCAAGCATAACCCGAAGGACAACTGAAAGTGTGGAAGCACCAGTTTTCCCCATGTGCACTGGCTAATCCTTGTTAATGCTCAGAACATTGAGTTTCTACAGAAATGTTGCATGTCCACACATGTTTAGGCACCTACCCACACACTCTTGTGTGGTATGACTGTGCATCCCAAGAGAAAAGCTGTGGTGTGTGCTGCTGAGTTTCAATGGAATGGAACAAACTGATTCCTGAAAATGGTCTCATAAAGGTGAGCAACAGGAAGCTCATTACCTTCTCTTGCTAATTTTATCCTTCCCCCAGGATGTCATGATAGGAGTTTGAAAAGTAATGCTATTTTATTTTATCTCCAAAGGCAACTTATCTTCCCAATTTCTTCCTCCTCTTATTTTTACCTCTCTTGTTTTTATAATGTTAATGTTCTATGTACTTTAGAAGATAGGGTCTAATAAAAAAGTTCCCTTCTTTAGGTAGAATTTAGCCATCTCATTTTAGTCCTTCCGAACTAATGCTACTCAAACCTACTAGTTTGGCCCAAAAATTATGTACAAATATTCTTTCAATAATGAAAATTGCTCTGATAACTAATAAACTACAAGAATACATTGGCTATGGAAATTTTCAGGAGCATCATGTGTGTTAAGAATAGGAAGGGCGTGCATACCACAGCTCTGGGTCCATTAGCAATGCAGTTATGTGGCAGAGCGTCTGGTGAGGTGTTGCCCCTCAGCAGTCAGAACCTGCACAGCATCTCAGAGACAGAACTTGATGTGTCCAGCAGTGTTCTATAAACAGAAAGTTGATTAAAATAACTAATTCTAATGACAGAGACAGAAATAAAACAGGCTCTCTTAGCTTTCTTTTACTCTCTCTTGTTTTAAAATTTTGATGATTCTGGACTGTTTTCAATCAACATATAATGGCAAACAACACAACTTAAAGGGAGATTCCCGTTATCCTCAGACCTGAGAGTTACCACATGTTCTCCCCGTAGGGACAGAGACTGCAACTATATTGTTCCTGCATTATTTTTTGATACATAGCATATTTATTTTCATAGGTAAGAAAACAGCACCTTGCTTTGTTCTTACAACATGCCATGAAAGTAGGTGCACCTTGTGTGTAGTTTGGAAGAGGCTGTGGTGATGTCTATAACTTTCAACCTGCTGTTGAAGATAAAACCCAACAATACTTGAAATACCACCTGGGAAATAAGGCTCAATGTCACTTTTGTAAATGGTATGCCACACTGTCATGGTTTCTTGTGTTAGTCATCACGGACTTTTGTACACATAAATTTGGTGACTTATTGGTGTTTGGAATCTATCCTTGCAGTCTTTTATAAGAAGCCTCGATGTTAGAGCATTTTTCACTTCTGTTTACAAAACTGTGTCAGCAAATCCCTCATACTTTTGTTCAACTTTAAAACTATAGACATTTCTTTATTTTAAACTTTTCAAATACCATGTAGGGTACTATAATCTTGAAGCAAATGATATCAATTATTTGATAACAACTGAAAAATTGGATTACCTGCTGAGCATTTGCTATAGAGACAGATGTGGACTGGAAGAGGGTTTCTTGTCTTTGATACATACACTTCTATATCTTAAGGTTTTGTCACAAGTGCCACTCAATTTTGTGAGATATTTTATCTTATTTTGAATTCCCTGACACTTGACTGGACATTATAGAAATCTGTTGGTTTCAGAAAAAGTCTAGAAATCCAAAATCTGCTCTTGATGGGTGAGTTCTCCCTGCCTCTAACTATTGCACCACTTCAGAACTCACAAGGGCCTGGCCCATCTGGATGAAAATAATTTAACATCTGGCTGAAGCATCTGGAAATCTACTACCTGTTATACCTGTTATAGCTAGTCATATCAGTTCAATATGATTCTGATGAGTGGATGATAAAAGGTAGTGTTGAGTGATTAGGGAAGCTAAACATGTTTATATGTCATACGAGGAGCTCACATTTCTGAGCAGTACTCTGTAAAGCCTTATTTAACCAATCTCACTTACAGATATTCTGCACTTTATGGAAAAAACATGGGGAAAAGCTATTGGTCAAAAAGAAAACCCAGGTTTTGCATGATACTATTACAAAAGCAAAGATACTTTCCCACATAGTGAGTGTTGGATCAACTATAACAGGTAACTTATTACATGCTGAGAGAGTACCATATGCTTAAGTTGACTTTGCCCCTTTCATTCTGTATCTTGGCTGCTTTTCTTTTTAGTATTTGGTGTACAGCTTCCTGACTTGGATGAGTATATGAGTCATCTGAAAGTATGTGAAACATTTTGAAGTGTAGGGTCTGATTGATTGTGTGTGAGGAATAGAATGAGGGTGGGAAAGCTGAACTGCTGGCTTATAAGCTCCTCCTAGCTGATGTCAATGTTGCTGGCCCACTGAATACACTTTGAGGAAGATGTAGGGGCTCATTTAATTTCAGCTTATTGAGTATCATTTCACACTTATATTTCCTGAAAACTATAATGTTAGGCTCTATTAATCTCGAATTTTACTGGAGCATTTTCATTAACTATTTTGAATTGTATTATCATACTTAACTTATAAATGTACACTCAGAATATTGCCTGATGCTTGAGACTTAAGGCTACATAAAATTAATTTTATTCTTGAAATTTTTCTACAAATTCAAAAGTATATACTGAAAAATTATTTAGTTATATGTAATTTATTTGTGTCTGAGATTTGAAATCTCCCTGTTGACCATTTCCAAAGTCATGATCCCTTATGGAAAATACCCTTATGATTAAATATGACTTTCATTTGATAATTTTCCTGGTTGTTTGTTACACAGTAAGTTGCTAAAACTTCATGGAACTAATTGGAATTATCTTTTTAATTAATGTCACTATTTGCCATGTATGTGAATTTGGTAAATAATGCACTGATAAATCTTACTTTACTTTAGTACATTGTAACAAATCCCAACTAAAATTGTAAAGAAAACAAAGACTCCTAATTTTAAAAGGTTCTACTTCTTGACTGTCAAATGCCATTTGGTTCTTATACCTAAAAATAGTCACTGTAAAGATATTTAGAAAAGGATTTTTTGACAAGTTGCTCATTGTATATGCAAGTGAGTTGGGAATGCTTTGTGCTGAAACTAGTCTGATGTGGAATCATGTGCTGTTCTGGGACAAGAAGGCCGAGGAGGATAAAGCATTATTTGGGCTGGCAGCTCTGGTGACTGTGTATTTAGGGAGCCTCTACCGGTTTTGACCCTGGGTTTCCAGGGTCAGGGATGATGGCAGCACAGAGGACCCCTTGTATGGTGGCAGCTGTGCTCAAGGTTGGTAAGGCAGGTAGAGGGTTCTGCCTAAATCTGGTCCTTGTAACAAGATTTTTAAAAATTCTTTACTCCAAAATTCCAAACATTGTTTTAGTATACTTTAAGATTTACTGCTGTTACTTTAATTAGACCTCCCCAAATACTATTCTAATAACCTCAGCCCAAAGAAAATGAGTCATTCAGTATCCAGGGAACTTAGTTGGTGTAATGTGCTGTACAAATTGCTCTAGGTGGTAATTCAGGAGAGAATGCCCAGTCTCTAGCTTTATGAAGCAGGTGGTCTAGTTTTACTCCAGAATAAAGGCAGGCTTTCTTCCAATATAAAAATCCTTGGTCCCTTTGAAAAAAAATATATCAGGATTAGGGGAATAGAGGGATGTAATTGAGGATCACCACTCTCCATCAAAGATGCATATAAATTTGTCCACTAAATTAATTATTTGGAGAATTATACATTCTTTCCTCAAGGTAGTTACATGTATGGATAGGAACCAAGACTCATCAAAATCTATAGCCCTCTTAGGAAATATTAAGTAATGTTTGTGTCATTCAACATAATGGGCAAACCAGTGGATCTGAGTGCTCTGGTAAGAAGGACTATTTGATAGCAAGCTATGTTAGCAATAATCTTCAGACAGAACCAATAAAATATATAGACATTCTATTCTATAAGGAGTAATTAGAGTATTAGGTAAGTTGTCTCACATGATTATGGAGGGTGAGAAGTCCCATGGGAGGCTGTCTCTGCAAGCTGGAGATGCTGGAATGCTGGCAGCGTAGTTTGGCCCAAGTCTATAAACACCTGAGAATCTGAGGAGCCACTGGTACAAGTCCAAAGAGCTTGGAGTTCTGATAGCTACTGATAGGAAAAGAAGAGTGTAAGTCAGCTCTAGGAGAGACCAAATTGTTCTTCCTCTCTTCTTCTGTCTGGGTTCCAACTGATGGTAGGGATGGCTCTCACCTACACCAAGGGCAAACTTCTCCACTTCCTCCACCCATTTGCCTACCAATCTCCTCTAAAAACAGCCATAATTCAAAACAATACATTACCAAGTTTCCTAGACTTTTCTTATTCCAGCAAAGTTAACTCCTAAAACTAACCATCATAGACATATACTTGGACATCCTGAAACATAAATGGTATAAAATTTACACTTAAAACTTCTTCAAAGCTTGGAAATATCTACATTATCTGATAATATTTTTATGAAATATTTACTAGTGTCAATAATAAATAATAATAATAAATAATAATAATAAAAATAAATAATAATATTAAAATATTTACTGGTGTCAATCAAATGGTTACCCAAATAAAAAGGTACCTGTAATGATCATTGTATTTTTCCATTTTGTTTATGTTTCAACTTTCAGTCATTTTCTTTAATGCGTGTGTTAATGCTTTAATGCTTGAGTGTTTTATTGTTTTGCTAATCTTGGATTAACAATATGTGTATAATCTGAAAATACTATGGAAATGATGCACAGGGATGAAACAAACTGGTACTTTAGTTTAAGGCCTAGTTTCCTTTGGAATCCAGGTACTGACCTTGTTCTATCAGGGGAACCACAGCAAGTAAGTGAGTTGATTAAAACTCTGCTCCTCTTTCTTCTTGCACAGAATGGGGATAATTATAGTTACCTGCACCTCTAGGGTCCTATGAGTCTTAATTACTTAATATTTGCAAAGCATTTGGAAAATTTGAATTAAAAGTGCTGAGCTGTAGACCCAAAATTCAGCACAGTTATAATTGGAATGAAAGTTTGGAATCTCACCTCACCTCCATTCTTCTATGTCCTGATCTTTCTGCCAACACAGAGGTTACTAATACTTGTTACTTGGCTGTAACTATTTCTGCATGTGTGTGCTTTCCTTTGTCATCATGCTTCAGTGATGATAGATAGATAGATAGATAGATAGATAGATAGATAGATAGATAGATAGATAGGCAGGCAGGCAGGCAGACAGACAAGACAAACTTGTCATTCCACACTTACGTCACTACTTAGTATTTTAAAATTATTTATTATTTTTATTTATTTGAGAGAGAGAGAGAGATTGAGAATGGGCCTGTAGCCACTACAAATGAACTCCAGATGCATGTACCACCTTGTACATCTGGCTTATGTGGGTACTGGAGAATCAAACCTGAGTTCTTAGGCTTTACAGACAAATGCCTTAACCACTAAGCAATCTCTCTATCCCTAGTATTAATGTTTTTTAAGTGCAGTACTCATTAAGAATAAAATCAGTAAATTCATTCATGTCTTCTAGCATGGCACTCAGAATTGCCTGCATGTGGTGATAAACTGGTTTTAAAGCATCTGGCTGACCAGAAACTCTTATTGGCTAGAAGCACTCATAAGAAAACATCCAACCTCTTTATCATCACTCTCAGAACTTCCTGAAGTTGGGCAGTTGTTCAGGCTTATTTCTGACTATTTCTAGCCTAGCACTCTTCTCTCCAGATATTTATTCCAATCCTTTCCACCTCCTCACAATTAATTAATCTACCATAATCTGCTGTTGTCTTTTCTAGATATATCCAATTCTCTTAAATCTTATTTACTAAGATTTTCTTCACTTCCTTACCTGGGTAGAAGCAACTTATTTCTCTTTCTGGAATTTAAGGGTCATTTGACCTCAAGTTTTTGTTACACATTTATCCTATCTCCCTCCTAGACTATATAAATAGAAAACAGACTCCTTGTCTGATAACTGAGCAAATGAAAACAAGGCTAATATGTGTATGTGGTGAAATTGGTTGCAAACTAAATATTTTTTATGTTATTTTGCAAAATTTCATTAAGGCAATCTTAGATTTGCATGTTGTATGTTAGGAATTAAATGCTAGTTGATTATTTTGTGAACAATATCATTGTCCCTGGCACTTACAGGACTGTTTAAAATGGTCCGTCATAGCACTAAACTACGTTGTATTTGATTACATGCTTATACATAAAACCCAAAGGGACCAGAACACATAAAGCTGTACTCCACCAGCCCACCCTACCTCCCAAATTTCTGAGCTGTTAATTGGTTGCCCTTCTTAGTTTTGGCCATAGAAACTTGTTTTAACATGCCTAAATTTCTGAAGAGTTTTCTCTTGGAAGGCCATATTCTCTAACATGCCATCTAACATGCCATAGTGGGACCTGGAAAAGTTAAAGGACCTCTGAGGCCACAATTGTGTTAATAACCTTTGCATTGTTGTGATAAAACACTTAAGAAGCCAACTTAAAGGAATAAAGATATTATTATGGCTCATAGTTGCTGACTTTTTAGTCAATATTGGGCTGACTCCACTGCTTCTAGGGCTATTGTGAGAAATTACAGCATGTGGGCCCCATTTCTATCATTTCTATCACCTCCAAATAATTCATTTAGTTATATTAGTCTATCAACAAGTACATCTATTGATGAGATCTGAGCCCCCATGATCCTATCACCTCTCCTCTGAACATAGCTTCAATGGGCAACAAGCTTTCAACACAAAGGGGGAACAGTTAAACCATAACAAAGATTAAAATTAGTTCTACAAAGTGAAAGCTTAATGGTGCTGCCTTTAGAAAGCTGACCTCCATGATACATACAACTGCAGGTTGTTTCCATATTTTATAAGATCCTTCTTTGTCATAAGCCCTTTTCTCTTCCCTGCAATTAATACTCTACAATTCCAGCATGGTAGTAAAGGCTTGGATGAGGAGACAATGATTTGTTAGCTCTGGGGCATTTGACAGGTTACTCTTTTTTTTTTTTAAGTTTAATTTATTAGTTTTCTTTTCAGCAAATACAGGCAGTTGGGTGCCATTGTTTAGGCTCATCTATGATCTACCCCCTCCCATTGGACCTTCCTTGTTGATGTAAATGGGTCGTGCATTGTAGAGTTAGCCCACAGTTATTGGTATGATAAATGTCTCTGCAAATCATGACCCAACATGTGACTCTGACATTCTTTTTTTTTTTTTTAATTTAATTTATTAGTTTTCTTTTCAGTAAATACAGGCAGTTTGGTACCATTATTTAGGCTCATCTGTGATCTACCCCCTCCCATTAGACCCTCCTTGTTATTGAAAATGGGTCGTGCATTGTGGAGTTAGCCCCCAGTTATTAGTATGATAAATGTCTCTGAAAATCATGACCCAACATGTAACTCTGACATTCTTTCCACCCCCTCTTCCGCAAGATTTCCCTGAGCCATGTTGGGTTCATTTTTGGTCTGCTTCAGTGCTGAGGTGTTGGGGGCCTCTGAGGCTCTGGCTCTCTGATTTGGTAGGAGTTGATTTTTCTCTGCATTGATCTCCTTCCCCTTTGTGCTGGTATCCAGTTCACAGGAAAACAACACCCTTGCTTATTTCACCAGTTGTCCTTAGTTTCAGTTGGGCCCCTTCTGAGGTATGTTGGGGCAGCTCTCTTCTTAGGACCTGCATCTATCTGGAAAAGAGAAGCAGATTCTCCAACGGAGAGTAAGTTAGCACCCGGAAAATTGAGATAACACTTACTTTTTTGATAGACAGTTTGGTAGGTGTAGGCCCTCTTGTACCCCGTGATTGATGGTAGCTTGATATTGTAGAGTGGGCTTGTGTTTGGGTATGGTTCTGACTTGTTTCCCAGCTCCAGCTAAGGGTCTAGTACCACTGAGTGGATCAGTTAGCCAAATCAAGAGCAATTGATTCCTCACCATGGCTGTGTACCACTATTGCACTTGTGTGGGTATCACATCCGGTTAATTGTTGCTACTTAGGTTAAACAATGTGTTGCTTGGACAGATCTTGGTCACTTCCCCCAGTTGCCTATGTAGCGCCTTCTGGCACTAGACACGCTGACTGTCTGGGGACTGACTCTCTCCTGGCTTCCAGCCATGTCATTCCATTTTACGTGTCAGCTGCGTATGGAGTCTTCAGCAATAGGGTCTTACCACTGGCCTTTGGTGGGTCATCAATTACTCTGACAGAAGTCTGTCATTGTTTTGGGAAACCTTGTAGGTTTCTCTGATCAAAAGCTCATTGTGGATTGTAGGCCCAAGCTGGAAGTGGGGGTTACAGGTCAGTGTCCACTAAGAAATTGAGGAAAAAGATAACTAATATACAAGAGTTAGAGAGGAGAGAGATAGAGGGGAGAGGGGGAGAGGGAGGGAAGGAAGATGTAGGAGATTTAGGTCAGTCTTGATCCTACCCTCTCCAGTGTCTTGTGGTTCAGGTGTTTCCTGTAAGGGACTAGTGAAGGTTCAGTCATTTGGTCTGTCTTTTAGGAAGTAGAATTTTATGGTACCATTGCCGTTTGGGTCCGGATTACTGTTTTCCACCCTTTGATTCCCTCCCCGCCCTCCCATCCATCTTATTGTCTAGTCCATGAGGTACTTGCTGGGTATGTAAGGCATCTTGGGCAAATTCAGGTTAGGTGTTGCAGATGAGTGAGACTATGTGTCGATTTTTTTTCTGTGATTGGGTAAGTTCGCTGAGAATGATCTGTTCCAGGTTCAACCATTTTTCCTCAAATTTCTTTATGTCGTTTTTCCTTACTGCTGTATAGAATTCCATTGTGTAGATATACCACATCTTTGTTATCCATTCTTCTAATGATGGACATCTGGGTTGATTCCAGCTTTTAGCTATTACGAATTGAGCTGCTACAAACATGGTTGAGCAAATCTCTCTGGCTTTTGGTTTGAAGGTTTTAGGGTACATGCCCAGTAATGGTATAACTGGGTCTGTTGGTATTGCATGCTCTCACAGATATTCTTCTTTTTGAATCATTAGGACTTGGGAGGGTTGCTGCAAATTAAACTTCCATGATGATTGTGTTAATGGACAGAATATTAATTTATAGATATGGTTGGGTTGATTGTTGCGAGCCATGAAATTAAACTATTAACAATAAATTTACTAAATATAAGTAGACATAAATGAATGAACTACTTAGCAAAACTGTATAGCCTCTTTACCTTTTGGATGATAAAGATGTATCTCAAGATAAAATATCTGAAAATTTTCATGGAAGTTGTGTTAGTCTTTGTTGCCATGGTCAATATCTGAGAGAGAAGCATGAAAGGATTCCTCCATTCATATTTACTAGATCTTTCTGCCCAAGGTTGACTGGCCCCATGGAAGAGTGACATGATTGAGAAAAGCTGTTTACCTCAAAAGAGGCAAGAAGCAAAGAGAGAGGACCAGGGACGTGATACCCTCTGAAGATATGCCCCATTTGACTACTTCATCTAGATAGAAACCTCTTCCTAAAACTTTCACCACCTGCCAGAATAGCACTACTTACTTGACACATATGAATAAATGGGGACTATTTCACATTCAAAACACATATCTGTTGTTAATATTTGAAGATTTTTTAATAAGTATAAAAATGACTAATTCAAGAGCTTAGGAGAATAATAAAAAAGAAGCTAAAAGAGAAAATGCGAAAATTTTCTACAATTATTATTACTACCAATGCTACTCCTCTTAGTCTCCCATCAATGGTCCATTAGAAAGAGTTTGTTAAGGTGTTACTTACTGTTTAATTACTCAAGTAAGGTTTTACCCCATTAAAACAACTCATGAATTCATGTGAGGATGCTAAATGCCATCTATTAACTTCCTTAAAGCTTATAGTTTGGTGTGATTACAGCATATAAATTACCTAAGAATTTTAGTGCATTCACATATGTTGCACAAATGTTGAGGCTTCTTATGAAAAATTATGTCAGAACCCTTTTCTGTGCTAGTACTATGTGAGACATAAAATGATCCCTTTCCTTAGAGAACTCACTTTCAACTGAGTACTGCCAACTAGCAAATACTGATAACGATAAATAAAGAGGGAATTAAGCACCAAATAGGAGAATAATGTGGAATGAAAGATTAGAAAGAAGGCAGTATGCGCTAAAGTAATTAGAAAAGATGGCTTGTGTGATGTAATGATTAAAGAGGGTCATGAAAGATAATCAAGATTTAGTCCAATAGAGGTGGAAATGATCAAGGTCTGCTTGAGAGGAACAAGTCACTTCCATGATGTATGAGTGCACTAAGAACTCTGGTCTGTGCAGGACAGAAGTCAAGAAGCATTGAAAAATATGAGAGAGTTAACAAAATAGGGTCAGGCCAGGTTTTTGATAGGTATCAAATATCAGCTGGAAGAGGCTAGATTTGATTGGGTAGGACCAAAGGTACTCGAAGTTTTTGTGTAAGAGAATAAAATGAATGTTTCTCCAGGAGCTGAATGGAGCAGAAAGGCTGGTCAGTAAGCAAGATGACAGTATAGTCACAAAATAAGATAATGGATGAGGCAAATAATGGTTGTGAGGTGGGCAAAAAGATATTGATTGATAGGAGAAATATTCTGAAGAAGACAAAATATTTTTACTGACTAGATTTGAAGGCTATGCAAGAAACATGTCCTCAAGCTTTATTCTGAAATTTCTAGCCAGTGCCAAGATTACCCAAAATGTTAAGAAATCATTGTTATAAACAAAGTACATCCAAATTTGGTTGCACATGTAATCCCACCACTCTGGAAGCTAAGGCAGAGGATTGAGTTTAAATTCAAGGCCAGTCTGGTCTACATAGCAAGATTATTCAACACATCTCAGCAACTAAACAAAGTAGGAAGTACCACTGTGCTGACAAAAATATTTAGTTGCTTTTCAAGGCCCTTTTCCCCCAAAATATTATAAGCAAGTAGGACAAGAGAAGCACAGAAGTACTACACAGAAGGCAGAGTTGAAGGTATGAGGTTAGTTTGTACTACCAACTTGCTGATTACTGAATCTATGGAGGAACTCAGTTTTGAGCAATACCTATGTGTGGACTTAGAACGAAAGCCAACTAATATTTACTCAGATGTCAACTGTTTCGTTGTAATACTTGCTTATGGAACTGATGAGAAAATAATATAATAAAGCATTAATTACTCTTATAATCAGATAAATATAAAGATAAATGAAACCTGTGACAGGCTGAGTAAACCTCTTCAAGTATAGAAAATGACTCATAGATATCATAGTGATAACAGATTTCCTACTCTGCAGCTAAGATGTCTCAATACTTCTAGTCATTGTTAAGTACTTAGTATTGGCACTTAGTAAACACTAAACTTACATTCCATT
The DNA here is from genome assembly GCF_020740685.1 of Jaculus jaculus. Lineage (NCBI taxonomy): Eukaryota > Metazoa > Chordata > Mammalia > Rodentia > Dipodidae > Jaculus > Jaculus jaculus. The sequence goes on from NC_059109.1 coordinate 52,107,309, forward strand.
AATTCTGAAATTCACCTTTTCTCAGTTTTTTACTTTCTTAAATGTGTTTGTATTTCCCTGTTTATGCCATCATGTTATTCTTGGCTAGCCAGTCATGACATAGCTGTTGTTGCATTACCAATTTTCTGTTTAACATTTGCACAGAAGTTACAAAGGATAAATTATGAAAATAATTCTAAAACAACTCTTTCAATAAATAAACAGTAAGCCATAAGTTCACTTTCACATTTTTGTATTGCAACCCACAGTGATATTGAGCACTAAAAGTAATAATTATAATTACATGTGGTCCAGTTTTAAGTCATCTCTTATACTTCTTAACTAATTAACTTGCATCTGTTTCTTGGTTAGTTTTCCTCGAAGGATATTTTTGAATTCTTTAGAAACATCTCTCTTCAAACTTTTGTTAAAGACACAAATATAAAACAGATGTGACTTAGTTTTGATACATGATCAAACTTTTCACTAAATTTCATTTCAATCCATTTCTTTTAATTAATATAGTTTTTCAAAAGCTTAATCATTTTGTTCAATATGTATGCAAAAACCGTGTGGACATTTTGTGGGTAGGACAAGTGAAGCTAGGACAAAGCTCCAGGCAGGACTTCCAGTTCCCTTGGGAGCCTTGAGGGGGACACTGAACTTCATGCACAGGTTGCACTACACTAATCTCCCACCACTGCCTCAAATGTGAGTGCAGAATGGTGTTTCTCCTCTATTCTGCTTGGGCATATGTAGCTCTGTGGATGACCACCTCTTGCTGTGGCTGGTGTGTGAAGGCTATGCAGATATGAAGCCTTCAGGTGCTGAGGGCACTACCCCTTAGGAAAACTAGTATCAGGATAAGCTGACACCACTATGGGGTGTGAAGGACCCTGGCTATTTTCAATGGGAATTGGCTTTGCTCACCATTCAGGCTTCACATGATATCAAACACCACTTCTCATCTCCCTGCTCAACCACCCTTCCAGCCCAAAAAATGTGAGCATGTTTTCCATTCGTACAAGGTGAAGGTGAATTTATGAGGAAATTTGTATGTAGGGATGACATAAACCACTTGGTGATAGAATATGTCATCTCTTTCAAAAGTCAAGAATAGAAACATTTGATCCTCAGCACTAGAATTTTCAGCCATTTCTACACTAGGACCTATTGGTTGCAGGTAGGTTGTTTTTGTGTTTGGCAATACTTCATGGGCAGAAGTATAATTCCTTTCCTATCATTTTGCCCAGCATAATGATTGGCATGTGTGTATGTATGTTTATAAATCCATGTTCCAGAACTGAGAAAAAGTAATAAAATTAGAGTGTCACAGATAAGGGACACTACTCTTTGCTACTAAGAGGCACAATGCTTCAGGTAAGTAACTCATAAGTCCTCTACCACCTGATGGTAACCTTGGTTTGGTACATAGGTATGTTTTAATTTTGCTTGCTAATGCATTATACTTGACTTTGTAGAGCATGCTTATAGATGTAAAGCCAAATTTCAAGCACAGCCACCCTCTAGCAAACAGGAAGGGATTTGATTTTGTGGTGTGCTGTTAAGGGACTCCCAAAGAAACTTCAAAAGTGTAGAAAGAGCACTAGCTTCCTATTCCAAAATGTTTAAAATAGCACTCAGCTTTTAAAGGTGTGATAAACTCAGAGTTACACACACACACACACATACACACACACACACACACACACACACACAAACTACATTCCAATAAAAAGAGACAATAAAAAGAGAAGTTAATCTTTCTTAGCTAAATCAGTATATTAGCCAGATGAGTCAATGGATGAGGGCTTTTAGAGAGATGGTAGAGAGATAAATGTGCAGTCTGCATATGGGAGGCATTTGAAGTTGATTTAAGTGCCTTTTAATGCTGACTTTTCCAGCCCCAGGCATAGACATCATTAGAATGAACCTATAGACAGTGATTTCTAAGATCAGGCACGTTCAAGGTGGTATGGCCATGAACACTGGCTGAAATGATTTCTGTTTAGAAATAAGCAAAATGCTTCCAGGTGTGACCACCCAGATATAGAAGAACATGGTGTTGGGACCTCTGGGCCCTAATATGCCCTTTCTTTATGATGCAGGCATGTCCTGTGTGGCCTTAATATCCTTATCTCTAAACCACAGTGGCCCAATGAAATTATCTCTCTTCTTTGTTGCAGTAAATAGTGTCTGTGGGAGAAAAATGCCAAAGTAAAGGCTCCTCTTCACTCTCTGCCTGCTGCCCTTTGTGCTGTTCATAGCTGGAGATCCATCAGACCCTCAGACCTCTGCTGTTTCCACACTGCTAACTTGAAAGACAGATTACTATTATGCTTGCATTTGTTGCTTAGTAACATTTATGAATTTGTTTCCTGTGACAGTGTGAAGAGAGATCATTAAAAATTAAACTTAGGGAACCACTAACACTGGAGGAAATAAGAGACGTGGATCCACGATTTTTTCACTTGCTTAGAAACCATTTAATGTTAGGCTTATACGCTAATTCTTGGGGAAAACATTGAGTGTCTCTGGTTTACATTAAGCCACATATAGCACACTGCTGACATTGATTTGTGTCTCATGCAGCTGGAGTTGATCATTAAGACATAAAAATCCTTGACCCTGCAGAATGGTCTGGAATTACAATCAGATGGGCCACATGGTATCCCTGTGAAAGAAAGCCCTAACCAGTTTTGTGTCTGTCTGTGCTTCCTCCCGACAGTTCCACCAGGTGAGAAGAGTGATGACCATCCTTTTCCTTACTATGGTTATTTCATACTTCGGTTGCATGAAGGCTGCGCCCATGAAAGAAGCAAATGTCCGAGGACAAGGTAGCTTGGCTTACCCAGGTGTGCGGACCCATGGGACTCTGGAGAGCCTGAATGGGCCCAAGGCAGGTTCGCGGGATCTGGCGGCATTGGCTGACACTTTTGAACACGTGATCGAAGAGCTCTGGGATGAGGACCCGAAAGTTCGACCGCATGAAGAAAACAATAAGGACGCGGACATGTACACATCCAGGGTGATGCTCAGCAGCCAAGTGCCTTTGGAGCCCCCTCTGCTCTTCCTGCTCGAGGAATACAAAAATTACCTGGACGCTGCAAACATGTCCATGAGGGTCCGGCGCCACTCGGACCCGGCCCGCCGCGGGGAGCTGAGCGTGTGTGACAGCATCAGCGAGTGGGTCACAGCGGCGGATAAAAAGACTGCAGTGGACATGTCCGGAGGGACAGTCACGGTCCTGGAAAAGGTCCCTGTATCCAAAGGCCAACTGAAGCAATATTTCTACGAGACCAAGTGTAATCCCATGGGTTACACCAAAGAAGGCTGCAGAGGCATAGACAAAAAACACTGGAACTCGCAGTGCCGAACTACCCAGTCGTACGTACGGGCCCTCACTATGGATAGCAAAAAGAGGATTGGCTGGCGGTTCATAAGGATAGACACTTCCTGTGTATGTACATTGACCATTAAGAGGGGAAGATAGTGGATTTATGTTGTATAGAGTATATGGAGACAAAAATTATCTATTTGTATATATACATAACAGGGTAAATTATTCAGTTAAGAAAAGAATAATTTTATGAACTGCATGTATAAATGAAGTTTATACAGTACAGTGGTTCTACAATCTATTTATTGGACATATCCATGAGCAGAAAGGAAACAGTCATTTGCGCACAACTTTAAAAAAAAAAAAAGTCTGCATTACATTCCTCGATAATGTTGTGGTTTGTTGCCGTTGCCAAGAATTGAAAACAAAAAGTTTAAAAAAAATAATAAATTGCATGCTGCTTTAATTGTGAATTGATAATAAACTGTCCTCTTTCAAAAAAAAAAAACACAAAAAAAACACACAAAAATTTGAACCAAAACATTCCGTTTACATTTTAGACAATAAGTATCTTCGTTCTTGTTAGTACTCTGTTTTACGCTTTTAACTTCTGATAGTGTTGGAATTAAAACTATGTCAAGGTGCTGTTGTCATTGCTTTACTGGCTTAAGGGATGGGATGGGAGGGGTATATTTTTGTTTGTTTTGTGTTTATTTTGTTTGTTTGTTTGTTTTGTTTTTAGTTCCCACAGGGAGTAGGGATGGAGATTTCTTCAGATTCTCATCTGGTTGACATAAAGGCTGCATGTGTATGTTGTAAAGCTGGCAGGATCCGTCAGTGGCTAGAAAGCATATACAACTTAAGGCAACTGAATCCAAATACTCCACTTCCCATGATGCACCTCCCATATCTCCCAGCTTATCTTTGGAGTCCTTGTCAGGGGAGGCTTCTTTGATTACAAAGACCTACATTTGCTCAGAACACATCCTTTCCCTCCCTTTTCCCCTTTTAGTCCCTTCTGTGTTTTATCTTAAGGAAGAAAAATAAATTGTGCGCTCTGAAATAATTTTCCCACTATTGTGGACTAATGACCAAAATGTGTCACATTGTGGCACTCAGAGAATAGCAAGTTTGTTCCTCCAAAGAGAGAGAGAGAGAGAGAGAGAGAGAGAGAGAGAGAGAGAGAGAAATAATAAATACCCCCCAAACAGAATTTTTTTTTAAAAGGAGTAAACATTTGGGTAGGTCATGGTAAAGTTTACCAATATGTTTTAAATAAAAGTTAGAATTCTGTAAGCACCCCAGAACATTTAGAGCAGAGCAGGACACCACGTTGCCCATGCAATGAGATGAAACAGCCCTATGGAGGCTAGGTAGATCTGACATGCCATTTTCTGGCAGTGCAGGAGGAATTTTTGAGTGGCTATCCTGAGGTCTAGGTGGAGGTGGGGAATGGTACTTGAAACATTCCAACAGGAGGCCTCAGAAGCACCTTTCAGAGTCAGCTCCGGAATGACATGTCAAGTTGCCTGGACCTCATGCTTTAAGTGCCTACATTACCTAACAGTGCTCAAGAGGTTTTCAATTGGAGAACCACACTCAAGCCCATTTATTCTCTCCATCCCATTCCTGAATAACCATGCATAAAGTTGGATTAGCTGGGATCAGGTTCAGATGAATATGTGGCATTTGTGGTCATGTGACTGATGCAATGTCATAGATGTTGGCTTTAACACTTGCTTTGAAACTAACCTTGAAGAAGCCAGAGTTTATCTTTTGAGAACTTTGGTAGAAAGAAGAGAATAGGAAAACGTCCCAAGCTCAAGTGGCAAGGTCTGACAGCAGAAAACTCTTATCTAGAGACAAGCCTTGAGAAAGTGCCTTGCTCTATGAAAGAGGCAATAACATGATAAAACAAAAAACAAACAAAAAAAGAGATTAGCTCCTAGAGAAGGCCACAGGTAGCCTCCAGCCCATTGTGTCCAGTATGAACAAAATCCCTCCTGTGCCTCTTCCCTCTGGGTGGGGTTAGGAGGGGTCAGTTGGTGGCCTTACAGTGTTTGTGGCAAAAATGACCCAGAGAAAAATTAGTTCTAAGGCCCCATTACCCATTGAATCTACTTCCAAACATGCTAAAGTTAATTACTACTACCTGGTATATCAGAAAAAAAGCTGCAAGCTAATTGCTGCATCTTAGTTGGAGGAGGGATGAGCAAAAGTGGATGTCCACTGTGACTCAGGGAGTGAAGATGCCATCAGCAAACAATTTCTTTTTGTTCACTTTCCTTCAGAACTAGCATGACCAAATACCTGTCTTGAAAAGAAAGACTTTATGTACCATAGATTTGTTTTATGCTGTTTGACAATTTTCATCGTTCTGATTGTTTCTAACCTTGTAAGGAATGCTGGGAAGATCTGATATATGTTAACTTTTTGCAACTTCTTTTTGAAAGACAACATTTATCAGACAAACAAACAAATAAAAAGTCCCTATCACAATCCTTAAGTAGAATAAGGGCCAGATCTCTTAGGTGGTTTCACAGGAGACATTCAGCAATTGTGTGGTCAGTGGCTATCTCTCTTACCCAATAAAATAAATCATAGTCACATGCTTGGTGGTTTATGTTGACCTAAGATTTATGTTTTCAAACATCTCTTTGTTTCTGTTCATTCTTGTTCTGTTCTGTTCTGTTTTTAAAGTCTTGCTGTGGTCTCTTTGTGGCAGAAATGTTTCATGCATGGCAGCAGGCTTGTTGCTTTTTTTTTGTAGTGATTCCCATTGAAAACTGTAAGTAAATGTCTGTGGCCTTGTTCTCTCTATGGTAAAGATATTATTCACCATGTAAAACAAGAAAAAATATTTATTGTATTTTAGTATATTTATATAATTATGTTATTGAAAAAATTGGCATTAAAACTTAATCACATCAGAAGCCTATTGTAAATACAAGTTCTATTTAAGTGTACCAATTAACATATAATATATGTTTTAAATATAGAATTTTTAATGTTTTTAAATATATTTTCAAAGTACATAAAAATCTGGGGGTTCTGGGTTTTTTTCTCTTCACTGTAAAACAAATATGAAAACGTGTTTGATTATAAATACATGTGTTCCTTGCTTTAAGACCAACTTGACTAGTGGTAGCAGCTGAACAGTCCTCCAAACAGGATGCTTATTTCAAAGCCTGGGGAGGCCAATCCTGCTGTCTGCAAGCTTCTGTGAAGCTTGAGGATTGGGCCTGTCTTCTGTGGTGGAAGACAGGAGTGTCATTTTCTAAGACACTTGAAACTTTTCCCTTTTGAAGTGATACACTTTCATCAAATACCAAACCATGTATCCTAGCAACATCAAGATCCATGAATCAGGGCTGGCTGGCTCTATTTGATTATAAAATAACTGTTTAAAAAAAATCAAAGTAGGTTTACTTAGGGATAATGAGAATAAATTGGCTCAAATTTAGAAAGTCAATGAGTGAAAAAAAATGATAGAAATTCAATATTTGGAGACAGGTCATGTACCCTGAGTTTGGAAGTGATGCCATTTGCAGTATGTATTTGTATCCATTGCACTGATTTAATTTTTGTATGTGGAGCACACAGATTTGATATCATAGTACCCATGATCTAACAGATTGCTAGGATTTCTAAAAAGATTGGCCTCCGTGATGGCTGCCAAGCCGCTGGGTAATTTAGTTAAAGTGTTTAAAGTTATCACTAAATCTCAGGGAAATAAATGGAAAGGTTTTAAATTAGAGAAAGGGCCATTAAGGGAAAAAAGCATCTGTTCCTCCTCTTCTGACTCCCCATCGCAGAACGTGGTGAACTATATCTGTGCAATGTGTCATTTCTATTTCAAACATACACACATGGTTTCCTCTTGTATTGTCTTATAAATAAGGATCAGGAAAGCCATAACAAACTCTGACTTGTGTTGTGTATATGGAAGTACAAATTGAATGAGATAAATTACTCTAATCTGTCGGATGCATTTGTGGAGCACTCTAACTTCTGAGAGGAACTCTTAGCTGCCAGTCATGACAGCCCAGTTATGCAATTAGTTTTAGTATACTTCAGGCTTAACCAATTTTTTTTAGCTGACAAAGACCAAAATGTTTCTGAAAGGGCTGAGTAGTAAAAGAAGTGAGAGTTAAATGAGACATCCAAGTTGCTTAAAGGAGTTGGGCCTATATAATGAAGTTTTTCATTAGTACATCAGGTAAGATCAAAAAGCATCAAAAGTGTTTAGCTAACATCAAATGTCACCTACAGCTAGACTTTGGAAAAAAAAATGAGGCCAGAGAAACAACAATAAAAAAACTGGAGGTGTTTACTGAATTAATCTGGATCTAATAGGATAACCAATGTGGACTGTATTAAATAAGTACTCAGCTGTAGTTGTTTAATTATTGAGAAGTGTTGAAATAGTTCATCACTTTAATTTATTGTTTTTTACCTCTAGGATCATCAGACTCTCTTTTCAGTCTTTTTATTAGCTATGTTTATTCTTTAAATGATATCACAACTCTGGGTAAGAATTTGAAGTAAATCTTAGAATGAATCAGAAAAATTGTCCCATACTCACTGGCATGTTTATCAGACCCTAGATAATAGGTTACACACCTTTGAGACTGCACTAAAGGACCTGGGGCCTTGCCTCAGTTCCACCAGCACTGCTGGCAGTTAGCAGCCTTTCCTGTTGGAACATTAAGCCTGTTCTGTAAGTCAGTTAAAAATAAATGTCTGCATTTTCGTTAAGCCATTTTAAGGATACTAGTTATATGCACATAAATATAGATAGATGAAGTATGTAGTCTGAAAAAATGACCCTTTATGAATGTTATCTGGGCCATAAAGCATTGACCAGCAAAACGAGTGTGTGATGGCACCTGGGTTGTTCTTTTAGCTTCAAGTTACATTTTGTTTTAAAGATTGGTGTTTTGGCTTAGGAGTTTGGAAGGTCAGGAGCTGGAAATCTGATTCTTGCTGGTTAATAAAGTCAGGTGGTGGCTGGCAAACTCTCACTGGAAGGCCAGCGTAGTTACTGGAGTGGGTTCATAGCTATTCCAACACAGCCGCACGCTCTGGCAGTCCGGTTGGTAAACATCCAACCATATGCCTACCACCAGTTTTATGATGAGCATTTCCACCTATTCTCTTGTCATGATTTAATGTAGCAAATCACTTGAAGAATGTGTTGAAGCATTAACAAAAACTGCTGTATTATTTTATGCATGGTATGGCTCATAGGCAAAGAGAACTTATTTGATGGGATATAGGCTTAGCCTAGGCCTTTTCTTTAACCTCTTTTATAATTTGGTGTGCACAAGTCACCATGTTCATAGTCCCTTATCTTGGCATTTGTTTCTCTGAATAACAACAATCTTGTGTGGTTGGTAATGACAATCACATTTACATGGAAAACTAGTATTATACTTAATCCTAACAGATGCATGCACACAAACAAAACACAACCTTGGCATTATTTATATATTTAAGTGTAAGTTGCTTTCCTTTTATAACCTGGTAAAGTAAAGAGAATACTTTCTTTGAAAAAAAGCCCCTCTACCCCAGGCTGGAGAGATGGCTTAGTGGTTAAGGCACATCCCTGTGAAGCCTAAGGACCCAGGTTTGATTCTCCAGGTTCCACGTAAGCCAATGCACATAGTGGCACATACATCTTGAGTTCATACACAGTGGCTAGAGGCACTGGTGTGTCAATTCTCTCTATCGCTCTCCCTCTCTCTGTCTCTAATAAATAATGACAAATAAAATCTGAAAAAAAACCAAGCCAATCCAAAAAAAAAGTGAATGGCAGCAATGTCTGAAGCATGAAAATGCCCATGTGGTGCAAACATTGAGACAGAGCTGTGTGCTCTATGTGAGGCAGGACACGAGGAGCTGCTCCAGTGTGGATGCAAACACTGAGATGAGGTGTGTGCTCCGCGTGAGGCAGGACATGGGGAGCTGCTCCAGTGTGTGTGCAAACACTGAGACTGAGGTGTGTGCTCTATATGAGGCAGGACACAGTGAGCTGCTCCAGTGTGGGTGCAAACACTGAGACAGAGCTGTGTGCTCTATGTGAGGCAGGACACGAGGAGCTGCTCCAGTGTGTGTGCAAACACTGAGACACAGACGTGTGCTCCACGTGAGGCAGGACACCCGGAGCTGCTCCTGTGTGGGTGCAAACATTGAGACGGGGGTGTGTGCTCTACGTGAGGCAGGACACGAGGAGCTGCTCCAGTGTGTGTGCAAACACTGACACTGAGGTGTGTGCTCTACGTGAGGCAGGACAGGGGGAGCTGCTCCAGTGTGCGTGCAAACACTGAGACTGAGGTGGGTGTTCCACGTGAGGCAACACAAGGACCTGCTACAGTGTGCGTGCAAACACTGAGACTGAGGTGCGTGCTCCACGTGAGGCAGGACATGGTGAGCTGTTCCAGTGTGCGTGCAAACACTGAGAATATGGTGTGTGCTCCATGTGAGGCAGGACACGAGGAGCTGCTCCAGTGTGGATGCAAACACTGAGATGAGGTGTGTGCTCCACGTGAGGCAGGACATGGGGAGCTGCTCCAGTGTGTGTGCAAACACTGAGACTGAGGTGTGTGCTCTATATGAGGCAGGACACGGTGAGCTGCTCCAGTGTGGGTGCAAACACTGAGACAGAGCTGTGTGCTCTATGTGAGGCAGGACACGAGGAGCTGCTCCAGTGTGCGTGCAGACACTGAGACACAGATATGTGCTCCACGTGAGGCAGGACACGGTGAGCTGCTCCAGTGTGTGTGAAAACACTGACACTGAGGTGTGTGCTCCACGTGAGGCAGGACATGAGGAGCTGCTCCAGTGTGCATGCAAATACTGAGACTGAGGTGTGTGCTCTACGTGAGGCAGGACACGAGGAGCTGCTCCAGTGTGTGTGCAAACACTGAGACTGAGGTGTGTGCTCCACGTGAGGCAGGACATGAGGAGCTGCTCCAGTGTGTGTGAAAACACTGAGACTGAGGTGTGTGCTCCACGTGAGGCAGGACATGGGGAGCTACTGCAGTGTGGGTGCAAACACGGAGACTGAGGTGTGTGTTCCACGTGAGGCAGGACATGAGGAGCTGCTACAGTGTGCGTGCTAACACTGAGATTGAGGTGCGTGCTCCACGTGAGGCAGGACACCAGGAGCTGCTCCAGGGTGCGTGCAAACACTGAGACTGAGGTGTGTGCTCCACGTGAGGCAGGACATGGAGAGCTGGTCCAGGGTGGGTGCAAACACTGAGATGAGGTGTGTGCTCCACGTGAGGCAGGACACGAGGAGCTGCTCCAGTGTGTGTGCAAACACTGAGACTGAGGTGTGTGCTCTATATGAAGCAGGACACGGTGAGCTGCTCCAGTGTGGGTGCAAACACTGAGACAGAGCTGTGTGCTCCACGTGAGGCAGGACACCCGGAGCTGCCCCAGTGTGCGTGCAAACACTGAGACTGAGGTGTGTGCTCTACGTGAGGCAGGACATGAGGAGCTGCTCCAGTGTGTGTGCAAACACTGACACTGAGGTGTGTTCTCTACGTGAGGCAGGTCAGGAGGAGCTGCTCCGGTGTGCATGCAAACACTGAGACTGAGGTGTGTGCTCCATGTGAGGCAGGACACGAGGAGCTGCTGCAGTGTGGGTGCAAACACGGAGACTGAGGTGTGTGTTCCACGTGAGGCAGGACATGAGGAGCTGCTCCATTGTGTGTGCAAACACTGAGATTGAGGTGCATGCTCTACGTGAGGCAGGACATGAGGAACTGCTCCAGTGTGTGTGCAAACACTGAGACTGAGGTGTGTGCTCCACGTGAGGCAGGACATGGTGAGCTGCTCCAGTGTGCGTGCAAACACTGAGGCTGAGGTGTGTGCTCTACATGAGGCAGGACACCAGGAGCTTCTCCAGTGTGCGTGCAAACACTGAGGCTGAGTTTGTGCTCTACATGAGGCAGGACACGAGGAGCTGCTCCAGTGTGGGTGCAAACACTGAGACTGAGGTGTGTGCTCTACGTGAGGCAGGACACCAGGAGCTTCTCCAGTGTGCGTGCAAACACTGAGGCTGAGTTTGTGCTCTACATGAGGCAGGACACGAGGAGCTGCTCCAGTGTGGGTGCAAACACTGAGACTGAGGTGTGTGCTCTACGTGAGGCAGGACACCAGGAGCTTCTCCAGTGTGCGTGCAAACACTGAGGCTGAGTTTGTGCTCTACGTGAGGCAGGACATGGGGAGCTGCTCCAGTGTGGGTGCAAACACTGAGACTGAGGTGTGTGCTCTACGTGAGGCAGGACACCAGGAGCTTCTCCAGTGTGCGTGCAAACACTGAGGCTGAGGTGTGTGCTCTACATGAGGCAGGACACGAGGAGCTGCTCCAGTGTGGGTGCAAACACTGAGACTGAGGTGTGTGCTCCATGTGAGGCAGGACATGGTGAGCTGCTCCAGTGTGGGTGCAAACACTGAAACTGAGGTGGGTGTTCCACGTGAGGCAACACAAGGAGCTGCTCCAGTGTGCGTGCAAACACTGAGACTGAGGTGCGTGCTCCACGTGAGGCAGGACACGGTGAGCTGTTCCAGTGTGCATGCAAACACTGAGAATATGGTGTGTGCTCCATGTGAGGCAGGACACGAGGAGCTGCTCTAGTGTGGGTGCAAACACTGAGATGAGGTGTGTGCTCCACGTGAGGCAGGACATGGGGAGCTGGTCCAGGGTGGGTGCAAACACTGAGATGAGGTGTGTGCTCCACGTGAGGCAGGACACCAGGAGCTGCTCCAGTTTGTGTGCAAACACTGAGACTGAGGTGTGTGCTCTATTTGAGATTAGACCTCAGGAGCTGCTGCAGTCATGCTTGTCTGTTGGGTTTTCTTTCAAATATTTCCTCAAAAACCAGTATGTGGTTCACATACAATATCTGAAATGACACAAAATATTTTTGTTTGTATGCTCACATTTTGGGAAATCCCATACCAAGCACTAATTCACATTGAATTTATTTTGTTAAGATATAAATGCTCTCAATATTTTTTAAAAAAATTCTTTTTAAAAATAGCTTCATTTATTTATTTTTGAGGAGAGATAGAGAAAGTATGGATGTTCCAGGGCTTCTTAATAGTGAAAATGAACTCCAGATGCATGTGCCACTGTATCCATCTGGTCTTATATGGGTATCAGGCAATCAAACCTAGGCCACAGGCCTTGCAAGCAAATGCCTTTAACTGCTGAACCATTTCCCAGCCTCAAGAAATACTTTTTAAATTGAGATTTTTGACCTTGTGATTAAGGGGAAAAGTACAAATATGTAAAATTGCAATACTTACACAGCACAGACCTTCTCCAAAACACAATAGACACCATCTACTTGGGAATGGTGGTACCCATCTTCTTCTCCTTTTGTAGTAGTTCAGTGGTTCACAGGGTGTTGTCCAACCACCAACGGCAGCATCTCTTTTTTTTTTCTTTTTGGTTTTCTGAGGTAGGGTCTCACTGTAGCCCAGGCTGACCTGGAATTCACTATGGAGTCTCAGGATGGCCTCGAACTCACGGTGATCCTCCTACCTCTGCCTCCCGAGTGCTGGGATTAAAGGCGTGCGCCACCACGCCCGGCTATCATCTCTTGAAACTTGTTAGAAACGCAATTCTCACTTTCCACCAGGGGAATGAGAAACTTTCCAGCAAGAGCCCAGCAATGTGTATTTTATTTAACAAGCACTTGGATGAGGAAGTGCCCATTCAAACTGAAAACTACCGGAAAGGGTTATTAAACAGCCAATTTTCTGTGTTTCTTTAGAAAATAGGATATTAGCATAGCCTAAGAATCTGAAACTGATTTATAATCCTAGTCATGCCACTCCCTTTTTCCATACCTTCAATCTACCATTCCAACCATCTAGATTTCTGCTTCCTAAAGCACAAGAGCACTGGATGCTCGGAGGTAGAACACAGTAGTGCAGGGATGCTATAAAAGCCTACGGAAATGTGTGCCAGAAAAGCTCACCACAGCTTCTAGTCAACATTTTGTTGTCTTTCATTTCAAAGCAGCAGCAGTGGCGTGTACACCCCTGAGCATGTAGTCATTTGTAACTCATTTTCAATGACTACAAGAAGTGAGAGCAACATGAAGCAAATTAATAAAGACAAGATGATTCCATCTGGGGATCAGGGCTCTGCACACGCCCACATACCCCTGTGTCTATGAAGTACAACTACATTGGTCATAAGTTATATTAGTACCCTGAATTGATCAGCCATTAACATCCAGCTGGAGAGCCCTAGGCTCACTCCCTCCCACCAAAATAACCACATGACAAAGGACTTTCCCACCTTTTCCTTGTAGGAAATGGTTTCTGAAACTAAGGACCTCTTCCTTTCTCATGTCATTTCTGAATGTGTGGATATCTCTCTCTCACATTCTGTGTGTGTGTGTGTGTGTGTGTGTGTGTGTGTGTGTGCGCGCGCGCACGTGCGTGCGCACATGCGCATGCACACACACGTGCACTCATGTATACTTTAGAGTTCAGGCTGCATTTGAAGATATTCTGTGTGTAGAATGGAAGTAAGGATGTCCAAGGTTATTTATCACACATTAGGCAGTATGGACAACTAAATTTTAGCAAGATTGACTTAGGAGCCAGGAGCCTGTTTAATTCAGTTGTAACTAGGCTGGCCAACACAATTTTGGTCTCTGAGCCTCTAACTCTTTGTCATGAGTAAAGGCCAATGTGAATACCTTGGAATTAATCTCTGGCCTTAAGATCCTGATGCTCTATTCCTTTTACTTCATTGTCTGCCATAACAAGAGATTAAAGATGTTTTTGAAACACTTAAATGTTGGGTAGCATTCTGAGATAATTATGTCCTGTCCCTCCATTGTCTGTGCCTTCATTACTTGGTACTTGCTACAAGATTGAAATCAGGAGTACTTTGGGTCAGGATGAGGGCTGTGATAAGTGCACCCAGGAAGGGTTTTTACTTTGCATGAGTTATAAAGATTTTACAAAATCTATCAATAAGGCCACCAAGAAAATGCATTAGCAAAAGTACTCTTCTCCAAGGTTTGGACTTTTACTATCTGTTACTGAACTTATTTTCAAAGCCAGGTAATATTATTTACTTATAAATCATTCTTCATAGGTAAGATAGGCCAAGGGTGTTTGTTTAACTTGCAATCAGAAAACACTACATTGCTAGACTGTTTCCCAAAAACACTGCTTGGAGAACTCAAGGAGAATGGGCTTGTGTCTTATATCTGTTGAGAATTATAGCTTTGCTTCATCACCACCCACACCACTACAGAGGGAGACCTGGAGGACAGGGCACTGTATGACTAATCATGGAAATGCCATCTGAATGAAGCTTTGGTCCACTTAAACCAAGCTCACTAGCCTGCCCCAGCCTGGAATGCTCATTACTAGCCAACTGAGTTTGGTGTTTTCCTGGCCCAGAGTCATTCAGGCCTGAACCACTTGGAAAGCTCTAAATCAATCTACTTCTTCTTCACTTTGTGCCTGGCTTCCCTCCTGATGCCTTGAGGTACTGTTTCCACTGGAGTCTACCTCATTGCCTCTCATAGGGCACATACAATGGGGACTAAGCTTGGTCTCTGGGTTTGAATCCTAGCCTTACTATTCTCTAGAACTGTGTGACTGTGAGAAGGTCATTCATCTCTGTGTCTCAGTTTCCTCACCTGTAAAAAGCAGGTGTGGGAATCAAATAAGCCAATACAATAAACTCTTGAGAAAATAAAGAGCTTGTGGTAGGCATCGCAGAAGGAATCCCATATCGTCTGTGTCAGCATCCAGGGCTACTTTCTCTTTTCTAGAAGGCTCAGAGAAACAACTCCTGTTTATCTACTCTCAGTAGTTTTTGTCAGACAAACAGTGGCCACTACACATACATTCCAAATGAAGTCTATTGGCCCTAGGTATGCAACCCAGCTGAATGGCAGTACTGATGTCAGGGTGGAGTGAGCACACTCACCAAGTCCAAAAGAGCAACAGGATTATAGTCACAATCCTTAAAATAACCAGGGAGTATGAAGAGGACCCTGACTCAACTTTCTGCCCCATAATAAATGGGCATCCATCCCATCCCATGATGACTATGTCTAACGAGTATGAGTAAGAGGGTTCCAGCACTCCATGCAGATCAATGCACATCACAATAATCCATGACCTAGGTGGCAATACCAATACCGTTTTCTTACAAATGAAGAATCTAAGGCATGAAGAAAATAATTGACAGAGGACCTAGTGCCAGTAAGTACCAATGCAGGGGCTGGAATCCATGCAGCCCACACCTGGAGTCTCTGTGCCCTAATCACTGCCAAGTTAAAAGAACACAGAGGCAGATGACACATGTCAACATTTCAACATGGATGATGGAACGGGGAGAAAATAAAAGACATCAGAATAGAAGAGGGACGCATCATAAAGAAGAAGGGGTTTAGGAGGAAGGGGTGGGAATGGGGAGACAGTAGAAGAGGATTATGATCAAAATGCATTAAAATTGTCAATCTAAAGTATACAAGTGAAAATAAATAAAATAACATGAAGGGCACTGGGAAAATACAGAAGCATAAACAAAATGAAAGATAGGCAGGTATTTGTCAAAGTTTGAACTTGCATGAGAAAGGAAGAGAATTGGTGGTGCTCATCATGCCTAGCCTTTGAGACAGTGCTGGCATGCTCTTTCCAGGGCTAACATATGGACTGGCTCAATGCACAAAGTTTCCTCCCAAAGTGGACTCAGCACTGCTATGTGTTGAGCAACTCATGGGCAGACTTCCTAGAGCTTTGAGCCAGCTGTGTCAAATACCTAGAAATGGGGCAGTTGTAATCTCTTCAATTCGGTTTCAGATCTGATGGGCTTCCTGTGAATCACTGGGATTAGGTCTACAGTGCATTCTGGAACCTCTTCTAAAACCCAGGAATGCACAGGCTTTCCTAGGTCCATATTTTTGTTTATGTGGTACAGAGGATTGAATCCAGAACTTCACACATGCTAGGTAAGAACCCTACTTGTTGCCCTTCTGAATAATACTTTATAAGGTTCTTTTGTATTTGAGATTGCTGGGGAAGAGGAGGAACAATGACCCATGGGTGAATCCTAGTTGAGCTTAGCTTTAGCCTCAGACTCTTTCACAAGATAATGCTTTGTGCAACTAGTGATGATTGTTAAGAACTGATAAAAATGTGAACCTGGTTTGATTTTCTAGCTTCCTCATTTCTTGAGAACAGATCCTCTAGGATGGTGAGATAGTTCAGACCCCAAAATCAAGGTGCCAAATATTGGATATGCCTCTGAAGCTGAGCAGAAGCAAAGTGTGAAAGGGGAGATCTGTGCTATAGACTTATTTCTCAAAAGTGGTGTCCATGGGCTTCAAACAGATAATGTGAGAAGCCAGCAGTGGACGATGCCCCAACAAACTGGTTGAACACTCACAAAGACAAGAGTTTGACAATAGATAATATAATATATTCCCTTCTTGTACTGGCTGCCATGCTAATAGCTTTACATGCTCTGTACATACTCATCAACCCCATGGCTGACAAGGAAACTGACAACACCAGACCCTAAATCACTTGCCTAAAGTCACACCATGAATCAACAACATGGTCAAATTCAAAACCACATTTCTATTACCACAGTCTTAACCACCAGACCAGTGGCTCTCAATATTTACCTATAACTTTGGATCACATATAGAACTTAAAAAATCTATGCCCCAGTTCAAACACAGGTGAATTAAATTGCTATTGCTGAGAGCAGACCCCAGAACCTATATTTTCAAAAGTCTTTCCTGTGGTTCTTTTGGTTGGCCAGGCTGGAAGTGCAACATTATATTTCTCTGCTCTGGGTACACAGGTGTCAGAGAATGCTACCCACAGGAAGTAAGGCCCAGACCTAATGGCTAGGACCAGGGCTTTGGATCCTAATGACTAGAAATTAAGTAAGCAGGACCTTGGTGCTAGGGAAAATATTGAACAAAAGTAAAAAAAAAAAAATGGCTATAGAAACAAGAAAAAAATAATTTTAAATGCTAAAATCAACGTTGGGAGTCATATTGGGACACCAGAAAG